>NC_089490.1:297676920-297979950 GCF_036850765.1 Saccopteryx bilineata
ACCCTTTACGAGGGATATCATAGCCAGCCTCTTATGTCTATGAGCCCAGTTCAAGGGGCTTACAGGCTTTTCTGTGGAACTCACACCCTCTGTCTCATTTCCAAAGAAATTACTATGAATCTACAGGGAAAGCATGGTACTATTATCCCTGTGCCATAAATAATAGCACACACCCAGAAAAAGGGGGGATATAAGGCCAGATTAATTCAAAAAGGTCAAAGGGGGAAATATCGTTGTGCCTTTCCTTTGCGGTGACTTTGTCAACCCGCAGCCATTGGCAGCCATTGGTCTTCACTGCGGTGACTTTGTCAATCATCAGTTTTTGATCTTCTTCTGCTGTGACCTTGTCAGCCAGCAGTTGTGGGTCTTCTCCTGCTGTGACCTTGTCAGCCAGCAGCTGTAGATCGGCTCCCGACAGTGTGGTATGTGACCGGAAGCGCGTTCCAAGTTTTGACAATCAGCTGGTCTGCATGTTGAAGTTTTTTCATTTCTCCCCACTTGTGTTTGCTTGCCAACTCTTCCTGCTGTCGTGCAAGTCTTTCCAAATCTTCATTCAGTGACTTGAACTTATTCACCCACATGTCTGAGGCCTTCAGGTCAGCAGCTTGTAGCTCAAAATCTCTGACAGAGACACCGGGGATGTAACTCAGGTCAGTGCTGTCCACTGCACACTCATGTGGATGGGTGATGAACTTAAAAAGACGAGTGCGCTCACAAAATTCTCCAAAGCATGCTTTGAATGACTGCAGGAGATTAGATGTGAAGACTGCTAGCTGCTGGAGATCAAGATGTTGAGCAGAGTCACTTGCTGTGCATGCATCTTTAAACTCTACCAGTTTTTCAAAGTGTAGTAAACGACCTGTTTCAATGTCAGCGATGAAGAGTCCCAGCTTCTTTTCAAATGCAAATACTGCTTGTTGAAGGGATAAGATTGTATTTTCTTTTCTTTTCTTTTTTTTTGATGCTTAAAGGTTAATACCACCTGTTTGTAATTTATTTATTATTATTTTACCCCAAAGTTTGAAGCAGGAAGGCAGTCCGATTCCACACATGTACCCGACCGGAATCCACCCAACATGCCCACCAGGGGGCAATGCTCTGCCCATCTGGGGCATTGCACTGTTGCAACAGGAGCCATTCTATCACCTGAAGTGGAAGCCATGAAGCCCTCCTCAGCACCCGAGGCCAACTTTGCTCCAATGGAGCTTTGGCTGCAGGATAAGAAAAGATAGATAGAGAAGAAGGAGAGGAGGAAGGTTGAAGAAGCAGATGGCTGCCTCTTCTGTTTGTCCTAGCCGGGAATTGAACCCAGGACTTTCACACACTGAGACGACGCTCTGCCGCTGAGCCAACCAGCCAAGGCCACCACCCATTTGTAATTTAAAATGAAAACAACAATGGTAAATATAGAAGGTAAATACAGAGATGAAAATAACATCTTCCTGAATTTTCTGATGACATCATTCTAGATAATTGCAGCTGTTTCTCCTGTTTTTGTGTTTAATATATAATGATTCCATAAAAGCTGGTTCACATGACCTAGTCCAAGAAAACTCAGGTCTAGAAGAGCTTATCAGCATCTACTCTTGATTCAGTGAGTCCAAGCTTTGGAAATAAAACACAGAAATAAAGGGAATACAGGGAAGACAGCTGTGAAGCAGAAAACCAGAAGGTTGTATAGGCAGACTTCATTCTATTGTGTGTAGCTTCATTGTGCTTCATAGATGTTGCCCTATTTTTTTCTTTCTTTTAAAACTGAAGGCAAAAACTCTCCACTAGTTAATTTTGATTACAGCTCACTCTAATGCATGGTTGGTCTGGAAACAAACCAGCAAACTATCCAAGTTTTGCCTCTGATTATTTCTAAGGTCTGGGGCTATATATGCTTACATTTGTTCATTCACTCAATCAATGTAACCACATCACATCATTTAAAATATCAGAAAGTTATTTTCCTTTTTGAGGAATAAGGGTGATCTCAACCCCCAAATAATTCCACTATCACCATCACAACTTGCTTTTCTGTGCACTCAGCACCCGCTAGGGCCTGAAGTTCCAATCACTACAACCACAAAAGCTTGGCAACTTTTGAAGGAGCCCTTTTCTCCTACTTGGTGAACTCCTATACATCACTCAAAGCCCACTTTTAGGCTCTTTCTTTCTGACATATACCCTGTGCCCATAGGAGGGGCTGTACCACATCGAAATGGCTTCTTTAGATATTCTTTTATTCTGTGATTGTTCCCCATTTAAACTATCAAAGACTGTATTTTCAATGCCTTGCATTTTCACATTGATCTGGTTCAGATGTTCAGTCATGTCCATGAGATAGTAGAACTTCAGGAGCCACTCAGTGTTAGCTAACTCAGGATGCTCAACATTTTCCATTTTAAGAAAAGTCTGGATTTCGCTCAGACAAGCTGCGAAACAGCTGAGCACCTTCCCTCTTGACAACCAACACACATTGCTGTGCAGAAGCAGACCAGGATAATTATTCCCAACTTCATCCAGCAGTGTTTTAAACTGGCGATCATTTAAGGCTCAGGCAACAATAAAGTTGACCACCCGGATGACCAGCGACATCTCCTCACCAAGCTGCTCGCCACACATCTGAGCACAAAGCGCCTCCTGAAGTAGAATGCAGTGAAAACTTAGGATGAGTCTCTTCATGTTCACAAAGAAGTGCCATGAATCCTCTGTTTTTCTCCACCATGCATGGAGCAGCATCAGTACACACGGAAATAAGTTTATCCATCGGTAGATTTTTTTCTTCAGCAAACTCAGTAAAAGACTTGAATAAATCCTCCCCTCTTGTTATCTCTTTCATAGGCAAAACATCAAGACTTTCCTCACATAGTGTGTCACTGACAGCATACCTTGCAATCACGGTAAACTGGGATAAATGGCTTACGTCTGTTGACTCATCCAAAGCGAGAGAAAAGAATGGTGCTGCATTTATGTCCTTCACTTGTGTTGCCTCAATTTGATTTGCCATCATGATGGCACGATCGTGAACAGTTCTTGCCAACAGAGGCATGTCTTTTATTTGTTTGATTATCTTGTCTTTATCTGAAAAGTCATCAAAGTGTTCATTGGCAACATCAAGCATGAGTATTTTGGCATACTCCCCATCTGTGAATGGTTTTCCATTTCTCTCAATTGCTATAGGACCAGCAAAGCTAGCTGAATTCCAGTCACCTTGTTGGGTCCAAACACAGAGTTGCTGCTGACTAGCTTGCACTCTGACAGCAGCTTTCTTCCTGCTGTCCCCTGCTGGACATTTCGATGCAAATGTA
The DNA here is from genome assembly GCF_036850765.1 of Saccopteryx bilineata. NCBI lineage: Eukaryota > Metazoa > Chordata > Mammalia > Chiroptera > Emballonuridae > Saccopteryx > Saccopteryx bilineata. The sequence goes on from NC_089490.1 coordinate 297,680,217, forward strand.
GTATGGCATGTGTTGAAGTACCACTTTATATTTGACCATTTCATCGATGCAATTTTATCATTGCATATTGGACACACTGCTGAACCTGCTCTTTCCACAAAGGCGAATTCCTCTGTCCATTTCTGCTGAAAAGTACGATACTCCTCATCTTTTTTTCTTTCAGCCATCTTCTTCATCAAAAGGGTTTCTGCAATTAGCTAGCTGACTACTTGATTAAAAGGAGAGAAGTTTACTTCCTGACCTCACAAAGACCCGTGTACATTACAGATTATCCAATAAAAATTTGGTGTTGTCCTGGAAAATAGCTGTGATTGGCTCTAGCTACCCACAACCATGAACATGAGCAGTAGGAAATGAATGGATTGTAATTACATGAGAATGTTTTATATTTTTAACGTTATTTTTTTTTTATTAAAGATTTGTCTGCGAGCCAGATGCAGCCATCAAAAGAGCCACATCTGGCTCGTGAGCCATAGGTTCCCGACCCCTTGTTAAGATACCATGGCTGCCAGTCTCCTGTCTACAAGCTGTATCTGATATCACATAGCCTGCCCAAGGCTCTTTCCGCAGGCAGCAGATCCCATCATGCATCTGCTATCTTAGTGATGATGGGAACAGTATATCAGTGCTGCTGGGCTCCCCTTTCCCTATTTCTCCCTGAACCAATGCCCAGCTTCCCTCCTGTACTTCCCCCCAAGGAGGGTCCTGGTCATTCCCGGGTTTATGCTGCCAATTGAGATTAATTGGGTGGATTTAGGCCTGGAGCTGAATGGGGACAGGTTGGGGCTTCCTGACAACTTGTGGGAAGAATTGGGGTTTCAGAAAATTTAGTCTCTCTAGATGTAGGACAACTAGAAGGGAGGAGAAAGAATTTAAAGCAATCTAGCTGTGTGTGTGTGTGTGGGGGGGTGAGTTGCATGCTTCTCGTTCTTGGGGGGAGGCTAGCAAACTTTAGAATTTCTTTCCAGTTACTTTCGGTCATGGGACTCTTCCTCTGGCTGCGGCTGCTATGCTGAGATTGGGCTGTTAGGTGATTTTTCTCCCTGTGGGTGATCTTTCCAAACTCTGATGCCTTGTTATTCTGATTCCCTGTCCACTACCTGTTCTGCTTTGTGATGTCTTATTCCTTTTCATCGCATTATGCTTTTGAAGTTCTCTTTTCAGATGTCAGGGCCCGCAACATCCCTCCAAGTTGGAGATGGGGTGAGCTGGCTCTACCACTAAAGGAAGGTGCCTGGGGCCGCCCAGTGAGGCTGTGGGCGAGGCTCGGTGGGGGAGTGGGTGGATAAGTTACCCTCTTAGTAACTTCTGTATCGTCCTTTTACACTACTTCCTCCTACACTACTTCCTCCGAGTCTTTTCATTATGACCTTTAAAAATCCACATTGTTGTTTAGAATTTATGGGAAAGAAAAAAGTTTTTAGATAATGCTTTCTCTGACCCCCATCTCTTTTCTTCATGCTAATCTTAGCTCCCTTCCATGGGAACAAGAGGACTTCACTTCCAGGGTGGATAGTATTGGGACATCCCTTTGGGACCATTACAGTAGCAGAGGAAATGCTGTTATTGATGAATGTTTGATGTCCATGAACACTTCTGCTGAGCTGAATGGGTTGCCTGGTCCATTTCTCCGTCTCTATCTCTGTCTTCATCTCCCTCACCCGTTCTCTCTCCCTGCCTCACATCCTCCCTTTCTCCCTGCCTCTTCCTCCCCCCTTCCCCTGCCTCACTCCCTCTCTCCCACCCCAACCCCTTCCCCCTGAGCCTGAACTCTGGAGGGGTGGAAGATAGGAAACTCCTTATCAATTTGTATCCAAGATATGTTCTCCAAGCCAGCTCCACCATTAGTAAAGCTGTTATTTTGATCTGGCTAACTATGTCTATTATTTGTTTCGAAACCTCATCTGGAGAATATTTATCTCAACCCTCCAACAGGTCACTTTTTCATTCTGCTTGCTTTTGGTTCATGGCCCCCGGCTCTAGGATGGAGACACCAGGGCCCCCAAGGGCTGATCCAAGACTTTTTGAGCAGTCCTTTCCCCTTCAACATTAAGTAAGATACTTTTATTAAGCTGAATGCTTTGAATTCTGATCTATTATTTTTCTTCTTCTTCAGTCCTTTTATGAGGTCTGAATTTTAGAGAGAGCTCAGTTTTACCCAACCCAGAAACCCTGCTCCTCATTCCAAGATGGTAATTGTTTTAGTGCAGTGTTTCTACTTCAGAACTATTGACATTTTGAGCCAGATGATACTTTGCTGGGAGGAGGAAACGTCCTGTAGGATGTAAGCAGGATCCTTGGCCTCTACCCACTAGATGTCAGAAACACTCCCTCCTCCCCCACTGGTTGTGAAAAGTAAACACGCTCCAGACATTGTCAGTTGTCCCTTGGGGTCAAAATCACCCTTGATTAAGAACTACTCTAGAGGAAAATGGACCAGGTGAAGGAGCAGAGAAATGTCTCGGTCTTTGTGGGAGGGAAAGTGTAGACTTCTCAGGGAAGCAGCATTGATTTGAGCTTTGTAGGAAATGTTACCTCGTAGTCAGAGGGAGAAGAGTTTTGAAGGTACAAACATGGAGGGGTTCATGGCCTTCTGTGGTGTCTTCTGGACCAAGAACAGCTTCCTACACTATCTGTGCCCTGAAACATTCTAGGGATCGGCTGCAGATGCCCGGCTATTCCTGCCTCAATGCTTCTCATCATTCCGTATCAGCAGACTCCGTGTCCATTCATTCTACCTTTGCCGGTTGCACTTACTGTGCTGTGTGCTATCTTTGAAAAAGGGTTGGATTTCCAAAGAAAATTCCTCTAGACGTGGGTTACTTTCTCTTAAGTGTCATGTCTACACTTTAGATGAGGGGTAGGTAACGCTGACTACATTTGATCAGGTATTGCAGAGAATTTTCAGGCATCACCTCAGATTATCATGTGGTAGGTTGTTAGTTGCTGCATGATCATTTAAGAGAACAGACCTAAATTCTACTTTACCTGGGATATGACTCATCTGGTAACATAGTGATCTAGGGGTAAAGGAGGGAATCTGCAGAGTGTGGAAGAAATTGACAGCATCCTCCTCCAGGTTAATCAAGTCCAGGGTACCAGTGGTGGGGGTGGGGGGTTCCGTAGCAGGGTTAAATGAATCACATGGAAACATCAATGAGTTTGGCCATTTATTGAGGCCACACAATGGCAGGCTATGGTTACAGTCTGGTTTTAAATAGAGATACCCAGCAGGGTACCCCTGGAGGCTGGGACTTGCAAAGCAGCATGGTGGATCAGGGAGGCAGTGGGTTGGGCCATGTACATCATACAACCATTTTGGAAGACAATGAATAATAGATAGACTTGTGCTTCCCAACCATGTTTTTTTAAAAAATGATATAACTTAAAATAATAATAATACTAACACTATCAATAATATTTGAATTAGCAATGCAAAAACCAAGAGTACCATCAAATGGTAAATGTTGGCTAAGTTGTAGCACCAGAAAGTTCACATCATATGGTCTCTCTCTTGAAAGTGAATCACTGTGCACTGCGTACCAGATACACTGTCCCAGGAACTCATCTTAGAGTCAGCAGGGAGAAGAGCTGAGACCTGTAAACTCTGCGTTAGCAGTGCATAGCTTTAAGAGTTTAGAGGACTTCAGCCAACTGATTGGGAAATAAGATCTGAAAGAACATAAATCCCTCACATTTGTGTTTAGAAACTTGATTAAGGTTATCAACAACATTCACTAAATGTCTGAAAGCACCACGTTGGAATGACTCTGCCAACTGGGTGTCAAAAGATACAAAGTTTGCTCTTTAAGACAGCCCACTATAAAACAAGTCCTTCCTACAAGGAGGCAATTGTTTGTATCAACAAATGATTTGTTTCACTATTCAGTTCCTTGAAATAATATTTTCTCATGGTACTAAATTATATTTTGTGTTAAAAAATTAAATTAATCCACAACTTTCCCAAGAAGAGCTAGTGCCACCACTGTGAAAGGCAATGTAGACCAAGCTGGGTCTGAGAACCTTCATGTGTCTGAGCACCAGGCCCCCTGGCGGCCCTCTGTGGTTCGTGGGAGATGTCTACCCAGTGTCTCTTACTACATTTCTCACTTGCTTGTTCTAGATGGGGAGGAAGGAGATGTGGATAAAATAAACCAGCACCACTGCTTCATGTTGGCCCCTGGGAGCATCCCAGACACCATCTGTGTTCTTGCCTTCAGAGTCTACCCGATAATTGGAGGCCTCTCTCATTACAAGCACAGGGACCTGTCAAAACCTGGATGGCCCAAAGCTGAGTGACTGTCAAGGCAACAACCCTGTCAGATGACTCCAATAGGAAGTGTTATCTTGACCTGGGTTCTAGTTTGACAGCTGTCACGCAACTGTCTCACAACACAGCCTCAAGATGGGAGTCAGTGTCCACGATGCATGATTAGGGCCAGTGTTCTGCCTTTGAGACACTGGAGGAAGATCTGAAATGGAGCACCTGGCCAGGCCCTTCCTACATTTCTACCATCTTCACCACATGGCTCATAAACAACATGTTGGGTATTGGGAAATCCGGACTAGTTAAGGTTGTTGAGGTCAGTAGGAAGCCAAGTCTGTTCCTGAGTTTTGTTAGATTGGTCATATCAAGTCTCTGATGACTTGACATGCATGACTTTATGAGAGCACAGTACCAGGCTAAATCAATCTGGTTTACTGAATTGCTCCCTTCCTCCCTTCTACACTGCAGGGATAGTCTTTGCAAACTGCCTCATTAGAAAAAAAGTCAGATTCTCCTCCACTCACGTCACTAACAATTTAAGCACCTTCTCTGTAAAACTGTTATTTCATAAGGGATTATCATCAGCCAGCAATGTTTATGAAGACAGAGAATACAAGACAGTAATTATTACCTGGAAATAAATTTTCTGGCTTTAGGTAAACATTACTATATTCCTCCTATTTCTGGTCTATCTTGAGTTTCATCCCAACCTTAGTGTTTTATGTTCCACATACATGGATGGCTTGAAAAAAATATTATAAAAAGCACATAATATAAACATTTTAAGCTTCTGGTATCCAAGCAATAGAACTGGCATTGGCCAGCAATACCATTACACGTTTAACAGAAGATGTAATGAACTTGCCCATGTCTACATCTATCTACTTGCTCATATCGGTTCTGCCACCATCTAGATATTAGCACCATTTTTCAATAGCACCATTCTGCTGAACGGATAAGTAATTCAAGATATGGGACACTGTGTTCCATGGTGAATATTAGCCTTACCTCTGTATGGGTTGGAAAATATACTGCCCATTATAGGAAAGCCACACTCCTGTTTTTCCTTCTGTCAGGAGCTGGTTTTAAGGGCTTCTCCCCTTGAAAGTCCACACCCACCCAACCTCCCTCTCCCTCTGGGTTGAGTTCACATAAATGCCTCCCCTTAGAGACCAGGAAATTCACCTTGAATTTGAGACCATAGACTGCTTTGACTCCTACTGGGTAGTAAAAACATCCAGGATAAGCCTCCTAATTTTTATTTCAGTATTTTGGACTCCCCCTGACTTGCCTGTTTCCCCCAAAGAAAAAGACCCTCAAAAAACTACTGGATGCACTGCTGGGGGGGGGCAAGTTATCTTTACTTTACTTTTGAGAATCTTCTATCCAGAATAGAAATCTGTACTAAGTGCTTGTATTTAATACAATTTTTCTGGTTCCTTGAAATATTTTCATCTGGAGTCCCATTTTCCCACCTGGAGGCGGGGTAGGGGGCAGCCACAGATCAGGTTATAGTGGTTGTTGTGGCTGTTGTGTATAATGCCCCGAGCAGTGAAGGCAATTCAATCTGCGCGGGTGACTCAGCGAAGTCAGACGGGAGAACTCATCTATTCTGCTGCCAAGGAACGGAGGTTTCCTAGGAAAGTGGGGAGAATAAAGACCCATGTTCTCTTTCTTAGACAGCTGGCCATTTACCAATGCATGGGTTAGGGGTGCCAAATTCCCCACAGCTAAAAATCTGTGCATAACTTTTGACTCCCCCAAAACATAAGTTTTCCCTTGGTATCTGCAGGGTATTGTTTCCAGATTCCCCACCACCACCACCACCACCACACAGATCAATGCATCCACATCCAAGATTTCCAATTGCAGATGGGAAACAGTACTAACTAAAAAAAAAAAATTCACATATAAGTGGACCCATGGAGTTTTTAAACCCATGTTGTTCAAGGGTCAACTGTACTAGCGAGAAAATTTCTATTCATTTGCTTTTTAAGAGTTTTCGTGGAAATTATCCTCATGTCAGAAATGTCTTCTGTATAACCTAAATCCCTTAGCTTACCTGAGTCCTACAGTTTCTGTTTCCTTTTATTCAAGTGTCTCTAGGTGGACAAGGGAGTCTGAACATCCCACACATGGGGTCTGTGGGGATTAGGGACAGACTGGGACATAGTCAGGACTCTCTTCCTCCCTAGTTCAGTCCTGTGTGAAGGAAGGGGTCCTCTGCCTGAATAAAGGGAATGTTCCTAAAAGCTTTCCTGTGCTATTTTAAACAGCAGGGGCCCCAGCAGAGAGAGGGGTAGGGAAGGATGGTACTGATAAGGTCAATTAACAAGATTCTTTGTACCTGGAGAAGTGTGGTTGTCTCCTGATACTTTGAGGTAGTCTGGGGAAAATCTGGTCTTTGTTTGCCTCTTTGACGGGTGAAGAAAAGACATTTAACAGACTTGCCTAATTTGGCACCTTCCCCAGGAGCTGAGCCAAGGAGCTGCCTAATTCTCCTGGGTATCTCTCCTGCCCATCAGGGAGCAGCAAGTGCTATGGTCCCATACCTCCTGCGAGGGACATTTTGTGACTAATGGAAGACAATGGATTTTGTTTTGTTAAGACCCAAGGTTGGACCTGAAATGCACAAAGCGAGACCTCCATGAAGTGGCCCCCGGGTTAGAACAGGTCTCAGTCAGTGGGCTGTGACAGTCTATGGTGGTGGGTGGCTTCCTCCTGGGCTCAGAAGGCTTTGGGGTTGTTGAACGACTATGGCTTTCTCGGCCATTGGGTGTGGACACCGTGTGTCTGGAAGCATGAGAGGCAGCACTGCGCGCGCACAGTAGGCACAGAACACTTCTTCATGGTTCTCAGGGTCTGGCAGAAACTGGTGGATAAGTTGTCCTTGGTGCAAAGCACATCTGTGGGAAGAGAAAAATGAAGAAAAGACTGAACAGTATCCTTTGTGAGTGAATGAGTACAATGTCTATTGATAACACTGGGGGACAAAATTTTTGTTGCAGCCACAAAAGCACTTGTTCTTATCTAATTCGAGTGTGCTGATCTTAAATCTGACATTAGCTTTTCTCTAAGCTACAGTTTTTTTACAATTCAAGATTTTATGTTTTCACCTTATTGTAAAATTTTCAACATTTAGTTTAACATAATGACATAATGAAGTAGAATGTCTTCTTGGGCATCATCTTTGTGAAAATATACTAATTTATATAATGCAGTAAATGCACTAAAAGATATGATTGCATCAGAATTTGTCTACAATTTCAAAATAGAACATATTAAAACACTTATTTTAATCATAAAATTTGCACAAAACTTATTTAAATTCTATTCAGGCAAACATTTGCGTTTGCAGCTCTTATATTTGTGTACTTGTTGAGGACAATCTCATTTGATGCTCCAGCAGTAGTCTGCTCATCATTAACAGCTCCAAGATTTTCTGGAAACTTATCAAGATGACTGTTCAGGAAGTGAATCTTAACACTCATGTTACATCCAATGTCACGGAAAGCCAACAGCATCCTTTGAACCAGAAGTTCATAGTTTTCTGCTTTGTTTTGCCAAGGAAGTTCTTTGTAACTGCCACAAAAGACTACCATGCTGCTTTCTCCTCCTTATTCATCTTCCTGACAAATTCTTCGTCACGTATGAGGGTTCAATTTTGAGGTTCATTTGAATACACCTGCTTTTATCTTCTCAAAAGTCAAGGCAGGAAAAGCAGAAATAATATGTTGAAAGCATTCATTTTCTCTATTCAAAGCCTGAACAAACTGCCTCATTAAGCCAAGTTTGATGTGAAGTGGGGGAAAAATGATTCTGTCTCGATTAACTACAGGTTCATTCACAAAATTTTGCATCCCTACTTCCAGAGCTACGGACAAGCTCAGCTGTCCCACAAACACAGAACAATAAGTTCATGTTTGTAGTACACCTGATATTGTCCCAGAGGTCTCTTCAACTATCAATTATTTTGATTTTTTTTTCTTTTTCTTTCTGATTTTTCACTACCTTGTCTTGCAGCTCACTGACTTATTCTTTTGCTTCAACTAATCTGCTATTGACTCCTATTGTATTTTTCATTTTAGTTACTTTATTCTTCAGTTCTGATTTTTTACATTTCCTATCTGTTGATATTCTTACTGCACTCATTTATTCTTTCGAGTTCATTGGGCATCCCTATCAGCAGTGTTTTGAACTCTTAATCTGGTAGATGTTATGTCTTTAGTTCTTTTTCTAGGGCTTTGTCCTTTTCTTTAATTTGGAACATACTTTTGTATCTCATTATGGCTGTCTGATGGTTTTTTATGAATTTGGCAGAACAGCACACTGTCCTGGTCATGAAGAAGCAGCCTCATATAGGAACTTTGTAAGCTTTGTAGACTGCATGTGCTGGTGTCTTTAGAAGGCAACTCGAAGTGAAGTGGGTGTGGGCAACAGGACGTGTGTGTGGGCAATAGGACATGTGTGTGCATGCTGCACTGGGGCCGGCTGGTTGCAGCTAGAGTGGGCTTGGGCTGTGGGGAGTGCTGGGGCGAGTCTCACCAGGGCCTCCTTGGTGGGCTGGCCAGGGCTGCAGTTGGAGGATTCAGACTGTGGGCAGTCCTGGGGTCAAGCTGTGTTGGAACCACCTTGGCAAGATGGTTGAAACTGTAGCTGAAGCAGGCATGGTCTATAGGAAGTCCCAAGGAGAAGCCAAACTAGAGTGACAGTTGTAGTTAGAGAGGGTGCAAGCCATGGGGATCACCAGGGGCAAGCTACACCATGACCACTTTGGCAGGCTGGCTGCTGTAGCTAGAGCAAACTCAGGCTATAGGGAGTCATAGGGTCAAGCCATTCTGGGGCCAAGAGCTGTAGCTGGGGTGTGTTTGTGTCTGAGGGGCAAGCCCAGCCAGGGCCCCTTGGCAGGCTGGCTGTAGCTGAAGCTGAACTGGGATGGAAGCTGGACCCAGAGCAGATGTGAGCTGTAGAGTGCCCCAGAGGCCAGCCATGCTGGGGCTGCCTTGGAAGGCCAGCTGGAAGCAACAGCTGGGGCAGGCTGCAAGGAGTCCTGGGGGAAGGCTATGCCAGGATCCAGAGCTGCAGTTGGAGCAGGTGTGGGCCACAGGGAGTCCTGGGATGAGCCACAGTGGTTCTGAAGACTGGTACATACTTTAATTGCCTTGGTCAGCTGGCTAGAGTGCCTGGATCATTCTCCTGCCCATGAGATCAAGATGGAGGGGGAAGGCAACAAATGGTTTTCTCCGGGACCCCTGACACCAGAGAGAGTTCTCACAGTTCCCCGCTCATTTGGCCAATGCTCTAGGGTTTTTAAGTGGATTTCCTTTCCGTATGGTCCAGGTTTCCTTTAAACCACTGTTTTCTCACTGTACGCCCTGACAGGCTAGTCTGAGCTCAGGTCCTTTGGAGTGATGGTTCTCTACTGCAGGTTGGTGCATTGAGGATGAGGTCTCCATGGTACCATGTCTGGCTTTCTTACTCATTTCTATATGTTTTGTTATTTGTTGTGCATAAGCTATTCAGTCAGTCTTCAGTTCTTCTTCAGGAGAATTGCTCCAACCAGGGTATAAATTTGATGTGTTTGTGGAGAAGGTAAGTTCAAGGTCTATATTGCCACCTTGGACTAGAAGTCTGGAAATACTTCTTTGCAGATGTATTATGATGTAAATTAAGATAAGGTCATACTGGAGAAGGGTAGACCCTTACTCTAACATGATTTGTCCTTATAAGAGACAGACACACACACAGAAGAGAAAGCCATGTGAGGGTAGACACACAGAGGAAATAAGGCCATATGGAGATGATGGCAGATACTAGAGTTATGCACCCACAATCTAAGGACTGCTGGCAAACACCAGAAGCTAAGAGAGAGCGCATGGCCATGACAAGGCATTGTTTTTAAACTTCTAGCTTTAAGAACTGAGAGAGAGTAAATTTTTGTTGTTTGAAGTCACCTAGCTTATGTTAGTTTGTTACGGTAGCCCTAGAAAACTAATGCACCCCTCCCCCATGACAGTAATAAGAGATACAATTTATTAAGCACTTACCACAAGCTAGGCAGTGTGCTTGACATATACTATCTCATTTGATCCTCAAAGAAATTTACTTATCGATATAAATATTCTTTTTTAAAAATGAGGGTTCTAAAGAAGCTTAGTTAACTAGCCCAACATCACACATAGCTGGTAGGTCGATGGTAGAGCTGGAATCTGAATGTGCCCTTGTGACTTCAAAACTCTGCCACCAAGAGAATGAATCACTTGAATTGATGACAGGGAAGGAGGGGACCACATGGACAGGCCTTCCCTGACTAGAACTTATTCATTTGCTCAATACAGGGCCCTCACCTGTCAGGTTAGGTGAATATTCCTACATGCTTAAAGAGACTCAACCAAACTAGGTGTCCTTGCCTGATCCTGGGAACCACGAGCTCATGAGCCCTAATTCTGAATGGTCATCAAGAGCCCTGGCAGCAGGCTGAGTCCTGGGATCCTTCTGCTTGAGAGAAGGGGACTGGAAGGAAGAGTGCAGGTCAGGAGTGACCTACATTGGGACCCTATGTGCCAGGTCTATATTCTAGCAAACAAAAATGAAAACCCAGGAATAGTATGCATAAGGATTTTGCTTTGGGTTTTTAATCATTATAAATGTAATCATAGACTATAGCTGATTCTCATTAAATATTTCTGGATGAATTTTTTTTGATGTTTTGTTTCTTAGCCCAGGTACATGAAAAGGATTTTCATACTCCCTACTATGAAAACAGTACTTTTAAAGTCATTAACAATTTAGATTGCACCCAAAAGAAGTATAAAGGCCTGGAGGAAAGCCAATCTTACATGAAATCATGCCCAATCTTATAAGATGGGCATGGGGGGTATGTTATTGTGATGGCTGGAAGGCTGACAAGAATCTGGTCATTGAATGACTTATTTTCAAAGCATTGTAGGGGGCACCAGAGACAGGGTGAGTGGTTGGGTTTTAAGTCAAATTCTTTACAGCTCCTCTTTCATGTTGTTCCTCCATGAGTAAGCATGGCTCTGCCTTCAAGAGAAGCTAATAATTAACTTCTATGCCCTGGTAACTGTTGGTGAGTAGAACTCATTGTTATTTACATCCACTGCCAGCCAACTGTTAGTCACCATCTTTTCTGTGTGTGAATTAAAAGAAAATACCAGGGACCCATTTAACCCAGTTTTATTTGAAGATTGTATAAACCTGCAATAAGGCAGTTAGACACAATCTACATATAATTTAAAAATAACTAATAATAGTAGGCATGTTCAACCATGACTATGTTGCTCCTTCAATTATATAAACAAAATCAACACAACATAGAAGGATTCTTTTGCCTGAACATTTGGAGTGACATTGTTTAATAATATATATTTCAGGTGTACATTTTTACAATACGATATCTGTATATTCTATTGTGTGCCCAACACTCGAAATCTAGTCTTCTTTTGTCATTATATACTGCTCACAAAAATTAGGGGATATTTCTAAATGAATATGAAGTGATAAAATATCCCCTAATTTTTGTGAGCATAATTAAAAGATAGTTCAAAATGAATATGAAGCTATAAAATATCCCCTAATTTTAGTGAGCAGCATATATATCTTCCCCCTACTCCTCCCCTCTGAGAACTATCATTCTGTTGTCTGTATCTACAAGCTTTTGTTTTTCATTTATCTGTCACTTTTTAAAATAGACATTTTTCATCTGGCTTATTTCACTTAGCATAATACTCTCGAGATCCAACCATATTGTGGCAAATGGCAATATTTCGCCATTTTATGGCCTAGTACCCTGGTTGGCAAACTGCAGCTTGTGAGCCACATGTGGCTCTTTGGCCCCTTGAGTGTGGCTCTTCCATAAAATACCACGTGCAGGTGCTACCTTGATAAGGAATGTACCTACCTACATAGTTTAAGTTTTAAAAATTTGGCTCTCAAAAGAAATTTCTTTTTTTTTTTTTTTATAATTTTATTTTTTTAATGGGGTGACATCAATAAATCAGGATACATATATTCAAAGATAACAAGTCCAGGTTATCTTGTCGTTCAATTATGTTGCATACCCACCACCCAAAGTCAGATTGTCCTCTGTCACCTTCTATCTTGTTTTCTTTGTGCCCCTCCCCAACCCCTATCCCTCTCCCATTCCCCCCTCCCCCCCATAACCACCACACTCTTATCAATGTCTCTTAGTTTCACTATTATGTCCCACCTACGTATGGAATAATACAGTTCCTGTTTTTTTATGATTTACTTATTTCGCTTCGTATCATGTTATCAAGATCCCACCATTTTGCTGTAAATGTTCCGATGTCATCATTTCTTATGGCTGAGTAGTATTCCATAGTGTATATGTGCCACATCTTCTTTATCCAGTCATCTATTGATGGGCTTTTTGGTTGTTTCCATGTCTTGGCCACTGTGAACAATGCTGCAATAAACATGGGGCTGCATGTGTCTTTACGTATCAATGTTTCTGAGTTTTGGGGATATATACCCAGTAGAGGGATTGCTGGGTCATAAGGTAGTTCTATTTTCAGTTTTTTGAGGAACCACCATACTTTCTTCCATAACGGTTGTACTACTTTACATTCCCACCAACAGTGTATGAGGGTTCCTTTTTCTCCACAGCCTCTCCAACATTTGCTATTACCTGACTTGCTAATAACAGCTAATCGAACAGGTGTGAGGTGGTATCTCATTGCCGTTTTGATTTGCATTTCTCTAATAGCTAAAGAAGATGAGCATCTTTTCATATATCTGTTGGCCATTTGTATTTCTTCCTGGGAGAAGTGTCTATTCATATCCTCTTCCCATTTTTTTATTGGATTGTTTGTTTGTTTGTTGTTGAGTTTTATGAGTTCTTTGTATATTTTGAATATTAGGCCCTTATCTGAGCTGTTGTTTGAAAATATCATTTCCCATTTAGTTGGCTTTCTGTTTATTTTGTTATCAGTTTCTCTTGCTGAGCAAAAACTTCTTAGTCTGATGTAGTCCCATTCATTAATTTTTGCCTTCACTTCTCGTGCCATTGGAGTCAAATTCATAAAATGCTCTTTAAAACCCAGGTCCATGAGTTGAGTACCTATGTCTTCTTCTATGTACTTAATTGTTTCAGGTCTTATGTTTAGATCTTTGATCCATTTTGAGTTAATTTTTGTACAGGGGGAAAGACTGTAGTCCAGTTTCATTCCAAAAGAAATTTCAATCATTGTATTGTTGATATTTGGTTCTGTTGACTAATGAGTTGGCGACTATGGGCCTAGTAGTATTCCATTGTATATGCATATCACATTTTTTTAAAAAATCCATTCATTTAACAAAGGACACTTAGGTTATTACATGTCTTGGCTATTGTAAATAATGCTGCAATGAACATAGGGATACCTATATCTTTACAAATAAGTGTTTTCAATTTTTTCTGGTGGATAACCAGCAGAGAGATTGCTGGGTCATATGGCAGCACTATTCTTAATTTTTTCGAAAAACCTCCACACTGTTTTCCATAGTCACTACACCAATTTATATTCCCATCGGGCATGTACAAGGGTTCTATTTTCTCCACATCCTTCCCAACACTTATTTCTCATCTTTTTGATAATAGCCATTCTAACAAATGTGATGTAGTACCCCACTGTGGTTTTGATTTTTATTTCCCTTATAGCTAGTGATGTTGATGAGTATCTTTTCATATATCTGTTGGCCATCTGTATGTCTTCATGGGAGAGGTATCTGTTCAGGTCCTCTCCCCATTGTTTAATTGTTTGTGTTTTGGTCATTGAGTTAGGTTCTGCAGAAATAAACTCTGAGGTGCAAATTCATGTGCAACAGATTCATTAAGAAGGTGCACCCGGAGAAGACCATTCAGGGGATGGGGAAGCAAGACAGAAAAGGGAGGAATAAAAAGCACAGGCAGGCTGCCATCTCAGCCAGGTCCCACTTCAGCCTGGTCCCACAGGGGAGCCCTAGGGTGTAAGTTATGTCTTATTGGAAGTATCATCTTCAAATATCTTCTCCCATTCAGATGGTTGCCTTTTTTTTTTTAATTTGTATTTTTCTGAAGTTGGAAATGGGAAGGTAGTCAGACAGACTCCTGCATGTGCCCAACCGGGATCCACCTGGCCTGCCCACCTGGGGATGATGCTCTGCCCATCTGGGGCGCTGCTCTGTTGCAACCAGAACCATTCTAGCGCCTGAGGCAGAGGCCATAGAGCCATCTTCAGCGCCCAGGCCAACTTTGCTCCAATGGAGCCTTGGCTGTGGGAGGGGAAGAGATAGACAGAGAGGAAGAAGAGGGGGAGGGGTGGAGAAGCAGATGGGCACCTCTCCTGTATGCCCTGGCCGGGAATCGAACCCAGGACTCCTGCACGCCAGGCTGACGCTCTACCACCTAGCCAAACGGCCAGGGCCAGTTGCCCTTTTTTGTTGATGGTTACTATTGGTTTTACTTCTCTTGCCTTTGAGGTCAAGTTTACAAAACCCTTTCGAGATTAAGATCCATAGTTTTGTGTCTATCTTTTCTTCTTTGTATTTTATTGAATCAGGTCTTATATTCAAGTTTTTAGGACATTTGAATTAATTTTTATAGTTTTCTCAGCACCATTTACTGAGAGAGTTCTCTTTCTCCACTATATGCTTTTGGCTCCTGTGTCAAAAATTAGTGGCCCATATATGTGAGGATTTATTTTCAGGGATCTCTAGTCTGTCTCTTAGTTTGTGTGTTTGTTTTTCTGTCAATACCATACTGTTTTGGTTACTATAGTTTTGTAGTATAATTTGAAGTCAAGGAGTATGAGAACTCCCCCCCCCCCCAGAGGACTGCTTTAGCTATGCAGGGTCTTTTGTGGTTCCATACCAATTTGAAGATTTTTTTTTGTTCTACTTCAGTGAAAAATGCCACTAGGATTTTGATAGGTATTTTATTAAATCTGTACGTTGCTCTGAGTGTTATAGAATTTTTAACAATATCAATTCTACCAATCCATGAGCATTGATTATTTTTCCATTCCTTTGTGTCTTTGTCAATCTCTTTCAATAATACCTTGTAGTTTTCAGTATATGGGTCCTTCACCTTCTTTGTTAAGTTTATCCCAAAAGGAAAACCAAGGCTCAGAAAGTCAAGTCACTTGCCAAGGTCAGATAGAAAGAAAGTGGCTGCTATGGGACGTAAGCCCATTACTGTCCGATTCCAAAGCTGGGCTCTCTCCACCGCTGAGGGACTATGGCACATGGAGAGTGAAGAGGAGACCTATTGGGTACTCTGGCTCAGATTCACCCTGCTATATGATCACAAAAATGCATGTAATGTCCCCATGCTCAAGTTTAGCACTCTTAAATTGACTAAGGTGACCATATATCACTTAAATAGGGATGCTTTTTTAAAGTGAAAGTTGAATGTAGTAGACAGTAGTGATGTTCCACCACTCAGATCTCCCTCCTTGAATATTTTTTGTCCATTTTTATGTGTCACCCTCCTCTCCAAGTCCTACTGTCCCTTCTTTACTTTCCGAAACCCAGAGCCTCTAGCTCTTCCCATAGCCTACTGAAGCTGCTTTATTTCTCCACAAAGAGAGCCTTAAATGGCTGCAAATTCACTTCCCCCTAGGTAGCCGTTGGCCATTGGCAGAAGAGTGCGGGAGTTTCACAGTGCAGCTCCCTGGCTTCATGAGCAGACAACTGAGACTTAACTTACACCCTGCAGCCTTCCTGTGGGACCAGGCTGAAGTGAGGGCTGTGCCTGAGACGTAGCCTGGCTGTGCTGCCTCCCTTTTCTGTCTTGCTTCCCTGCCCCCAGAGTGGTCTTCCCTGGGAGCACCTTCTTAATGCTTCCCTTGCACACAACCCTGCATCTCAGAGTCTGTGTCTGTGGGACCTAAGACAGTGTGCTAGGCTGAGGCACTGGCGGGGTTCCTGAGAAAGGCAGGAGCATCTCCAAAAAGTCCTGGAGAAGTGGCTCTCATCTGTGTGGAATGACATTAGTGTGAATGCCCTTTAGGAAAAACAGATGAGACAGTCCCTCCAGGAATAAGTCAAATCTCACCAAGTCAGAGGGCTTCCTCCCAGGGATGCTGGCTGGCCTCTTCAGCAGTAAGATTCCTGGCTCAGGCAAGGGGATAAAAGTACCCCGAACTAGAGTCACAGGACAATTTATTTGTAAAAAGCTCCCCTCCCTTTGGTGAGCAAAGCCATTCACTCACCAGCACTCTTCCTGCAGGGTTGCTGGTTGCATTTTTGGAACTCGAGAGGTCTGCGTTCGCGATCACACAGGCATTGGTCTTGGTCTTCAGTTTTATTGTCCTCTGAGAAAACACAATGGACAGTCCTCTTCTGAAAGCCACCCCCACAGGAAGCAGTGCACTGAAAGAGAGGGAGGTGTGGAGGAAGTCATAATTCTGCCCCAGAATCACCGGGAGCTTCACAACACCTCCGATCCACTGTGGTCAAGTGAGAAAAGTCTCAATCGTCAGAAACGTTTTTGGAGTTACAGAATACAGGCACTACTCATTTGGAGATGTGAATTTAGGAAGCGTCGACATTATAGATTGTATGAACTCAATTTGGTTTAATTTACTATTGGGTTCTCTGGAGAATGTGTACAGAGGTTGAATTATGAGTTAAGTGAAGAAAAATTTCATATCTGGCCCTGGAGCCTCAGCAATACAGTTTCTCTGAGCTTGTTTTGATCTGTGGTTGGGAATCATATGTGAGGAAAGGGAGCAGAGCTACAAAGAAAGTGAGAGGAGGAAGAAAAGAAAAGTGGGGGCGGTCAACCATGGGGGGATGCAGAGAGAATGTGGACTGGACCGAGCTGGACCGTGTGCAGTCATGGCCATTCTAACAAAGAAGGTTCCACTGTAAGGTCATGATGTGCCACCTGCAAGCAGAAAGGAGAGTCACTGGCTTGTCAAAGCAGACTGACAAGGAGATTCCTGAGGATGTAAGAGAATGTGTCTGAATTGACTATATATATAGAAAAGAGGTAGGAGGGAGCAGAGGGCCTACTCAAAGAAATAACAGAAAACTCCCCATGCCTATGGAAAGAACTGGACTTTAGAAAAGACGAAGGGAACAGAACACGATTACATCAATGCAAAAAGATGTTCTCCAAGACATTTTATTCAAAGAATCAAAAATTAATGAAAAGAATACTCAAGACAGCCAGGGAAAATAAGACTAACCTACGAAGGAAACCTTATTAGATTATCACCTGACTTCTCCGCAGAACCATTACCTGCCAGGGGAGAGTGGAAGGGAATAGTCAAAATACTGAAAGAGAGGAACCATCAGCCAAGGACAATATATCCAGCAAAGATATTCTTAAGCTATGAAGGAGAAATAAAGGCTTTCCCAGGAAAACAAAAGCTGAGAGAATGTATCACTACAAGACCTGCCTTACAAGAATTGTTGAAAGGATATCTTATACTAGAAACAAAAAGACAAAAGGTACAAACTTTGGATTAAGATGACTAAGAGACAGAAGCAGGAAACTGCAAATCTACTTCAGAATGGGATATTAAACAATTACAATGATTAAAGAAGTAAAAAATGGGGTGGCATTTAAAAATAACTATAATTACTATAACTTGGTAATAAATGCACAACATAAAAAGATAACCTGTGACAAAAATATAATGAAAGAGGAGGAATAAAAGAGCTGAGAGTTTACAGGTGAATGATAAGATGTAATCAGAAAAAAAAGATGTCTAGGTCAGTGATTTATAAACAACCCAAATGTCCATCAACATTGAATGATTACTAAATTATGAATATTACTCAGAAAGAAAAAGAAATAAATTACTGATGCATCCCACAACATGGATACATCTCAAAATCATAACACTGAGAAAAGGAACCTATATTCAGAAAAACACATAGTTCTGGTCTATAGTGATAGAATTTCAATCAGGGGTTGCATGAGGCCTGTTTAGGGGGTGGGACCAAAACAGACTATAATGGATGGTAAGAACCTTTTGAGGTGATGGAAATGCCCTAAATGTTGATTGTGGCATTGGTTACACAGTATTACAAATTTATTGAAACTCATCAAATATATTTAAAATGGGTGAATATGACTGTATTCATAGTATACCACAATAAAATTTATTTAAAAAAATGCAAAATAAAGAAGAAAAAATGTCCTATTGCTTGTATAAGACATTTGAAAAAATCCTAATGGTAACTACAAAACTAAAATCCAGAGTTGAGGTACAAACATAAAGAGGACATAAAAAAAATCATAGAAAGTGGCTACACTAAAACAACAGAAAACCACAAGGGAAAATAAAGAATGGAGATACAGAGCAACTAGAAAACAAAAGGTAAACTGGCTGTATGTCCTCATATATCAATCTTCTTAAATGTAAAAGGACTGAACTCACCAATCAAAAGTCACAGATAGCAGGATAGATGAAAAAATAAGGACAATAACTGTGTGACTTCATTCAGATGCTGGATATAAAACCAAAAGTAACAAGCAAACAAACCAAGCACAAAACAAACTCACAGATGCAGACAACAGAATGCTGGTTACCAGAGGGAGAGGGAGGGGGCAGAGGGCGAGGGTGAAGGGGCCAAACACAGGTGGTGGGCGGAGGCTACACTTCAGGTGCTGAGCACACAATAGAGTACACAGACGTCATATTATAAGGTTGCACACCTGAAATTCATATAGTTATTAAACAATATTACTCCCATGAATGTAATTTTAAAAGAAAAAGTGTATGTTCCAGATAAAAGAACCTACATGTATGGAGAAAAATGATCAATAAGAATAACAATATAGTAAAAGCCAAAAGAAAATATAGTACATGCAGTGTTTCAATCGTTCACGGATGTGTAGGTGCAGCTACACAGCTATGAACAGTGAGAATTACTAAGCAGCATACAGCAACCTCACACTATCTGGAGCAGTATGTCTGGCAAAATACAGCACTGTCCTGTGTTATAATTATAATCATGAAAATACACTCACATAAGAACAAATTACTCTAAAAAATATTTATAGTTGAGGGGTCAGTGTGTCAGATCCTCTTGGCCCCCACTTCCTAGCCGGGCCTTTGATCTGTCCCAGGTGAGATGGTGTAACAGCTTCCTAGAAGCGCAGCCCACCAGCCTGCACCTCGTGCCCAACTTGTGTGTCTCTCATCTCCCAAGTCTGGGCTTTCTTGTTGCCAGTGAGACAGAAGACATGGTGCGAGCTGCCCCAGCGTGACTAACCCAGGACAATAAAGGGTACTAGCCATCTGAGGGGACACTTTTTACTCTATGCTGGGAGACGGGAGCCCATAGACTTCTCCCTTCTTCCTGCTTCTGGACAAAATGCCCTCATAGGCAGTAGTTCACACAGCTCTTGTAAGATCTTTCAGGAACAAGCCATCCACAGCTCCTGACACCGAGTGTGTTCAGGCTGGGAATGCACCACCTCACAGACTGTTCCCCAACTGACTTCCTTCCTTCCTTCCTCCCTTCCTTCCCTCCCCACTCCTTTTTCCTTTTTCCTCCTTCCCTTCCTTCCCTTCCTTCCTTCCTTCCTTCCTTTCTTCCTTCCCTCCCTCCTTCCCTCCTTATCTATCTATCTATCTATCTATCTATCTATCTATCTATCTATCATCACATCTGCTTCCCTGGCACTGTATTTCCTGATAAAGTGATCAATTTTACCTCATGACCTTACTTTCTAGAGAATCCAGAATAAGACGAAGTCAGAGTGATGGCTGAATCTGTCTATGGAAGAATTTTGTTAATTTTCAATCACTGATTATTTTAATTTATACAATAAACTTTGCATAATAATAAATCTCCCTCATTTACAGTTTAGTTACTTTATTTGTCTCTCCATCAAACTGGTTGGCCGCCTGCAAACAGGCCTGGGGCACGACAAGAGGCCTGGGACTCACGACTTCAGGGCATGCGCCATTCCCACTTGCTCTAAGAAAAGCCAGAGGATCTAGAACTTTAGGCCCCACATGGCCTTTCTACAGGCTTTGGAATAATTTTGGTATTTGACCTTTTATCTTTGAAAGTCTTTGATCTTTTTCTCTTCTAAACTCAAGACAGTAAACATTGACCACCATGTCAGCAATGGGTCAACTTGAGCGGACTTAGTAGTGTATTAGGTAGCAGAAGAACGCCGGAACAGAACTACATAGAAATGTACTATAAATCAACGGATACACTGAATGTTTACAATGAACGTATAGCACTTTTGAAAAGAAAATCAATTGAAGAGAACATGACTGACTCTTACCAGGTCCCAGGTCCCAGTGGCCCAGTGACAACAGGGGTGCTCGTTGCAGGGTGCAGTAGTCACGGGCCTTTCAGTCCAATCACAGAGGCCTCTCGGACAAGTCACCACTCTCTCCTGCACCCCGCCTCCACAGGACCTGGAACACTGATACACAACAGGGACAGGTTAGGTAGAAGTCACATGGCGACAGCGGCAGTGATAAGGGAAGGACTTTTTACTATCATTTTAGTTGCGCAGCGTTAGCAAGAACATCGGTATCTATACCGGAATCCGCAGCGTCCACCACAGGTTCTGACAACGAGCACTCAGTCGTTTCCGACAACAGTGGGGAATCAAAGAGAAGGGAAAGATTAATAAAGGGGATTCTGAGAATAAGAGGAGGAGAAAAAACAGAAGGTGCCAAATAGTTCAAATTAATATGTCAAACAGAAGGAATTTTGGTTAAAAGTCTAAAGGAGTCGTCATTCCGGAACGGACACTGTTCTCTGCCTTTACCCTCTGGCACCAGTGTCTAGAAACCAAAATGTAAAATATAGATGTTTTCAGGCTCCGACAGCCTAAACAGGGAGCACACACATTTGCAATACAGTGGTGTTCCTCTCCTGTGGAAAGGGGATTCCGTCTTCCTTTCCTACTGCGGGAAGCTGAGAATGAAGCTTGTCCGTCTTCTGAACAGGGCAACGGGCAGGTTTGCCCAGACTCTGGTGCACTGGCTGCAATGCTCACAAAATACACCTGGCATGACAGGTGGACTCCTGAAGGGATACAGTTCTAAAACGTGTCTAGTTCTGCTAAAATAATTTTATAAGATATATCGTCTCATCTTCCTGGCGTTTCTAGGAGGAGATTAAATCACCAAGAATCTTTGAAAAGCACTTTGAGTCCTTTGAAAAACCTTAATTATGGCATTATAACAACAAAATTATGCCAGGCATTCTGTGTGTAGTGGCACCATAAAAAAAAACAGAGATTATATACAGTCAACCCTTTTTGCTCAATAAAATAACTTATCTGTTGCTTTCACAAAATTCCAACTTTGAGAGTCAACATGGACTTTTTCCCATTTATTCACTCTGCCTTTAACTATATAAAGGGAGACAGAGGGAAATCCTACATTTGGGGTCCTTGTGTACAGGCAGTCCCTAGGTTACAAATGAGATAGGTTCTGTAGGTTTGACAATGTTTAAGAATTTATATGCACAGAAAGGTAAAAATAAATACTATGCTAAGACAAACATCTAAGTTGAATTTAATAGGTAAATGTACTTGTTCCAACTTACAAATTCAACTTAAGAACAAAGGCACAGAACCTATCCCATACATCATCACCGAGAAACTGCCTGTGTACATACACGTGTGCACAGAGATTCAAGACCACCTGGTCAAGTAATCTCCAGGAAACAGAGAGGAAGAATACATAAACCAGTGGTCCTTGAAGTGTGGTCCCCAAACCAGCAGTATCTGGGTACTTGTTAGAAATGCACAATTTCATGCCCCACCCCAGACCTCTGAATTGGAGACTCTAGAGGTGGTCCAGACCTCTGAAGCATGCTGAAGTTTGAGGCCCATCGGAGAGCAGAGACATTCCTACAGCTGAAATGCATCTTTCATGCAAGCATTCTGGGCTGGCTGGCATCCACTAAAGGGGCCCAGGACATTCCCATGTGGCATTAGAGAGTGTGTGTAGACAGAGCAGCATCATGATAGCTCAGGGAAAGCAGCTAAACATGTCTGGCCCAGAATGCCTTCAAGGGTATACCCAATTATATTTGCATTTTCCATCTCCACTGCTTGGAGCCTCAGAGGGAAGACTTACAATTCTGTGGTGTACTCAGAACAGAGAAAGGGGACTGGTAGGATTCCTTCAGGGAACAATGCTCCAGGAATGGGCTCAGGATTGGGACCCCCAGAAGCATAATGAACACATCTTTCTCATTACTGGAGAGCAGATACAATTGCTCATCTTTGATAACCTGCAAATGCCATTTCTCTGACCAGACAATCTAAGCTCCTCTGAAAATTCCAGGCTTCTGAGGTTTCAGGCTCAGCATATATAAGAGCCCTGAGCCCAGAGCATGGGAACAGCCAGCACTTCATGTTCTCCAGAGCTGGGCAGGGGAAGGAGAAAGAGGGGAGAATGGTGGCTGCTGCCCCAGAGGACACCAGGTATTGGCCCAGAGGGTTAGAAATCAACATGGCTGCTTGGCCCAGGAGACAGTAAGCAGCTAGGGGATGAGTCTTTCACAGTTTGACCTGAACTCTTATCTCCTACAGCTGTGGCACTCTACTTCCCCTTCCCTGGCGCATGGAGGCTCCCCCCCCCCCAAATCATTCTTAATTCACTCTTTTCTCTCAGTTCACTCTTTGCTCAGTGCCCACTGGGCTCAGGTCTGCAGTAGAAAGAGTACAGGGGTTGGAGTCTGCCATAGGCTTGAAATAGTGCTTCACCAATTTATTTCCTAGTTGTGTGACCTCATGTAAGCATCTTAACCTTGAGTCTCAATGTCTTCACCAACAAGATGGAATTAATAAGGCCTATATCCAGGCCGTTGGGAGAATTAAACCAAGTATTGCAGGTTAAATGCCTAGCTCATGGACACTCTCAAAATACCCTGGGTTCTCCTTTCTCTTTTTGCCACCATGCCTGGATGTGTTGGCAGCAGTACTTTTATCTACAGAGGTAATTGCCTATTGGCCAATAATCATCATACTTCACTAAAGAACTGTAACCTGTTTTCATACATATGCTGAAGTAGGACAAAGACCCAGCGGACACAAAACGGAGGACATGGACACATGGATGGACAGACAACACACACACACACACACCAGCAGCACCTTTTTATTCGTGCAGTGATCTGGTCATTAACTCAGAGGTGGAACTCTAAAATACACTGTGTGGGGGTACGCTGTGTGTGGGAAGGCTCTGACCACTTTCCCAGCTGACGGCAGAAGCCCGGGCAAGGCATGTAGGCTCTGACCCGAATGGCTTCACCAAAGTGGTCCGTGCAGGTTGTCCCTGCAGGAACCCCAACCCCTGCATATCCGCTGGGAGACTAAGTTCTAATAAAAACACGGACCTCAAGTTGTTGACCCGGTCAGCGTACCCCCCCCACACACACACACACAGTGCTGGGTCACTGAATGGAGGCCAGTCACTGGCACGATGCAAGTCCTGCCTGACCACACTCGCACAGACCTCACGCCGGCCTGACCAGTATGGATGGCACGATAGGGGCTGTACTGGTCCCAGGGCCCCACCCACCATACCTGGCTCCAGGGCTCCGCCCACCACTGCCCACAGGGCTCCTCATTACAGCGCATGCTCAGCGGCGGAGGGGCGCCGGCTAGGAACTGGCAGTGGAAGGGCCGCAGGCTCCGGTGCTCCTGGCTGTCCATGCACTGTGTCTCCCGGACGCGGAAGCCCCCGCTGCAGTTCCTGGAGCACTGTGTGGGGAGAGAGAATGGGGGACAGCTGAGTCCTGGTGGCAGGCCTTCTGTTCCCCATGCCCAGGCGGTTTCCCAGAGCACTAGACAGTCCAGGCTGGGAGTCACGTGGAGGGAGGGTTCTAGTTGAAGGGAAGTGGCTTCCTGCACATGTCTAGAGGAGGGGTCACTCAAGCAGCCCCCAGACACGGGGCTCCCAATATCAAAGACCGCAGGTCTGGAAGTGTGAGGGTTTGACGTCTGACAGGCCTGGACAGGCCGCCCAGGTCCTCACTTGATTGTCGTGAGCTCCAGGCATGTCTCAGAAACACCCTGAGCCTCAGATGTCTTCCCTGTCAAGTGGGATGACAACTGTTAACTCATGGGCATGTTAAGGTTATATATATAGGCCCTGGGGTTGGGGTCCCTGCTGTCCCAGAGTGTGTCTCAGTGGGCACCCGTTCCCTCTGATGTCTGCCCAGCCACCTCCATCTCTCCCTCAAGACCCCGCCACAAACCCGTCTCTCCATGACTCTGAACACAAGATAGGTTATACCTGCTCAAGAGGTGCTCCTCGGTGAGGGAAAGAAATTGAGTAATTGCTCAGTGGTTTGGATAACCAGACTGAGCAAACCCTGTCCTTGTCCCCGCCACATCCTTCCTCCATCACAGAGTTTTCTCAGCACATGCCCACAGAAAGCTGTGACAAGGGCCTCCTCACTCCCCTTTCTCACGTGCCTGCCTCTGGCTAGCAGCCCCGCCCTCCTGCTCTGTCTCAGGAAAGGGCAGGGTTCGCCTGCAGACTGCTAACTCCTTAAGATCATAAAAAACACGGATACGTCACAGCCACCTACAATCAGAGTTCATGTGGCTTATTCTGGAGGGCTTCTGTTTACTCTTGGACTTGGTTGTATCTTCTTTGACCATCACTCGAGCTGCTAAAACTTGGTCTCCAGTCTGCTTAGAACGCTACTGCCTGCTGGACTCCTTCAGCTTGTCTTGCCTCTGTGTCCTTGTTCTCGTGACCAGTCCCAGCCTGGCCTGTCTTGTCACTGCCCACATTCAGACGGGGACCCAGGCAGCTGAGATAGAGGCAGACCCTGTGCTTCTCTGCCTTTCTCCCCTTGGTTTTCCCTGAGTTAACAGTGTGTCTTTGTGGTCCTATGTCCTCAATGTTTCTCCTTCCACCCTTCTCATTACCCACCAGACACTGCTCTTTCTTTAGGCCTCAGCTTAAATGTCACCTCCTCAGAGAAGCCTTCCCTGAATACCATATCCTAAGGAAGCTCTCCCTCTCCTTTACCTAAGACCCGTCCAGTTTCTAACCCAGGGCCAGGAAACATAGAACAACTTTTATCTATTCTGTCCATCCTTTCTGTTTTACTCTCACCGCATGGAGTTGGAAGCCTATCTGCCCTGGTCACCACTGTGTCCCGAGCACTTAGTATGGTGCCAGGCACAGCAGAGATGGTCTGTGCAGACTTTCCAAGTGAATATATGAATTCAGAGGAAAGGGTGACCGGGTCAGGCTCCTGGTTACCACAGGGGTAAAGAACATCTTTTTCCCCTCTTAATCCTCTCATCAATTATTTCATTGCATTCTTGGCTGAGAAAATACACCCCCCTCCATCCCCCAAAAGCGTGTCCATTGTTGCAAGGTATGTTTTCATGCAGCCTCCTCTCTACTTGGTTAAAAATCCTGCTCTTTCTGGCCATGGTGGAATAGTCATAATTATAGGGTTGTAGTTGGGGAAAAAAACTTCCTCATAACCTTTCAATAGAGGTAGATCCCCAAATACCACGCCCCTTCCTCGGCCACCTGGCAAGAATGCACCACGTCACCTGACTTTGATCTTTGGGCTACAACCTGGAAAGATGTGACCCATGTGTAAGGGGGCAGATTGGTGCTCTAACACTTCCATAAACCAAGTGTGTTTTGCTTCTCAGAAAAAACCAACACTTGAGAAACAGCCTTCAAAAGAAATGAAACATTTCATCTTCCTGCCATGCTGCAAGTACACAGGGAGAAAAGTAACTGCCAACTTAAAATCAGCCACAGAAGTCATGAGGAAGCATGCTAGTAATTTCCACACAAAGCAGCCATTTGTCTCACAAAACAGACTTCTGGAAAGTAGCACATGGTTAAAGCAAGAAGTCTCTTTGTTAGGAAAAGGGAATTTTACAAGACAGAAGTATAAAATGGCAGTTTCTTTTTTTCTTTTATTGTTTATTTTATTGATTTTAGAGAGAGGAAGGAAGAGAGAGGAAAGGAGAGAGAGGGAGAGACAGGAACATCAAGCTCTTCCTGTATGTGCCCTGACTGGGGATCAAACCAGTAATCTCTGTGCTTTGGGACAGTGCTGCAAACAACTGAGCTGTCTGACCAGGGCGAGGTCTATTTTCTTATTTTCCATTTGTTGCTGTAATCTGACATTTCTAAATTGAATTTCCTAAGAAGCATTACCCTTTTGTCAAAGAAGGGATTCCCATTCAATGAAAAATGAAGTATATTAATGTGCTGACCTAAATAATAAGTTAAGACACGCACTAAAACTATGCCTTTTCTACTTCGTTTTCAAAGTGGCCTCTGATTCAGGTGGCAGGAGGGAAGCGGCAGGGTGTGATCACTAATCCTTCCCTCTGTGTGCTGAAGGCCAACAGTTATGTTCATTTTCTTATTGCCCTGCAGGAAGGTCATTTGTATTCATGTTCTCCTAACCTGTGGACCAGACTGAAGACAGCAGCCAGACCAACCAGAAGAGGAACACTGGCTACTGCCCCGTTGTGACCAGAGGCCTGCCTAGTCGTTTTCCAGTTACCACAGCAGTTTAATTGATAGAATCTGCAAACCAGATTGAGTTAGAATGAAACACCCTTAGCTTACTGTGGAGCCCCTGGCAGAGATAAAGTGAAATCACAACAGTTTCTCCCTTGTTTTGTTTTTGATTTATGAAACTCATACAGTGAAACTAAAAACAGGGCCAGGAGGGCGGGAGCCTGCAGCATCTCCCTAATACCAAGTGGCTACTACATCACTGTAGACCAGTCACATTTCTCCAGTGGAATTAGGAGCACAAACTAGGTGATTAAACTATTCCAACATTCTAGAGTGGTGTAAGTGTTTGGGATGACTAGATTTGTACTCTGCTTTGATTTCAAAACATGTTCTTGCTCTCTGATTTTCATGCCAAATACTAAACCAGGATACAGAAAGAATTCTTTTCTGCTCCTTACACAAAACAGATTCCTCAGACCCTTAAGATCAGATAATACATTCCAACAATTCTAAGTTGAACAGCACAAAATTCATCCTTCCCTCTCTTTTCCTCCCATACCAGTCCCACATCCCTTCCTCCCAGTTATTGGGCACCTGTTATATTCCAGACTCTGAACCCCAATCCAGCAGCAGGAAAAAGTGACATAAATGAGTAGAATAAAGGTTTTATGTCATAAGTTGTCCATGACCCAGTGAGGATACAAAGGAGGAAGTGGCCCAGTTCACAGAAGAGGTTGTGAAAGGCTTGAATGAGGGAGCCGAGGCTTGAGCTGACTCATAGAAGATGAGTAGAGGCTCCCTTGACCTTGAGCTGGTGAAATAGGGCGGGGACACTCATGGTGGGGAGAATAGCACCTCCATGGGCACAGTGCTGTGAAACAAGGCTTGCTCAGGAACAGCGAGTGCTCAGAAAACAAGAGCAGACAGTCGGAGTGGACAATGAGGGAGGGGCCAGAGCCACTGTGGAGGGCCTCCCAGTCTGGACCTCAGTCCTCAGCTCGAGAGTTCTTGGGTTCATGCTTCTGATGGTCCCAAAGGCTTCTACTCAATTGCCATTCCTATTTAGGGATTCCTTATGCTGAAACTCTCAGGGGTGTCAAGAGAGGGCAACAGTTTATACAACAAATTATATCAAGAGTAAAATTAATGCAGTGGTTTTCAGTAGATGACCCACCTTCCTACAGCTCAGTTTTTGCTTTTTGAGGACAGAAGCTCCCCTAGACCACATAATTCTATGCTTTGGCTTTTGCACATTGGACTTTAATATATACATACATTGGGGACGGTATTTATTAAGACAGCAGTTCTTTCCCTACTTGATTCAGTGTTAAAAAATCACATCTAAAAAAATGTAGTACTGCCATCAACAATCTGTAAGATCCAAGAAACATGGAGACAAGAAGTAGAATCAGCCTGACCAGGCGGTGGCGCAGTGGATAGAGCGTTGAACTGGGATGTGGAAGACCCAGGTTCAAGACCCCGAGGTCGCCAGTTTGAGCGCGGGCTCATCTGGTTTGAGCAAAGCTCACCGGCTTAGACCCAAGGTCGCTGGCTTGTGCAAGGGGTTACTCGGTCTGCTGTAGCTCCACGGTCAAGGCACATATGAGAAAGCAATCAATAAACAACTAAGGTGTCACAACAAAAAACTAATGATTGATGCTTCTCATCTCTCTCCATTCCTGTCTGTCTGTCCCTGTCTATCCCTCTCTCTGATTCTCTCTCTGTAAAAAAAAAAAAAAAAAAAAAATTATTAAAAGAGAGTAGAATCAGACAAAGATTAGCAATATATGCAAACATATTGGCTAATATACAAAACCCAGGGTCATAGGAAAGGCTGCCACTTTCTCTTATTTTCCAGCAAAGCTACAGGTAGTCAAGGACCACTAAGACAAAGCTGCATCATTGCCTAGGTGGGAAGACAGAGCACTGCAAGAAAAAAATGTAAAAGCTATTTTTAATTCATTTCAGAAATAAGATCTTTTAAGAGTTAACTATGAAAAAGGCAGTGTTCATTCTCAAAAAGATAATAAAGGCATCAAGTTGCCAGTTTAAAAAACTTTAGAAGGTGCAGGCAAAACATCCCATCAGGAAGTGTGGGAGCTGTGGGTGACGCATGGCTTTGGTGTCAAAACAGGTTGAGGGATGTTCGAGCCAGCCTGTCACTTACAGCACTTCCTCCATCACAAGAAGCACTTTTCTCATGCAAATTTTTACACTCTGAAATTGCCACGTGTATTAAACTGATGTACATCCTTATCGTGTAGTGTTTCCTTTCTTTGTGAAAAGCTGTAAGGAAATTGAAGATGAGTTCCCAGGTGATAATTTCTTGGAACTGAGAGCATTCAGTACCAGCCGCATGATCAAGTGTTTGTGATGTAAACACTCCAAGCTCTTGTCTCCTCAGTGGGAATGATAAAGAAGGTTCTGTATCAGATGGAAATTAAATTGTTTATCTAAAGCTCTGTGCAATGTTAGGCACATGGTGGCACTTCTCCAAAGTTTGTGGGCACTTTGAGCACCTTGTCTGCCTAGGACTGGGGAGCAGACACCTGCTTAAGCCAGTCACTCGGTCGATAGGTCTTAACTCCACTGTCACTTGTCCATAGGCCTCTGTCCCTGGACACCAGAGGTCAGCAAATACATAAGAAGCAGTCCTATCCTTTACCTAGAGTTCAGAGTTGGCCCAGGGTTTCATGTGAACAGTCTTTTACCATTTACAAAGTTGTTTCACAATCATCCTGTCTTTTGATCTTACAGCAGCTCTGTGAGGTAAGTAGAGGCAATATTCGCCACTTCATTTCGCAGAGGTGAGCAAACTAAAGCTCCCAGGAGGTTAGGTGAATGGACTAGTGTCACATGCTGGCTAGTGACAGAGTAGGAGCACCAACCCGGACGAGTCTGATACCCAACCCAGAGCTGCTCTGTGATTCAATTCTGCAGAACTACTTTTTCCCAAGTATGGCTCTGGGACCAGCCTGAGGACTACGACCTTGAGCTGGTCCCAGACATTATGCATCAAGAGGGAACAAGGCATTCTAAAAAGCTACTTCTACACATTGTAAAGCTAGAGATCTGAATATGTGGTCTCATTCTGCTGTCACACACGAGAAAATGCCCACAGCAGTTGTATCGGGCTGCAGCAAGGTCACGAGTGGTGCTAGAGACACAAGCCAGTAAAGCAAGTGCAATTCAGACAGCAGCCACTGTGGGGAGCCATGGTGAGGAACCCGGAGCCCTGGGTGTGACAGCTGTGGGTTCCGTGATGCAGCTGTATACCCTGTGGTCCTAGAGAATTAAAGTGTCTCTGGAGCAGGCGTGGAGACCGGTGGGATAATGGAGAAGATCCAAGGGGAAATTAGCCTTCTTCCCTCTGAGAAAGGATCTGTAATAAGGCAAACTCATCAACTTGGCAGAATCTAAACCCTCTGGATATTTAAAGGCAAAACCAGGGGTCTGCTTTCCTACTCTAGATTTTGAGGGTTTGCCTGAGTGAGCTTAAAGGTCCTGATGGACAAGTGAAACTAAGAAGGCCCTCAAATCTTTCCCAGTGCGTGATCTGGACGGCAGACATCCTTATGACTTCAAAATGGAGTCTCTCTTCATCATTGAAACTTAAGATAAAACCTAAACCAACATCTCCAGGTCAAAACAGAAGCCATGACCGCAATATCCGTAATGATAGTCATAAAAAACACTAACGTTAGCACAATTGACTATTAGTCATTAAATAGTGTCTCTGACGTGAGGCTTATCTATTAAACTGGCAGGAGAGATATTTTCTTTACTGAAAGGACTGTGTAGCTCTGAGGATTAGATTTTAGCTGTGGTGGCGACCACAGAACTTGGCTGTGTCAGAGACATCTTCTGCAGGAGCACTAGGAGTATTCCTGGGGATGACCTGCCACCCTCCCAGCCATGGGGAGAGGGGACCCAGAGGCAGGGAGGGGCTGTGTCTGCCAACCTGGGCTTTCCTTAGGGGAATGGCCCCAGAGAAGAGGCTCCAGATCTCTCATCCAAGGTTTTACAGCAGCTAGAATTCCTAGGATTTTAACGGGAGTGACCTTTTCAACGTGTGAGCTACTTCACGCCTCTGTCCTTTTTATGAGCCGTGCAACTTCCACGGGAAGGATTGGTCCCAGTGCTGGGAAAGTGGACCTTTAGGACTCGCTCAGAGATAGAAGATGTTTCCTGAGATTTTCCTGGATGTGGAAGAGAATTTATAGCCAGGTGTTTAAGACCTGGTTGGATGCCGAGTTTGTTATGAGTCGGCAGAGGGAGAAACCATAGCAGCATCCATCCCTGAAAGAAGGGAGGGATGCAGACAGGGCAAGGGCAAGGGTGGCTGGCGGGCGGCAAAGAACAGCCGAGTCACCTTTTAAGACCAGAGCGTCACTCTGGGAAAAGCTCAAGCAGACAGAGGACATTCCATGCTCCTGTCGGCCAGGTAAGTCTGCCAGGGGAACTGGACATGTCCAATGGACACCTTGTAGCGCTGCCTGTCGGGGACACCAGCTTTCCACTAACGGAAGGAGCTAAGGGCTGATGAGCACGCCAGCCTCCCCAAACTTCTGGTCGCTCCTTCTTTTCTCTTCTGTTCAGGCTGTCAAGAGAAACAGGTTCCCCAGAGAGAAGACAGGGGCCTATGGGGCATACCAGGGTTGGGTGTGCTTGGCAAACAGGTTTACACATGGCCCCTATCTCTGTACCTCCGCCTGCCAGGTGGCTCTCCCCGCACTGCTGGCCAGCGTCTCCCAGCTCAGGTGTCTGCAGCCCAGGGCTGGCTCAGCCCATCCAGGGGACAGGCCGGTGGGGCCTGGTTAGCCCCTCAAGCACCACGGCTGGCTGATCCTAAAACCTGATGCAGCCTTTACAAGAACCATACAGACAGCACAACAAAGGGCGCGACCACAGCCCCACTGGCAAAGACAATACAATCCCAAACAGGTTGGTGCAGGAAGTACACTTTTTTTTTTTTTTTGTATTTTTCTGAAGCTGGAAACGGGGAGAGACAGTCAGACAGACTCCCGCATGCGCCCCACCGGGATCCACCCGGCACGCCCACCAGGGGTGAGGCTCTGCCCACCAGGGGGCTATGCTCTGCAGAGACCAGAGCCACTCCAGCGCCTGGGGCAAAGAAAGGCCAAGGAGCCATCCCCAGCACCCGGGCCATCCCTGCTCCAATGGAGCCTCGGCTGCGGGAGGGGAAGAGAGAGACAGAGAGGAAGGAGGGGTGGAGAAGCAAATGGGCGCTTCTCTTATGTGCCCCGGCCGGGAATCGAACCCGGGTCCCCTGCACGCCAGGCCGATGCTCTATCGCTGAGCCAACCGGCCAGGGCCAGAAGTACACTTTTAAAGACAGATTCTTCTTTATGGCTCAGCTTTCTTTCCATTTTGAGTCTGGCGGATTCAACATGATACATGCTTTGTGAGCGGCCGCAGAGCCATGATTTAATGATGCATGTGATGATGTGCGATTATTAAGTTTAATGCTAAATGTGAGTCATTTAGAAATAGTGTTGCATGCTTGACAAGCAATGAAGTACGTAAAATTTAACAGTTTATCTGGTAAGAAATATAACAGGCAGATAAAAACACGTGGGTTAATAAACACTCTGAACTTTTCTGAAGGCTACTGTACACAAGAGTGGCCTACAGTGATGCCTATGGCTTACTCATCCACTATTTTATTAGAGAAATGAGGCAGAGGGGAGGAGAGAGATCCACTTTTTCTGGAAACGCTTATATAAGATCCCCCCACTTCCCTCATCCCCTCTTCCCCACCCCCACCCCCCCCCACACACACGCACGCACGCACACACCCCTGCTGAGCCTGTACGTTACCTTGCTCCAGTTCCCCACTTTCCAGCTGGCGCACGGACGAAGGTGGCATCTCTTAGCGGGGTCAGGCCTCTGTGTGGCCGCGCAGTCAGAGTCCACCCGGGTGCTGCATTCCACATGTCGCCAGTAGGCCCCCAGCCCACATGTGGTGGAACACTGTGGCAGGGGACAGAAGACAGAGGCTGAGTGCCACTTCCTCAGGCACACCGCACGACACCCTGCAGTCAGGAGTCTGCCACAGCACCTGCTCAAGAAAACTGCCCACAGAGCTTTTAAAAACTACCAGCACGGGAACTCCTGCCACAGGCAGATTAATATGAACCTCAGCTGGTCAGATCCAGGCATCAGTAATTTAAATAGTTTCCCAGGTGATTCTAATAAACGACCACAGTTGAGAACCCCTGATTTATACATGGAAGGAAACCTCAATGTAAATAGGAATTTGCTTCCCTTTAAAAATTATGCTCGCGTGAGTGCCACACTGCTGCATTTCATACCAACGCTGTTCCGGACGGACATCAGACCCGTGCGCCCGCTGCTGACCTTGTATCCACACCTCACCTCTTTCTACTCCTACAATGACATTATCTCCGCCTCTCCACCACGTGATGTAGACAGGCATTATTATAAAGAAACCAGCCTGACCAGGCGGTGGCGCAGTGGATAGAGTGTCGGACTGGGATGCCCAGGTTCGAGACCCCGAGGTCACCAGCTTGAGTGCAGGCTCATCTGGTTTTTGAGCAAAAAAGCTCACCAGCTTGGACCCAAGGTTGCTGGCTCGAGCAAGGGGTTACTCGGTGTGGTTAAGGCACATACGAGAAAGCAATCAGTGAACAACTAAGGTGTCGCAATGCTCAACGAAAAGCTAATGATTGATGCTTCTCATCTCTCTCCGTTCCTGTCTGTCTGTCTCTGTAAAAAAAAAAAAAAGAAGCCAAGGTGGGGAGAGCTGGCTTGCCCAAGGAGTAAGACTAGGATTTCCTGCCTCCCAACGCAGTTTAATATTGTTACAGCAGTGTGTCTCTCCACTATGAGTGCCCACAGAAACCACCGGGACACTTTGCTAAATGCAGACTCTGTGTGCAGAGGTCAGGGGCAGGGCCGCAGAGCACGCATTTCCAGCTAGCTCCCACGTGAAACTGAGGCCTGGGTCCTCAGACCACACCCAGAGTTAGAGAGATGTTACAACACGCTGTTTTCACCTCTTGACCCACCGGTGGTGAATAAATCAGTCACCTTTTGTCACGTGTACAGCCCATTCCTCACAAGATGTTTTAATTTATTTATCATCTTAACTATCTCAGGTTAGCCTGGGGTCACCTTGAAAACTACACAAAGGACACAGACTTTCCCCATGTGATCCTGACTCTTTCATATGGCCGCTTTTACTCGCATCCCTGTCGCTTGCCCATCTTCAGCAGGAGGGGTGATTTCTGGACCTGTAGAACACAGCTCTAGGCTTAAAAAAACAAAAACAAAAAATGGTAGAAATTCCATCTATGACTTTCTGAGTTTCTTTTGATGACTTATAAAAAAACCCAGCCTTATATTTCTCTTGCTGCATTTTCACCCTTCATATAATTTGCATGTGTTTCATTTTGTGCAAGTTCTTGTGTTATAACATATATGTAACATAACAGAGTTCCTAGGTAGATACATTTATTATCGAATAATAGAAAGGAAAGAGTAGAAAACAGCCTAGATCATTATATTTTTCCCATTGGCTCATGGAGTAATCTCCCCTCCTCCTTAAAGTTGTTTAGGATTTGGCCCTGGCCCGCTGGCTCAGTGGTAGAGCATCAGCCTGGTGGGTGAATGTCCCAGGTTCCATTCCTAGTCAGGGCACACAGGAGAGGTGAGCATCTGCTTCTCCACTCCACCCCTCCCCCTTCATCTCCTCTTCTCTCTCTCTCACTCTTTTCCCTTCCGCAGCCATGGTCTAATTGGTTCCAGTGAGTTGGCCCCTGGCACTGAGAATGGCTCCATGGCCTCCATTTCTGGTGCTAAAAATAGCTCGGTTGCCAAGAAACACAGCAATGCCCCAGATGGGCTGAGCATCGCCCCATAGGGGGTTTGCGGTTGGATCCCTGTATGGGCGCATGCGGGAGTCTTTCTGCCTCTCCTCCTCTCACTCAATACAAAAAAAAAAAAAAAAAGGTTTTTAGGATTTGGTTTGTATCTCTCATAAGTCTCCAGAACTTTCTCCTTGCTATACTATGTGTATATAACAGAGGCCATGACAGTTGAACTGTACGGACCACTGTCATAGGTTGACTGCATTGGTGGCCCCCAGTGTTCACACCCATGCTCTTTGCAATGGGACTTTGCAGCTCCTCTGGCTGGACAGTGAAATATATTTCCCTAGCTCTTGAATCAGGACTGTTCTCGCAACTTTGGCCAATAAAATTGCAGTGGATGATGTTGTGCCAGTTCTCAAGAAGTTCTGCTTCTTTCAATCCTCTCTTCTGGACCCCGTCTTTGCCATGAGAATGGACCCAGACCAGCCGGCTGCAGGATGAGCACTCATGTGAAACAGAGCGGGTGACCCGGCCAAGGCCATCCCAGAGTGCCCACCTTCGGCCAACTCTCCAGCAGCTGCATGGCGAGCCAAGCTGACGTCAGCTAAGCTCAGCGCAGATCAGCAGAACCTCCCAGCTGGCCCACAGACTCAGGAACAAAAATAAATGTTTACTGAGGTGTGGTGAGTGGTTGTTATTTCACATTATTGTGGCAATAGAAAATTGAGACAACAATATATCAGGTATCTTTCCTACATTTTCTATAACCTTCTGAGACATGCGGTACAATTAAAGTTCTGTAGTTGGCTAACTGTGTGATCACTTGTGATTTCCCAATTTCCTAGCCTGTAAAACTGGTAAAAACACTTGGACCTGCTTCTCCGGGTTGTAGTGAGGACGAAAGAGATGATTCATGCACATGGCCAGTGCTCTACAAATGTTACCTAATAAACACAACACCCCTGCAACGTCCCACTTTCCAGATAGCTGGGGCCCAGAGAATTTAGAAGGCAAGTTTAAGGTCACAAAGACAGTATGCTGTTATAGTACAACACGGAGAAAAACATACATTTGCCCAAATCCAGGAAACGAGGCAGGAAGACCAAATTCCCAGGCTAGAGATGACTATGTTAAATCGCAAGTGATGTATCTATAGTCCTTAGCACCATATTATGTTGCAAATAAATGCATGTTGTCTCTGGGAATCTGCATCTAGTCCTGCTAGATTCAGATGTGCTGAGCAGATATTTGTTTCCTTCCTTTTAGACAGTTACTATTTAAGCAGCAAACAACAGTCCAATGGTAAAACTGACAGGGGGAAGTCCATGGAATGCAGAAAGAGTAACTGGGATTCCATAGACTGTCATTTATATTAGTTTCAAATTGGGAGTGGGGGTCAGAGAAGAAAAGAAGACTGTGAGGAGGTTGAGGAACAATTTCATGCTGTCCTGGAAACAGCTAGTGACCCCATGGGAACCGATTTATTGGGTAAGGATTAGGTTGCAGGGTGTACAGAACTAGAACTGACAAGGAGGGCTGCATCATGTGAAACGCCAAAGTGAATGGCTGTGGAAAATTATACTTTCACTTCCATCTACACGACTGCAGAGCCTCTATTTAACTGACTGGCCCAGGGGAGCTGAATGAATGAAGAGGTAACTCAGTGGGAGATGTTTTTCTGTCAAAATAAGAGCCACACCCCTGCATATGGGGTAACACCTGTTTCCTATTTTGTTACTAAACATCAGAGCAAACACTGAGTGCTCCCCACATGCCCGGCACTCCTCTGAGGACCTTACACAGAGTGATTCCCTTTGCCTCTTCCCAGACGCATGAGTCGGGCAGTGCCATCATCCTCGTTTCACAGAGGAGGAAAATAGGGTGCAGTGGGGGCACACAGTGAGTGAGTGAGCCAGGATCCAAACCCAGCGAGTCTGGTTACAAGCTCTCAGTCTAGTTACAGTGCCAACTTGGTTTCCATGTCCATTTTTAAAGTTTTTAAATCACAGGGAGTTAGAGGAACGTGCTCTAAGGAACTTTAGAGATTACTTCTGATCTTCAGGATCAGGCAAAGCTTTTACGGAGGTTGATACTGAAGAGCAGGTCAGACTTACACGGGCAGAAAGGGGAGGAAAGAACATTCCTGGCAGAGGAAAGGGCATACATTAAAGACTTTCCACTGGGAGGGGCAGAAGTTTTTGGAGAAACTGAGTGTAGATTTTCTTAAAGCGGAAGGTGGATGAAGAAAAGCAGGAGGCATTTGGTGTAAAAGCTGTATTATGCTGTGAAGTCCATCCAGATGTTAGAGTGGATTTCATCTGATGGGATATGTAATGAAGAGACAGTAAAGATTTGTGAGCAGGAGTTTTGAAATGACTAGAAAGTTCTATTTGGAAGACTGATTTGGGCCCTGGCCGGTTGGCTCAGCGGTAGAGCATCAGCCCAGTGTGTGGATGCCCCAGATTTGATTCTCAGTTCAGGCACATAGTAGCACCCATCTGCTTCTCCAACTTTCCCCCTCCCCCCCTTCACTTCCTGCAGCCATGGCTTGAATGGTTTGTGCAAGTTGGCCCCAAGTGCTGAGGATGGCTCCATGGCCTCTGCCTCAAGTCCTAAGAAGAGCTTGGTTGCTGAGTAATGGAGCAACAGCCCCAGATGGGCAGAGCATCGCCCCCTAGTGGGTTTGTAGGGTGGATCCCAGTCAGGGTGCATGCAGGAGTCTCTCTGCCTTCCCTTCTCTCACTAAGATTAAAAAAAAAAAAAAGGAAGACTGATTTGACAGTCTGGCATCACTGTGACGATGTGTGGAAAGCCCTGGAGAAGGGAGAGAGCGAGAGGCACAGACCAGCAAGGAGGTGTCCAGCAGATGTGCTAAATGAGAGGAGTAACCCAGGGTTCTTCATTCTCGACTCCTGGGGTGTGAGCAGCATTTCGGTCCTGACAACTTTTCCTTATAAGGGACCTCTCCGAATGTTGCAAGACTCCTGCCATCTTTGGCTCTCAGACAAGAAATACCGGTAGCAGCCCCTTGTTCTCATCATTGCAACAAAAGCATCCCCTCTCTTTTTCAAATGCCTCCTACCATTAGGCTGGAAGACACTGGGCCCTAAACAAACAGGAAATAAAAAGGAGATGACAGAATGATGAGGTGACTGGTTTGAAAACTGTTAGGGTTCTTCTAGTAGCACAGGGGCAGATCGATATCAGTCGTGAGGCTGGGTTTCTAAGACTTTGTGATTGAGAGGAGAGTGATGACATTATAAAGAGGGGTGACTCTAAAACAAAAGCTTCAGAAATAAGCAGAATAAAAAATTGGGGATAATGGGAAACTTAAAACCCAGAGTCTTCATTCTGAGTCCTGATCCTCTCTGACAATTCTGTGCTAACATTTGGTTTTATAAGCTGCACAAGGGGCCGAGGCACCAAGCCCAGTCATGAAAGAAACTCCTGCCAAGTGTGGAACTCTGTTCTATCCTTGTGGCTTTGAAAACTCTGCAGTCTGGGCCAATGCCCCTTTTCCAGCCAAACTCCCTGGAATTAATAGCTGTCAGCTGGCTCCATCATGGCTGCCAAATTCTTGGTGACCTACGATGTATTCAATAAGACAGTTTATTTTCGTCAAAGTCTAATGATGACATTTGAGATAGAATTAATTCTGTGCATTTTGATTAGACCAGAATCAACATGTATCACTTAACCTCTGGACTTAAATAGTCATCAGGTTTGATGTGTACTTTTATTTTGGTTTAGTTTATTTGGATAGAGTAATTTCTCATAGAACCAATGAACATTTAGCAATTAAGTATTACATATTAACTATCTTCCAGACAAAAGCATTACAACACATTTAAATTGACTAATTCCACAACTTCTTTGAGTTTTGGGGACTGGATGGAAAGATAAAATGGTGAGGACAGAAACTAATTTCTGAACCATTCTAATGCTACTTTTTAATAAAATGTTTGTATTAACTTGCAAACTGAGAAGGACTTTATTCTCTCTGAGGACTGTGATAGCTTTCTGAGTGTCTGCCCTGTGGACTGGTTTGTCATGTCCCCCATCTCAGTACAGATGCTGTTCCCAGAGTCACCAGGGACTTGCTAATTGTCAAATCCACTAGGTCTATGGTCAGTTCTTACAATCCATGGCACCATTTCTCTTGGTTTAAGTCTTTTTTTTTAGAGAGAGAGAGAGAGAAGAAGGGAAAAAAATGAGAAGCATTACGTGTAGTTTTGGCACTTTAGTTATTCATTGGTTGCTTCTCATATATGCTTTGACAGAGGAGAGGGGAGCTCCAGCTGAGACAATGCCTTTTTGCTCAACTGAGTGCCCTTGGGATTCAAGCCAGCAACCATGGGGTCGTGTTGATGATCCCAAACTCAAGCCAGTGACTCCTGCGCTCAAGCTGGTGAGCCTGCGCTCAAGCCAGCAACCACGGGGTTTTGAACCTGGGACCCCCACATCTCAGGTCAAGGCTCTACTCACTGTGCCACCACTGGTCAGGCTGTTGGCTTGAATCTTAGATAAGAGTATTTCTCACCAGTCTTCCACAGGGGACCTCTTTTCTCCTTAAAATGCTGCTGTTTTCTGGAGGCCCATCCTTGGCCCACTCCTCTTTTCTGCAGGTTAATGAGTGACCTCCTTCACTCTCAAGGTTCTAACTTCTACCTGCTGGTCTTGGCTACCAAACCTTATCTCCAGTTTTCACCTTTCTCAAGAACCTCAGACCCACCCACAAACATCTGCTGGTAATCATCTGGATACCCCAGAGGTATTACCAATTTAACTCCATCTATGACTAAAACCATCATTCCTCCTTTCTTCGTTTCTATTAAGATTCACTCCTTGTATATAATGTGCAATATCTCAATTTATAGGAGCACCACCAATAGACACCCAAGGTTCCAACAGTCATGAGACTCCTCTCCCCGTCTCCTTTCATACCCCACATCAATTATTCACAAAGTCCTACTGATGTTAAGTTTTGAAGGTATTTTGAATTTATCTTCCCCTCCTCATCCTAAGCATTCTTGTCATAGTTCTCATTGCTTCATCTCAACCACTGTAGTAACCTCCCAACAAGTCAAATTCCTCATCCTCTCTGATTCCAGAACGAGCTTCCTAAAACACACAGTGGGCCATGTCACTCAGTGGCAGACCTTGCTAGATACTCACTATAAACTTTTGTTTCTTCTTCCTGGGTGCACAATTAGATTTCATTTCTCAGCTGCCTTGCACTTGGTTTGGTCATGTGACTGAGTTCTATGGTTCTAGTAGCAGTTAATTCATGTCCCTTTCAGGCCTGGCCCATAAACCCCATACATAATAACCTTTATGCTCTTTTGCTATTCTGAGACCAGGATGGTGACCCCAAGGCAAATTTGATGACAGGAGGATGGCAGAGTCATTGTCAGCCTGGATTCCCAAATGACTGCCGGAATCAGAGCATCATTATCGTCACCATTGCAGACATGGAATTACCTTGTATTATTATGTGAGTGGAGAAATCAACTTCTGCTTTAATGAACCATAACTTGTATGTTCTGTTTGTTACAACAGCCTAGTCTTATGTGTGTGTGTGTGTGTGTAATTTCTAATTATGTATACATACCGTACATATCACACTTGGATCATTCTGACATCAACCCTGTATCTATGCCTGTTACCACCTACTCTATCATATTCTTTTTGACCAGGATGTATTCTTCTCAAGGCCCACAGTGTTTTTAATTGCAGGTGCTTTCAGACTACATCTCTTTAACTAATCAATACTGCAAAATAACTAGTAGCTTCAGTTTCCATAATGTGTTGTTCCCTTTGAGTCTTCAGAGGCCACATACTGTCCAGACGACTTGGACAGATGAAAGACAACAAGCCCCTGTATCTGTGTTTTTGTGATGCCCCATGTTTTTGGAAGGAAAGATACATATTCAAGTCCTACCTTTCAAGGACATCCCTCTGATCAATTTTATTTCTAGGTTCAACGCACTTGGTCACAGTATGGGGACCATTTGGCCCTGTGAGCTCAAAATAACCATGGAGCCCTAAGAGTTATTTAAAAATACTTTCTTGTGAACTTTGTGATTTTCTCATTTGTCTACCCAGTGTCGCCTCTTAACTGACATTGCTTTTATGTCAGATAGCCAAAGAAAACAGAACAGAAAAGGCAGAGAGAGTGGTGGTGTTTTCTGATGTGCGGAGCAATGGTTCAGAGGCCATGCAGTCTGTGTGCTTGGGTCAGGCCCCTTCTCCCCCACTCACACACGTGTGTGACCCTGGCCAGATGGACACTCAACCTCGTTCAGCTTCAGCTTCCTCAGCTCTAAAATGCGGGGAAGCCCTGGCCGGTTGGCTCAGCGGTAGAGCGTCGGCCTGGCGTGCGGGGAACCCAGGTTCGATTCCCGGCCAGGGCACATAGAAGAAGCGCCCATTTGCTTCTCCACCCCCCACTCCCCCTCCTTCCTCTCTGTCTCTCTCTTCCCCTCCCGCAGCCAAGGCTCCATTGGAGCAAAGATGGCCCGGGCGCTGGGGATAGCTCCTTGGCCTCTGCCCCAGGCGCTAGAGTGGCTCTGGTCGAGGCAGAGCGACGCCCCGGAGGGGCAGAGCATCGCCCCCTGGTGGGCAGAGCATCACCCCTGGTGGGCGTGCTGGGTGGATCCCGGGTCGGGCGCATGCGGGAGTCTGTCTGACTGTCTCGCCCATTTCCAGCTTCAGAAAAATACAAAAAAAAAAATGCAGGGAATTATCACCAGTCTCCTTGGGCTGTGGTGAGTATTTAATGAGAGAATTCATGTTAATTAGCATACAATCATGCTATTAAAGCATGGTACCCGTTTTATAAACGCTCTCTGTTAAGAACGCAGTAGAACTTTCCTAATGGAAAGAAATGTGACTAAAATGTCAAGAATTATAAGACCTATTCCTCTCATTCTTTCAAGAAATTGGATTACGCTAAGCATGAAAATCGTTTTTCCCCCTGAACATGTATTCTTTACTTGCAAATGGAGAGAGTAAGATGCTGGTCCACTGACAAATGATATAATAACTTACTTCAGAAATCAAACATGAATAAATGTGAGAACAGAGTTCAAATGCAAACAAAAAGTTTTGAAAGTTTGACTGTACCTATTTATTGCCAATACAGTCGGTTCTATGACCAAAGGTGATGATTAATTCATACAGAAATTTTTAAACAGCTAAATTGTCAATTGTTGCTAAAATTCACTAGAGATAGCAGATAAGAGTGGGGTTAGAAGTTTCAGCATCCAAATGACAAGTGTGTCCTTAGACAATCTACTGAATCATTGAAAAATCTTAGTTTCTCTACTTATAAATTGGCGCAAACCAGACCCTACTGCTTCTCAGGGCCGTTAAAAGGAGAAAATAAGAGCTTACATATCAAAGTGGTTTGGAAATTAACACACCTTATAAATTAAATGCTGGGTGTTTTTGTATTAGCTACTATTACTTCACTTCCCTTCAGCTACAAACATGAGCCATGAAGTGTCATAAAAAATGCTAAATGATTTGAATGTGTGATTATTTTGCCACAAAGTCCTCTTCTGAGTTGTCAAATTATTTTTAACAAGTACACATACTGTGTATTTGAAATTCATATGGGTGAGAAATGACTTTGACGCTTCAAAGGACTGAATTAGTTCTGGAAATGGAAAAACAAATGCCTAGCCAAATTCCTGAAGACTGAACGTAGGGGCTAACATTTTTTCATCATGTATTTTCTTCTCCCTCTATTTTCTAATTCTTTTAATAAGTCAAAATGTTTTCTTTCTTTTCTTTTCTTTTTTTTTGTATACAAGCAAACACACCCAAAAGAAAAGAAATCATTGATACATGAAGATACAGAATTCTTTTAAAGGATGTGGTGTTGGATTTCCATTCTAATTGTTATTATTTGACAGGTTTAAACCAGGGTCTCACACATTAGCTTTCGGAATGAAACGAGCCCTTTCAGTTGACCTTCATCATAGGATCCTCCCGGTTTATGACTGGAGGGGGCACGGGAGATGACCCACAGTAGCTCATTGTTCTGCAGATAAAAAGCAGACTCAGTGGAAGGGCTGGCTTCCCTACTACCACACAGCTGGCTGACCCAGACCTCCTGCCTTGGTTCAAGGTTCTTTTCATTTTCAGTATAACTCACTAGGTTTGTTCTCTTGTGTTGAGATTTATTTTCTTTCTTTCCATTTTTGGAGTTAGGGAGGTATGGAAGGAGGTGAGGACATACACCTGACTGCTTTATGTTTATTCCACATTAGACTATATTTCATACAAGCCCACTTTGAAAGTTGCACAAGAATGCAACTCCCCTAACTATTTTCCAGAGTGAAACAGGCATGGGCTAAGAGATGGACCTCTTACCTCACTCCAGTTCCCAACGACCCAGTATGCAGGGCTGTGGTCCCTCGAGAGCTGCTTGTAACTGGAGGCATTTAGCAAAAACCCCTCAGCCATCAGACTTGTTGCATCTTCCTCTGACAGTACGGGTCCAGAACTCTGTGTCAGATTCACCTTGCTTGGACGTTCCGGGAGGTTGTGGTTTACCGACCATTCTGCAGGTGCTGGCGGGCGGACTCCCCCCAGAGGGAGTGAATCGTGAGCTGGCTCTTCAGTGACCACCCCCGCAGCTCTGGGCGTACCGTTTCTGAGAGTAGCAGGCTCTTGGCTGGATAGCAGTCCTTCTGTCACTGTGCTAACAGGTGGCCACAAGGACGTTCCCCAAAGATAAGGTGTTGGCAGAGGTCCAGGTGGCATTTCTGTACGTCTCTCTCCCAAAGCATCGTTTCCAGGTGCTCTGGTCTGGGTCCATATCACAGAGTCGTTCTCCTTTCTGTCTGTAGGTTGGTCACTGTCTTCCCCGGAGCCACTGTGGATCTCCATCTCTGGCTCTTTGCTCAAGGTACTGTAAAAGGGAGTCACCTGCCACGTCACAGGGATGCCGGAAGATGCCAAATCAGAACCACTCACTGTTGTGGCTAAAACTTCTCCTCCTGAGGCAAAACCGGGGATGGAACTGGAAACATTCTCTTCATTTGGCTGGATGCTCAGAGACCAGGCAGTGGGAATGGGCTGGGAAGTCATTCCAGTGGAAATGGCAGCCTGAGTACCCAGTTCTGACTGGGTTGAGCTATTCTGCCCCTGTTTCCCGTCCAGGTCCCCTTCTTTGGAGGCTGTGGCGGGACCAGGGCTGTTGCTTGCCAGGGAACTCGTGCTCACAGACTCAGTGCTCACAGGCACTGTGGGTGTGGTCAGCATTCTGGGATGGGGTGTCGTTGGAGGAATGGGCTTTAAGGGGTCATGCTCAGATGTCGGTAGCTTTTTCCCATTGAAAAGTGTGCCTTTGTTGGGTTTGAGGACTCTCCGGCTTGACGGGCATTGCTGGAGGCCACACAGAGCTCTGCTGTTGGGTTTCCTTGTCACGTCACAGGGCTCGTCATGGTTCTTGGCACACGTGACACTTCGAGTCCGCACTCCACCCCCACAGGAAACAGAACACTGGGAAAGAGACACAGCGGTTAGTCTAAGTGGGAAAGAGGCACTGGTTCTCATGTTCAGTTTTACAACAAATCAGACGGGCCCAATGGCAACTGACTTGTGCAGCTAAAATTTTTACATTTTTATCTTTTGTTTCTGTACTCCATTAGTTTCCTATGGAAATATATGTCTTCTGGAGACCAGCTGAGGCTCAGGACCAATCATTTACCCTCCATAAATGGAAAACACAGACCATGACAGTATAAATGAAGTCTCCCAGGGCTAGGAGTGTTGGATAGTAGATTCATGAAGAGTACGAAGATTTAAATAAGTCACCTAATCTTTTAAGAAGATCATAATATCTTTCCTAGGTTTTTGATGCTATCAAATTAATGTA
This sequence comes from Saccopteryx bilineata, assembly GCF_036850765.1. NCBI lineage: Eukaryota > Metazoa > Chordata > Mammalia > Chiroptera > Emballonuridae > Saccopteryx > Saccopteryx bilineata. The sequence continues at coordinate 297,724,695 of NC_089490.1, forward strand.
AAATGTGTATACGGCCCCTAAAATCTATTTAGTTCCCATTATAAGTCACATAGTCTCACCCAGGCACCAGAAGCACCCTTTCCACTTGCCTGTGTCAGGTAGAGTCATAATAAAAGTCATAATACATACTCACATATGTATGTAGATCCAGGACCTTGGAGACACCCTTTGCAGAGTGTTAGGTGAACCCTGTAGCACAGTTCTGATCTATACGCGGGGACCAGGGCAGGGACCCTGTTTTAGTGTTCCCTCCATGTTCCCTAGACATGCTAAAGCCCAGGCAGCTAGACTACCTTCGGGGGAATCCTAACAGGACCGTCCTCGATCAGGATTCGTGGTGCAGAATACTTATTCCATCAGCCTGAGCAGCTGCGAACCACACATAGTTTCTACATAAACGACATAGTCTAGATGTTTTGAAAAAGCCATATTTTTACCAAACTGATCCATTTTTAGCTTCCCTTTCCAAGGATGTTTTAAGTTATCCACCAAATACTCGGCATGTGGACACGAACGGTGTGCGAGTCTTCCCTGGCTGCGTCACATCTGTCTTTGTCCGTTGGCTCTCTGACCCCAGTGCAGACTTCTTGAGAATGGTGACTATACAATGCTCGGCAGAGTTCAAGGGCTTCCCAGCCACCACTCTGCCTGACACTCCTGAGTACACATTCTCCAACACACCCACCGTCCCTCCCCATCTGCTTTTTTAGCCAGTAGATGCAGAATCTTTCAAGTAAGCAGTGGATGCCATTCCTGAGTCCTGGGCTATCCTGTGCCCCATGGGACTGTGTTAACTCTCTACCAAGTATACTGGGCCTAAAAACGAAGTTGGTTTTCTCATAGTCACACCAGAACAAGCAGAGTTGTCTCATGGTCAGCCCACCCTTTCAGTTCATCCTCCAACCGCGTTTATCTCCATAGGAGCTGTCAAGCCATCAGATGAGATAAATGCAGGACATGTCATGCTTAGCACTCATCTCAATGGGCAGTTTCAGGATTCTCAAAACCAGTTTCTGCTATGACGATCGTATGCCCTTACCTTATAATTCTGAACGCAGGACCAGACAAGCAGCTGTTAATGCCCTCCCTGGGAGTCACCTCACCCTCACTTGCCAGCCTGCCTAGATTATGGCCTATGGGGCAGCCCGCTGACAATGAGTTCTGCTTCTAAATTAGTCCACTCCATCCACCTGAGGTGAACTGTCAGGGAGGGGGGCCCACAGATGGTATAGAACAGTAGTGCTAGGATAGTTTATTAAAAAACATTTTAGGGGCTTAATAGAGAGTTTGGGCTAAAGGGCTGGGCAGAGATAGAGCTGATGCTTTGGGGATGAAACATTCAATGCACAGTCTCAGGAATTTATAACTGAATGATTGGCTCTTGTGCTAAAACCAGCTTTGAAAGTGAGTTAAAACACTTAGGTGCCTATTATGGGTTGAATTGTGTCCCCTTCAAAAAAGATATAAGAGGAAGTCCTGACCCCTGCTTAAGCAACCCCTTCTCTTGTACCTTTGAATGTAGTCTTATTTGCAGGTGGGGTCTTTACAGAGGTAGTCAAGTTAAAATGGAGTCACTAGGGTGGGCCCTGATCCAATATGGCTATGGTTCTTAATAAAAAAAAGGACATCTGGATACAGGGACACAGACAGGGACAAGGCCACCTGAGGATGAAGGCATAGATCAAAACAACACATCTAGCAGCCAAGAAACACCGAAGAGTGCCAGCAAATGACCAGAAGTTAGAAGGGCATGGAATGAGCTCTCCCTCACCATCCCCAGCGGGACCTGCTCTGATGGCACCCTGATCTTGGCCTTCTGCCCTCCAGGGAGGTGAGACAACGCCCTTCTGTTACTTAAGCCACCCAGGTTGTGGTACTTTGCTATGGCAGCCCTAGGAAACTAATACAGTGCTCTGATCATTTAATAAAAAAAATCAGACATGATGAAGAGAACCAACGGCCCCCAACTGGTTTTCTGTGAGTAGTTGTTTCACACGAGAGAGGGCCATGTGTGTTCTCTGGGAAGCCTGGCAGAGCCCCGGCTGCTGATGTCTGGGAAGAGCTGAGATGTTGGCACTTACAGATGCCTCCTGCCAAAGTGCAGGTGGTCGAGGCTAAGCCTCGGGTGTCTAGCCTCACAGGAGCACCCTGGACCTTCACTGACCCTGGGAGCACTAAGGTTAGTGACTCAGAAGTGTCTCCTGGCCTTCTATGCTCTGTCTTCCTTCAGGGGCAGGAACTCCTGTGGGACTTCAGCCGAGTTCTCCTTTGCCTCTCACTTAACAGTAGACGTGTCTTCTGTCTGGGGAGCCAGGAGATCGCATTTGTGGACATGAGTATCGAGTCTGTCTGGTCACTTGCACACTCCACACCCAAGTGAACAGCTTTGCGGTTAACGGAGTCTCAGTGACATGGCTAAACGGGTCATTTTGTCCATCTGTTTATTTGGGTGCTTTTTCTCAGGCACACAAAGGGCAGATCGAGATCTCCACAGACCCTGGGCTGAGCAGCTCGTGGAAGCTGAGCCTCACGTCCCCTCAAGTATATCAAAAAGCATTTCTAGTTTCAAGTGAAATATAATCTTTTTCTGTAAAAACCACTTGAAAGGCTTTTCATTCTTTTGCTTTGGGAAATATTTGGTGAGGGAGATATTTAATTTACAGGTGGTTCTGATTTCTCAGCAACCATCCTGCATCGTCTCGAGTTTCGGCAAAGTGAAAAAAGCTGACCTACACATTGTTTCCAAGCACAGCATATTTTTTTAGAATCCCTGAGAGCTGTCATGTTATTATACTTTCAAGCGTTTGAGATGCGGTATGGCCAAGTTCAGAGTAAAAGCTCTGCTGGCTGCACTCTGATCCTGGCTCTCTGCTTGGGGCTGTGTGACTTTGGAAGAGTTTCTAAACATCTCTGTGCCCAAGTTTCTTCATCTGTAAAATGGGGCTTAATAAGGCCATGGTGAAATATTGTGTTACTAACTATAAAGGTGTTTACTGCAGAGACTAAATGCCCAATATGTATGTTCTATTAATATGTGATCAGACATTGAATTCTGACTTGGCAGTATCCTTCTATTTTAATGGGTGCAATGCATTACCCTTTTTTCAGGTCCCTAACACTGGTGGGGGCCTTGAGAAAAACTTACAAGTCCTAAGCCCTGTGCTTACAGTGGTCTGTGCATAAAATGGTCCTAAGTTTGGCTATTGATCTATGGTCCCCAAGGCAGGGGGCCACAAGTCAATTCTGTCAGAATATTTGGGTACTATTGACTGGCCAGGCTTGCAAAATCACAGTAGCATGGAGAATAGACCCTTGTTTTCTCGCCTGATAATAAAATTGCCATTAAGTGAACAGTTACTATTTGCCTGGCACTCTCTGAGGGGCTACATGGACTATCTTCAAGCCTAACAATAACCCTGTCTTTCTAGATGAGAAAAGGCTGAGAGAGGTCTAACACTAGTTCAAGGCCATACACCTAGGGCTTGTCTTGGCTGGAAAATCTAGAAAAATTGCTGTCCCACTCAATCTGTTAGTCTAACTGCTAGGAGAAATAGGGGAATTAATGAACTAATATCCACCTCAGGGAGTTATTTTACAAGTTAAATGAGGCAAACTATCTAGTGTAGAGGGCACTCAACAAACGATGGATGACATTATTGTTATTTGTCTATTCATTTTGCTAACAAATAATTATATGTATAGAACTTACCGTGTGCCAGGCGTTGTTCTAGTGAGAACTTTAGAAATATTAATTCATTTAATACTCGTAACTTTCTTTAAGTCTAAGTACTACTGCTGTCCACATTTTATGGATGGAGAACAGAAGCCATAGAAAAGTAGAAGTCACCACAAAGAGATTAAATTCACCCATCTAGTAAGTGGCAGAGCCGGGATTTGAACCTAGGAGCTTGTGTCCCAGAGATCATGCCTTTCACCACTAGGCTGACTGCCTCTCACAAGGCTTGTCCCTGAAGTGATAGTAAAAATGAGAGCCACAGAAACTTTGATACTATGTCTTTGTTTACAACATACAGAGTCCCCCATTCTTTGTCTTTCAAGCCCAGAAAGCAGGCAGAGCAAAACCAGAAGATTCCTGATGAAACTTGAGATTGGGGGTAGGAGGCTGAGTTTAGAGGGGGAGGGGCTGGTCACAGGGGGCAGAGAACCCTCCCTGGGAACCTCTAGCTCTCACTGGTGCCCCCTCTGACTGCTGGCCCAGCCGAGCCCCACTTCTCTCATTGCTCGGGCTGGCAGATCTGCCTTGACAGAGAAGAGCAGCTCATGGACTTGCCTCTCCTCCTCCTTCCCACCTTGGTCAGCCCAGGGAGGACCACTCTCTAGGAGTCTTGGAGCCTCGGAGTTCTTGTGTCTTTTGGCCTTATTACGTTCTAACTTCAGACTCATGCAGGGTGACCCCCGAGCAGCCCAGAGCAGACCAAATGATCAGGTACTGCTGGAGCACTACCCTACATGAATTCATGTCAATCCCAAGACAAAATCCAGGCTATAAAAACTATGCATATATAACAAGAATCGCTATATCGCTATACCATCTCTCTTAAAAAGGTATCTGAGCATAGTTAACATGCCAAAGACGGTTCACTGTTGTCCAGCAAATAGAATATTTGAGAAGTTGAGGGCTAATGTGTACAGACATTAGCAAGACAGCAGCAGAAAGAGAGGAAGACCCACTGGATGAGTCTTTTTATCTACAGGCACCTGTGCTGAATGAGGGCAGCAGCTCAGCCTGTCTGCTCAGTTCTGTCAAGTGGATGCTAGAAACTAGATTTCCTGACTGCTATCAGCACACTATGCAATGGCCTGTATTTGGAACAAGAGAGAAAAGTTGGCACTTGTCACATCATGCCAACATTTTAGTCCTTTGTCTCCAGTTCAGTCACATCATTTTGCTCACCATAAATGTGAACACAATAAAAAGAACTCCTCAGCCAAATATATAATTACAGTTCTTTAAAAAAGCATGAAGACTCTGGCAATTAGTAAATTCTACGTGCCCAAAATTATTAACTGCTTCAGATGCAGCCAAAGCATTTCTGGTAAACAGATTTAATGGACCGGTCACAATACCCCATTCGGCCTTATTTCAACAACACTGAAACTTACAACAATCTATGCAGGTTGGGGTAGGCTGATGGGCCAGCCCGAGGCTGTCACTCTACTTCTCTGGGAATAGCAGGGCATGTTCTGGACCGCTGCTGATATGTGCACACGCATCAGCGCACCTGTCAGTAGCGCACCCGTATTAGTTTATAGGCACGTTTTCTTTGCATGTATACCTTTGTCTTTTGTTTTGGCCCTCTCTCTCTATTTGATAAGAAGTTTTTACAATACAGGGACCATACATGCCACTTAAAAAAAATTTCACCTAGATGCCCAAGAGTGCATTCTGTACAGGATTAGAAGTAAATAAACCTAAACTGTGCTATAAACTAATGAGACAGATTTTTGGAACTAGGTTTTATTGAAGTGGCTATATTCAGATGAGTGTTTTCTGCTTTCAATTATATTCAGAGATGGTACCTTGGCTTATACAAATTTTCAAAACCCTCTTCAGATAATACTTTCAGAGTATCTTTATAAGTGATGAAAAGCAATCTCATTTATTTATAATCAGATATCACTTTTTAAACAAAAAGGCTTTATCCAAATTGGTCACATTACTTCCTTATCCATCAGATTTAGTTTGTAATTGATTTTCTGTGGCATCTTCCTGATCAAAGATCCCTTTCTCTGAAGGTGAGTTCTAAGAAGACGTCCTCAGATATCCTGGTCAATAGCAGCATTATTATGGAAAGAAAGTGGCTTCCCAAGGAAGCTTACAGGAAGTCAGCACCCATCTATAAATTTTGCCCCACTGGTTTTAAAAAGGCACTTGTTTTCCAGTCATTCCTGAGGTCATTGACTGAAACGTGCAAACGGAAGTGGAGTGGAGCCCTGGAGACTCTGGGACCTTTGGAGATAAAGGGGTCCACCTTCTCTCCAGACTCTGGGAGCACAAGCCTTGATCATACCAGGCTCCATAGTGACCCCCAAAATTGAAGCCTGGGAATTTTCATGACCTAACCCACTATTTTCTAGTTTAACTCAGAAAATTAGATCAGATTAATTCTGGGAAAATGCAAAACTTATTTGAATTTATGTGTCTAATGATAGTAGACATCCTGAACCTTGCTCAGGTCTGGCCTTGACATGTGCTTAAAAGATGGATGGTTTGAGAGGCATCTCCAAGTGTCAAGTGTCCTGCCCACCATTCCACTGTTTGAGCAACACTCCTGGCTTTACTTGACTATCTAGTGCCAGTGAAACGTAAGTACTGGTGAATGTTGTACAAACTGGTTCTTGCAACGGGTGGGGAGCCCTGATTGGCTCCCAATGGCTCAACAAAAGGCCAGCAGAAATCCTGACGATTTAGCAGTTAGCTGTTGTGAGCCAGTGCAAGCAGGACCCAGCTCATCCCTGGCAGGTAGCACTGGACAAGCGAGAAGAAGACCCTGGAAGAGTAGAAGAGCAAGGGAGAACACTGGGCAGTGGAAAACGCAGAAACAGGCCAGAGGTGATGGACACTGGCCACGTGCCGCCTTCTCTAGGGTCACTTTGGCTTGGTTAATGATGAGGAAGGGGATGAGCTGATGAAGCATAAATAATGCCAGTTCCCCTTTGAAGCCCTGAGCTCACCTCACTCCAGTTGCCCACTGTCCAGTCCGATGGACACAAGATGTCTCTGTTGCAGGAAACGAGGGTCTTGGGCTTCAGCAGATGCTGGCAGTCCGTGGCCGGCAGGGCCTGCTCGTCGGAGCCCACGGTCTGGATGCACAGCACCGCACGCTTCTTCTCTCCATGGGGACCGCAGGTCGCGGAGCACGCCTCCCACTCCCCGGTCCACCACCTGTGGACAGACACGGCCAGTGAGAGGAGATCAGCAAACCCCCAACGTACATATACATAGATATGTGTGTGTATGTACATACCTATATGCACATGTATATGTGTGTGTATATATATATGAATACACATAAACACACTCACATATTTATATTTTCAGTTCAACCACTGAAAGAGAAATCAAGCACAGGAGAGATTACTGAGCCAGGATGTAAACCAAAGTTCTGACAGAAGTCAGTAAGGAGGAGATGCAAATGACCTCTTTCTTGAGTCAGATACACTCTAATTGCAAAGAATTTCTTTGTTGACAGGCTAGCCCATCCTGGAAGCCACTGGCCGTGTAAGGCTTCTTTCTTATATTAATATCATCAAACTGTTTCATTATTTTTGAATGATCAGAATCTTAATAATCTCTCTCTTAACTATTCATTTGGAAAAGAACACAGGATGTCCAAATTCAATGTAGAAACAAATTAGTACTGGAGGGTAATAACTCAGGAATAAATAATAATAAATCTTGCATATGAAATCATTTGGGGAGGGGGAAATGACTCAGGATGATAAGTACGCACTTTTCAGATGTTGTGAAAGTTCAGTGACAGAGAAAGATGTTGCAACTTGAAGTTCATAAAAATATCTACCAAACAGTAGCTAACAAGAATAAAAGATGTAGCAACATAGAAAGAATTAAAGAAGAGTGGATTCTCAATACATTTTCAACTCCTTGGGGTAAATCTACTCTTTGGCATTTACCCAAAGGAGTTGAGAATGTACGCCCACACAAAACCTATATATGGATGTTTATAGCAACTTTATTCATAATTGTCAAAACTTGGAAACAACCAAGATGTCCCCAGAGGTTGGAGGGTGGGGACTGAAAGTTGCAACCCTCTGAGCACATGGTCGATTCCTCTGGCAATCAACACCCCCACCCCCACCCCCCCGTCCTGAGCCCGCTGTGACCAGTGCATACAACTCCCGAGCATACAACTGACACTTATCACTTACACTTCAGAGAAACCAAAGAGCTCTTAGGAGCTCTGCCTGGAACTGGGGGTGGACACTAAATGTATGTCTTTTATGTATCATGATATCAGTGTAATAAATGGTCACTACTATATGGTTATTTTTGGCATTGTTTCTCTCATGGGAAATAAGGAGTACTTAGCAAGCATTTGCTGATAACAGGAAGGCCAAGGCAGCCACTTAAAGCAATAAGAATGAGAACCTGAATCCCAGGGATAAAACTAGACTCAGGGAACAAACAGCTGTGGTTTTAAGAAGGTAGCCAACCCAGCAGAGAGCAAGGCTTTGAGAGCGAGGCCAGAACCCCAGGCACGTGCGCAGTGGCTGCTGTCCAATGAGCGCAGAAGGAATTCATCGGCAGAGGGTCATTAACTTTGAGGGAAGCACACGCGGTCTGCAGAGCAGCAGGCTCTCCATCAGCTCTAAGAAAGGTTCCTCTTTCCTGGCTGACTCTGCCCTGAGAAGGACCCACAGAAACTACGATGACAGGCACAGCCCAGTGCTGCCCTGCGTCCCCAGGAGCTCCTTGTTCTTTCGGGAGACGGAGCCACAGCGAGGGGGGTGGCGCACACCTCTGTTCTGCCTCGACAGAGGCGGGTCCAGCTCTGCCTCAGCCCATCTCTCACCCACAAGATACCATAGCGTTGGACAGGGAGTAGCCCTCGGACTCTGAGATGAGACGACCTGGCCCTGGGCCCTGCCTGTCTGGACCTTTAAGAGACTGGCGTGGCTTGCTTCCACTGACTTGTCTAGACTTCTTCTTTTAAACCTAGTTCTTTGGCATCTCTCATATTCATCTAGTTCTTTAAAAGTTAGCCTGTCATTTGATTTGTTGTGTCAACTTGTCACCTGCTAAACTAAACTCCTCTAATGTGTCTTCTTAGGATCCAAGGAATGCCCGATGGAATCAACAACCTAAATACAACCCCTGTTTAAGGTCACTGGAGAAGCAGGGCGGTCCCCAGAATCCATCCTTCCTTCCCTCCCTCCTTCCCTCCCTCCCTCCCTCCTTCCATCCCTCTCTCCCTCCCTTCCTTTCTTCTTTCCTTCCTTCACCTCTTCCTTTTTCTTTCTCTCTTTTTCTTTTTAACATAAAACCTCATAATAACATCCAAGCTACCTTCTAGGATCCCAATGTCTTCAACCAATATGATTAGCAGCAAACAAATACCTCTATTACAATACAATGGTTTCAACTAGGGTGACTTTGTCTCCCAGGAGACATCTGGAGACATTTTTGGTTGTCACAACCTAGATGGGGGGGTGGAGGAGGAGGCAGGATGCTACTCAGATCTAAATAACTACAGACCAGGAGTACTGTTAAACATCCTTCAATGCACAAGACGGCCCCACCCCCTCATAACAAAGAATTATCCGGCCCCAAATGTCAATAGTGCTTGCATTAAGAAAGCCTAGCTCATAAACCTACTCTGGAACCTGCTGAAAAGCAGCCTTAAGCACAAATGGGCACTGGGATCTGAAGTGTCAGCATGTTGTCTGGAGGATACTAATATTGGCAACATGCTCTGAGAAAAGGCAAGCCCAACAACTGAAGGACTTCTGGGGGACCTACATAACATTCTCTTCCACCACGCTTTGAAACTTAGTCTTACCAAATAATGAAACACAGCAGCTCTATAAGAAACACTGCTCCCTGAGAAGCACGTCTTCACTCACAGCTGGCTACAAGCTCCGAGCACGGCCACAGAGACCTGTAATAGCTTTCCCATGTTTATTCTGCTTTGTCACTGAGCTTTGGTTACGAGGCAGACACACACAGCTCCAGCTGCTGCAAGGTTACCTGGGTGGACAGTCCTTTTCATGGCACTTCTTCTGTCTGCCATTGGGCTGTGTCTCTGGGTCACAGAATGTAGCTTTCACCATCCCATGGCCCTTCTTCATGCAATGGGCAGTCTGGCGGCGGATACCTGGGGCAGGCAGAAAAGTTCACACATATAAAATCCTGAGCCCACATGCTCAGTGTCCCTGGTCATGTCAAGCCTTGAGAGGGCTCATGGGTATACGGAACCACAGAACTGGAAAGGATGACCACACCAATGAGGCGGTCACCTCCTGACTTTACTGGCAAGGACATGGAGGGGCTCCCCACTGCCACACAGCCGACAGGACCTGAGCGGCAGCCACCCTCTCACACCCATCGCCTCACCAAGCCTCACGCGGGCTTGGCCCAGACCGATCCCAGGCTGACCTGCACGCTCCGAAGCCTCAGGTGGCACCTCACCCTTTAAAAACGTCAGAGGGGATCGCAGACAGTAAGCAAATCCTTCAAATGAATCAACGGTATTTCACTGGTAAATAAAACAGTGTTTATTTATTTATTTTTTTTACAGAGACAGAGAAAGTCAGAGAGAGGAACAGATAGGGACAGACAGAAAGGGAGAGAGATGAGAAGCGTCAATTCTTCACTACGGCACCTTAGTTGTTCATTGATTGCTTTCTCATATGTACCTTGCCCAGGGGGCTATAGCAGAGCCAGTGAACCCTTGCTCAAGCCAGAGACACCTTGGGCTCAAGCCAAAGACCTTAGGGCCATGTCTATGATCCCTTGCTCAAGCCAGAGACCCTGTGCTCAAGCTGGTGAGCCTGCACTCAAGTCAGATGAACCCTCACTCAAGCCGGCAACCTTGGGGTTTGGAACCTGGGTCCTCTGTGTCCCAGTCTGACGCTCTATCCACTGCGCCACCGCCTGGTTAGGCTAAAACAGTATTTTATTCTTTTTAAATCCCAATGAACTAATAATACACATTGGCTGTCATGGTCAAGGATAACTTATAAGAAATTATATAAGAAATGCTCACATTGGAGCATTGCTAATACTTGAAGAATGCTTAATGGGATTAGGTGGGACATGGCTCTGGTCAATGAAGGATCCATTTTCAAAGTTTACCACAGTTAAAAAATACTCTTTCCTGCATACAATTTGCTTCTGCAGCCACTGTGTATGGACCAGACAACACACACACACACACACACACACACACACACACACATACACACACACACTTAACATCAGAGGCCTCAGATCTCACAATACTCGTGGGTTAACAAGAAAAGCAGGCAGTTGGCGTTTTGCAGGACACACTGAGCAAAACAAGCCTTTGCAAAAAGGACCTGAGAAATCCTGAAGCAAGTGCACTTACTAGAGAACAAAGCTAAGGGTCTGCACATGGGAGAGGGAATGATCTTTGCTGACTGCATCAGTAAAAAGGGGTGGGACTCAGAAGAGCCACAGAATGGCAGACCATTAGATTAGCCACGTTGGAAAAACTTCCAATTCACCTAACAAGTAAAAACCCAAATAGAATGAAAAAATCAATAATTCTTGGATATAAGAGATGACAGGGCACAAGGACAACTGCCATGACTGGAGAGACAGACAGTGGCAAATTCCAGGAGCAGAGACTCATGAGCGGAAACCACCACAGGAACGTGTCGGGGACCGAAAGCCAACAGGGTCTTTGCAGTTTAGGTTTTTGGGGGACAGAGGTGTGGGGAACTGGCAGTCAGCTGACAGTCTGCCCAACCCCCCATCTCACTTGTTTTGTGAAGTTACTAAAGGTTATCCCCCACCCCCCCACTTTCATGTTAGCTGTGGTGCTGGATGTTTATACTAGTCCTATCCCCCATCTCCCTCTGAAAGACTTGAGGCAATTTCTTTTTATCCTTTGTTTTGTGAAGTTAAGATGTTATGTATGGTGGGGGTTTTCTGCACTTGGTAGTATTCTTGGGTTGCCTTGGAAATGTGATCAGAGATATCATTGATTTGCTAATGACTCTCTCTGCCCTATAAATAAAGGAGAGTTGGGATAGAGAGTGTGCTCTGTTCTTGCTATCAGCAATGCAGAGGCTTCCCGATCTCATCCTATTTCTCTTTTAGTCTATTTTCTTAATTCTGCGCCATTCCCACTCAGGACCTGGAATTACTAGCTGTGCTGGTTCACAGCAGGGACCAGAATTGCACCAAATTATAAATGTAAGATACCAAACCACAGATCCAGGAAACCCAGAAAACACCCATCTGGATAAATGCCAAAACTAAAAACAAACAATTAAAAAAATAAAACAAAACAAAAAAACCTTACACCTAAGCACATCATTATCAAATTACAGAAAATCAAAGCTACAGAAAAAAATTCTGAAAGAAGCCAGAGGGAAAAAGCATCTTCCTAACAGAGAAACAAAAAAACTGCTTTTGATTTCTCAAAAATCATTCAGAGAAGAGGAGTGTGGGCTGAAATATTTAAAGTGTTAAAGAAAATTAAAAAAAAAACACAAAACCCACCAACCTAGAATCTTGAATCCTACAAACCTATCATTCAAAAGTTAACGATAAATACTTTCTTAGACAAACAAAATATTGAAAGAATTCAGGGCAAGTAGACTTACCATGCAAAAAATATTAGGAGAGTTATTTGAAGAGAAAGAAAATAATATAGGTCAGAAACTTGAAAATGAAAAACATCAAAGAAGCAATAAATGGAGGTTAAATAAAAACTTTTATTTTTCCTACTCTAAATTGATCTAACAGTTTGTTAAAAATAATGCCAACAATGTGTTTGATTATGCATGTTTATGTGTGTATCATATATATATATATATATATATATATATATATATGCTTATTCACTCATACATACGTCACACGAATGACAGGAATGATACAGGGATGGGAGGTAGGAATTAGGATAATTTTGTTATTATAAGGCACTCATACTACCCATAAAGTAGCACAGTGTTATTTGAAAGTGGATTTGGATTTATAAATATACATTGGCAACTCTAGGGCAATCACTAAAATTAAAAAGTAAATTAGCCACTCCAGCTAAGGGGTCTCATTGGTTCATTCATGAAGTACAACTGAAAGGTTATCAGATCTCCACTGTGTATTACTTGAAGTTTATTTTACATATTTATACAGATGGTAAACTCCTCATTCCGTGGCTTATGCTTAAACCCATCCTGGTAAGTCCTCCTATTATCTTCATGAAGTCTTACATTTAAAAGAAATCTTCCAAGTATTGTTTAGAGATCAATCAAGCCTTCTTAAAAATTATAGTGGACGAAGTCAGACAGATTAGCACCAAGATGAGTGGACTTTACGAAAGTAAAAAAACCTAACTGACTCTGGCTTTCCAAAGAAGTGGATTCTGTCTTCTAAACATCAGTACATGGTCACACATCAGGGTTGAAGTGGAATGTGTGCCCCTAGTTATGATTCTCCTGTTCTATTGATGGTATATGGACAAATTTCAAATGACATGGTTACTTTGAGGTTTAGTAGGAATAATGTCAGATAAACCCTATAAGGGCTAGTTTCAGTAAACTTATGTCTCTGTTCTACATGGATTTATTCCCAATGAACATGGTCTACTTTCCTAGGCAGCTTAGAACAGTTAGGAGTTTTGCACGATCTTTGCAATTGTTAAAATTTGCCTTTTCCTACTAAAACACGATGTCCCTTAGCAAAGGGACAAAGATAAACTCCAGATAGAGTTCAGCCAAGTGAGGGGACGGGAAACTTGAAGCTCGGTACAGTGCAGGGAGACGTGTTCTCCTGGTTGTGCAGCCACAGTTGTTCTTATCGACTCGAAAATGCAGAACAGAGGAGGCCACAGAGCACAACATTGGAAAAGGTCACATTCAGAAGGGATTTTCTAACAATACTGCCATTACCATGAGTTTTATAGGAAACAGGAACTTTTGGATAGAATGTGTTACAACTGATGGAGTTCTGCAGTACAAGAGACAATGGGCTAAAAATGTGGCTTTTACATTTTTACAAAAGCCACCTTGAATTTTTGCCAAAGTATTTTTTTGTTTAATGAAGAGTTCTAAAGCTTTCTGTTGAGACCAGTCATCTCTGTGACTGTTTCTTCACAAACAATCCCTTGGTTGAACTTTCATGGTTGATATTTTGATGGACAACTCAAAAGAATTTTTTCAACAAGCTCCTCTCTTGGATGGTAGCACTTGTGACTGTATCCCCTTCTAACTTTCCTGAAAGACAGCTAGCCCTCTGGAGTGACTGCAAAGTAAGTCACGTCCCAGCGACAGGGTGGGAGGGAAGGCAAATGTGGCCGCGAGGACAGATGCATGGAGACGAGCCTGGGGACAAGGCTGTTGCTTGTCTACACTGAGGGTCCTCCTGGCTTTTGAAAAGTGGGTTTTGGAAACTAACCTGGCTTTATGACATTTAGCTAAACTTGTTAAGTTGCCAGTTTTTAACATGAAATTTATGATCTAAAACAAAGATCATAAACGTTTCAAAAACAGTCAAACTAAGGAAGTAGCATCTTACTGAATTTATGGTTAAAGAGCCCTTTGCTTCAAAGGCACAACAGTGATATGTAAAATATAAACATATAAGAAATATTAAATAATAAAATATAAAGATATAAAAAGAGAAAACCCCAAAGAAAGAATGCTCAAATGTAAGTAAATATCCCCACAGAAGGGTGAGCAGGACATAAGCAAAGGGTCTGCCAGGTTCCTGGCCAGAAGCAATTAGTGGTGGCCACGTGCTCGGCCCTAGTGAACACTGAGAATCCCAAGTGCCCACACGAGAAGGCAACGAGACTGCCCTTCTCACAAAGTCCTAGAGCCTGAACTGGGGATGAACTTCAGGTGTGGGAAGGTGGCGTCATCCAGGCGCTCAGCCAAGTTGTCTGCTGACTCCCTGACATTTCTAACATAGCTTCAATGTCACTAAGAGACAGCAATGTAAACAACCTTAACAAGCCCTGTCCTGAGATGAGGTCCCACAGTGGGGTCAGGAAAAATACTGCAAAAACACTAGAAAGAGCGAGTGTATATGGAAGGAAGGTAAAAAGGGGCAGGAAAGAGTAAAAACAAAGAGAAACTAAAAGAAAATTATACTCAAATCAAGCCTGTAATTTCTAATTCCAAAGTATGTCACAAATCTAATGGTAAGAAAACAAAAAAATAATTGTAATAGGAATTCATTCTGGATAAAATATATATGATAGGCCAGTGCAATGAATTTTGTGTCCCCTCAAAATTTAAATATTGAAGCCCTGACCCCAATGTGACAGTGTTTGGAGGTGGGGCCTTTGGGAACTAATGAGGGCTGGATGAGGTCACGAGGGTAGGGCACTCGTGATAAAAATTAATGCCCTTCTGGAAAGAGAAAGGGACACAAGAAACCTTGTTTTCTCTGCCATGTGAGGACACAGAGAGAAGGTAACCATCTACAAGCTAAGAAAACGGTTCTCACTAGAAGCTGAATCCGCAGCACCTTGACCTTGGACTTCACAGACTCCAGAACTAAATGAGAAATAAATGTTGGTTGTTTAAGCCATTCGGTCTATGCTATTTTGTTACAGCCCTGACCTGACTAAGGCAGTTTGACAAACACTTAAAATAGTATGTTACTGCCCTTGGGCATTTTCACCTAGAAATCTCACAGGTACTTTCATTGAACATATATAATCATAAACTCTTTTTCAGACCTGTTTCTTGTCACATTCTCCATGCCTCGGCGAATGACACCACCACTTAGCCAGTTTCCCAAGCCAACAGTGGTGTTGCCCTTCAACCTTCCCTCATGCTCAAACCACTCTCTGCCAACAGATACACTGGGTCAACCACAAAGTCCATCCAGTCTGGTCTACTCCTAAACATCTCCACATTTGTATAACTCTGCCATCCGTGCCACCTGTATTCTTGTTCAAGTCTTAGGACTGCCCTAGACCACCGCAAAGATCTTCTGTCCCTTCTCCTGACCTCCAGCAGTCAATTCTGGGGAAAAGGAAAGGGAGGGAAATTAAGGAGTGCCTCTCAAGTGTTTCTGTGCATTTTTTTTCTTTAAAAATGAAAACTGAAACAAACACAACATATGGCCAGATCTGAGGAAGCTGAGCAGTTGCCATACAGGAGTTTGTCATTACATCCCCTGTTCTGCTGGGACGTTTGAAATGTCTTCCAGTGAAAAAGTATAAAAACTAAAATAATACAATGCTAAAAATACAATAAAGTAAAATGATTGCTGCTATGTGTTTGTAACCCTTTCTCTATGGCAATCAGTTTGGTGTAGGTTTCTTAACATTATCATAATTTTCATACTTTTTGAAACTAGAAAGTCCATCTGCAAATTGACCCTAACAAGATCATTCTTTACAGGAATGGCTCAAAGATGCTCATCAGAAGATGAGAACCAATAAGGAACGGGTTAAGAGAATCTTACTTTGTCTTGTCAGTGAAATATAATGTGTTCATAAAAACGAGAGCTAGAAAGACTGGCTAACACATGGAAAGGCACCATACTATGGTGGTAAGTGAAAACATGTGTGCGAGGAAACGTAAGTACATCCATATGCACACCACTATATATATACATCTAGGAGTAGAAAAAAGAATACTGAAAGGCAATAAAGCAAAGTATCAAAGTGCGTGTGTGAGGATGGGGCCTTTATTTTTAATTTTTCAGTAATATATTTAACTTACTTTTATAATACAGAAAGTTTTCTCTTAAAAAAATAAAACACGATGCAGAGTGAAGGGTCTTCCATTTTTATATTTAGCAGTGTGTGTCCTACGTGAACATGAGCATTTCATTCTCTACGTTTGAGGGTTACTGAAGGAGACATGTTGTCTTTCTTCTCTGCCAAATCACAGAGCTCACTGTCAGTCAGAGAGGCCGTGTGACTGAAATCGTCTGAGAGTCCCTGTTGAGGTTTAAGAGCCAGAATGACAGCTGACTGAGTAGGCAGAGGTTATGCTGAAGGACAGGCTGAATCAAGGCATTGCGCCTGACGCGCATTTAGTAAGGGTGTCTCCTGGCTTAGCTAACTGGGATATGTCTTCAGGATCACTAGACAAACTGGCCTTTTATCTTGTATTTCCCACACTCTGAAATGTGCACTTGTAATGCAAAGGGTTTGTTCCAAGTTGAAATAGAAGCAGAGGTGGGGGTGGAGATATTCTCCTGTTTTATTGAGAAGTCCCTGCCCGGTCAGGACTGTATGAGTTTCACTCCTTTGTGTCCTTGGACAATGATTTAACGAACGAACTATAGAAATGATCCCTGAAAGTGTAGTCTTAAATGATTTAAGCCCAAAGCTAAAACCTGTACTTCCCTGAAAGACCAGAACAAAGGGGATGAGAAATAGAACAAGTATTTGTAACTATAGTCCCGATGACTGCATTTTCCTCACAGCTGCTCCTCAGGGAAACATTTTTCAGCAACTTATTTTCTGCTTAAATTGCTTCTATTTCATCATTGAGGCAGCCAGCCTGGGCAGCAGGGGCTGCAAGGGACGAGATGTGGGGGGGCAGGACAGGTGGAAATACCGGAGGCAGGGCGGAAATAGCAAGACTGACTCTGACACCTCTATGGCTGCTGCCACAGACAGATTTCCAGGGTTTTAGGATTTTCAGAATATCACGTATTTTGAAATGAACATATGATACGATTCCTGTGATTTCTGAAAGTGTATTGAAGGAAGGAAAGGAAAAAGTTGGTAATACAAAAATTGTTTACAAGGTTGATGGTGCATGACTCAATGTCTTTCTCTAATCCTCTTTCCAGGACTACCTCCTGGGGCTGGGACTGGGGGGTGGGAGCAAGTCAACAAGTGATGCTGAGACACGTAGGTGATGGCAGCCCGTGGAGGAGCGGATGGTGTTCCTGGCCCCGTCGTTCCCTTTCCTGTGTCTCAGGTTCTGGCACGCCACCCTGTAGCTGCCTTAGTTTTATAGACTAGAGACAGGAAGTTCCAGAACAGACTTAGACATGATCCAGAAGGAGAAAGAGAGGTAGACGCCGTCTCACACAGCACTGCTAGGAAAGCCAGACGCTATCTCACACAGCACTGCTAGGAAAGCCCTCCCAATGAGAGAAAGGCCTGCCCCTGCCCTCGGGGGCTTAGGGGAAGCCACGCAGCCCTATAGCACGAGAGTTTGTGCTCCACAGATGTCCCCACACCCCTCTGGGTTCCCAGCCTCCTTGTGCAGTTAGATCACACTATCCGGACTGTGTCCCAACAACAAAATGTGAGAAGCGATCTGTGTCGCTTCCAGGCCAATGCCATGAATAAGAGGCAGTCTGCTTCTTCCATTTCTCTTCCTCCATAGAAGCTGGGAACCACACATTTTGGATGTCTTAGCTCTGAGCTGAAGCAGCGCCACTTCACCTGTGGCAGACTTAGAATGGATTATTGACCCTGGACGGTTGGCTCAGTGGTAGAGCACTGGCCCGGTTTGTGGATGTACCAGGTTTTATTCCTGGTCGGGGCACACAGGAGAAGCACCCATCTGCTTCTCTACCCCTCCCACTTTCCCTTCTTTTTTTTCTTTCTCTCTCCTCCTGCAGCCATGGTTTGATTGGAGTGATTGGGCCCGGGGGGCTGAGGATAGCTCCATGGCTTCCACCTCAGGCACTAAGAAGAGCTCCGCTGCTGAGGAATGAAGCAATGCCCTAGATGGGCAGAGCATTACCCTCTAATGTGCTTGCCAGGTGGATCCCGGTTGGGTGCATGCAGGAGTTTGCCTCTCTGCCTCCCCTCCTCTCGCTGAATAATAATAATAATAAAATGGATTATTAAAAACCTTCATTATGTTGAATTCCTGAGATTTGTTTCTTTGTACCTATAGCAAAACGTACCCCATCTTAATACTTGACAGTAAGGAATCTCTCCAATGCTTGATTTTGTGCGAGAAAACCATTCTCCCAGTAGATATAAAAGCTTGGTAGATTTGGAGACAGAAAAAGAACACTGTGCTAGAAATTAGTGTTTTTTGGATTTGGCCATGATTTCTAGTATGTTTTGGGGTAGGTCGCTTGACTTTAGTGGTTCTCAGGCCCTCAACCAGAGCAGTGGTTGTTTTAAGTCTTTTTGATTTGCTTTTTAAAAAAGACATGTAGCCTTTTCTTTAAACAAAACATTTCATGATGGCCAGTCCCCGAAGCTGATGAAAAAAAAACTGCCTCTCCATTTAGACCACGGCCTGCACATTCACTCCCCACAGGGTTCCCTGGGCCATGTGGAGCCCTGCAGAGCCACGGGCACAGGCCACAGGCTGAGACTGCCTCCATGGCCCATCTGGAGCAGATGTGGAGTCTCAGTGACAGCAGCAGTTTCTCACCTGTCCCACACGTAACGCTGCACTCTGTCCAGCGGCCATACTGCCAGAAGTACATCAGCTTCTCCACGTCATTGTCCAGGCCCCCTTTCCGGACTGTGTACTCATACTTGATGCCAGGGTTAGTCACCTGGAATAGAAGCTAAAAGGCAAGAGAGAGGTCATGTCACACTGTCATGACTTTACACTGGAAACCACTGCCAGGTAGATAAAAATATACTGCTCATAAAAATTAGTGGATATTTCAAAATAAATATGAAGCAATAAAAAAAAGAGGCATTTGATTTTTTTATTAAATAAGAACATCTGAAAAGTTAACAAGTCAAAGAAAATTGATTATGCAAATAAGATGCAAAACCAACTTTTATTTCATTGGTGAAAAGCCACTATACAAAAGGCTGAACGTACTGGAGTATCTGCACGTTCCCTGATCCCCTAACTTTTGTGAGCAGTGCAATTTCCATCATCTCATAGTAGATATGGAAGCATGCTCTAGAACATATGCCATTAAATGACTATACCTCTACCTCCACCTGTACTTCTACATCCACCAATATCCGTATTTCCCCATTCTGCTATTGCTTGGCTAAATTCCAATGGGAATTTCAGTTCATGGACACAGGAAGGTCATTCAGAGGGAGTTGCTCTGAGGGAATGGCAAGGAGGGACCTTTGCAACAGTAGGCTGGTAGGTCTCTTTGTGCCTTCGTGTACATGCTAACTCTGTGATTACGGGTAAGTTACTTAACCTCTTCGTGCCTTAGCTTCCCCATTTGCAGACTGAGGATAATAATGGTACTACTAACGAAGTTGTTGAGGGAATTAAATAAATAAATGTAACGTGATTAGATATGACTGGACCAGGACCTGCCATGTAGTCAGCACTCAGTAAATATGAACTTTTATTGTTGTTCTTATTGCCTTATGACACTTTCCTCTAGTTCTCTGGCTGCTTAATTCTTTTAAAGCACGTAGTTCTGGGAGAAAAATGGTCATGGGTTTTAGCCACAGCATACTACTCCCTCACGTCCTTCTCCTGCAGGTAATTTACCTACAATACATTTAAATTGAATTTATCTTAACTTAAAGGTGGTGGGTTGGTTGCACCATGGGTTGGGAGTTCCCATAGGTAAGTCTTTTCCCATGTAGACAGGTGAGACATTAGGTTTCCCAAATTTATGAAACCTAGCTATCTAGCCTTGACCTCCGCCTCTGTGAGGGCTCTTGTCTCTGGCTCTGAAAGGACTTCCCTCTCACTTCTAATAGGGTTAGAGCTGACTCTCTCTTGGGCCATCTGTCAGCCCCAACCTGCCTTGTGTCCACTGGTATAATTATTCCACTCCTTTTCTAGAGTTCTTTGCCAATACCAAAGACAAATCACTCATGGCTGTGAAGAACACATCCTGCGTTCTAACCCCTCTCTTCCTGGAGAGTTTCACAAAGTGAAACCTTCTACCTGAGGACAGCCACATGTGAAGGAACCATGTCAGTTCATCAACACTGTTGGACAGTTATGTGGAAACCCATGCCAGACTAATAGCATCCTTCTTATACCCAATGAACGACCATCCTCAAATAAACAACCATGTCAACCACACTGAAAGCTGAACTCAAACCTCCCAGTGACTGGTTTTAGGGTCTTTGGAATTTTATTACAGGGGGGTTCAGCAATTTCTAGGCAATAAAGGATTAACAACACAACTAATATCTTGCTTCCCTCCCTGGTCCTTGCTAAAAGAAGATTTGGGGTTTTTTAATCTTATTTTTATTAATTTTAATGCAGTGACATTGATAAATCAGGGTACATATGTTCCAAGAAAACATCTCCAGATTATTTTGACATTTGATTTTGCTGCATACCCCTCACCCAAAGTCAAATTGTCTTCCGTCACCTTCCATCTGGTTTTCTTTGTGCCCCTCCCCTCCCCCCACTCCCTTTCTCTCCTTCCTCCCTCCCTCCCTCCCCATCCCCTAAAAGAAGTTTTAAAGCTTTTTAATTTATGTCTCCTAGCAAATACTTGGGAAAAGAAAACTAGAAAAAATCCTTACTGATGTATATGTCAGCAGTTTCCTATCTGCATTACCTGGATCCACACGGACTCATTGGTGGGACCCGTGGCCATCAGCTTCTCCAGGTCTCCTTTCCTGTCGTACTGAAAGACGGTCCCTGCCAGCTTGTAGTTCCCATTCCACTGGATAATAAATCCTCCGTTGAGGTAATACTTTTCAGGGTCTTCACTCCTGATGGCCAGAAAGTTTCCAGCTCCCTCCACCTCCATGACTCGTATGTCCCTTGCTCCTTTTGGAATCAGTGCGATGTCAACATAACCTAAGGAGATAAGATACTACAGTGAATGAAAGAGGCATGCCTGCTTAGCTAAACAGTCTGTTTCTGACCCACTGTCCATCTTAGCATTTGGTGCCCTTGCTCTCCTTCTGGGGTTGGTGGATGTACTAAGCACAGAGAATTTGAAAGAGCTTGGCCACAAGCCGAATTCTCAGGAGCTCTGTGACTCAGTGTGTAAACAGTTTTGCAAGGAGAGATGAAATAAGTACAGACTGCACTCTGAAGCTTTTGTGGTTGATTCAGCACCTATTTTTCTGTGATTTTATGTTACTAGTTCAGAATTTTAATCCCCTTGCTAGCTTTCTAATAGCATCTCCGCTCCCCCATCTGTTGCTGTTGTCAGATTAACCTTCCTAACATTGCACTGGATACATCTCTTGCTCATCCTCATTGCCTGCAAGTTAGAGACAGACTGCACATGACAGAGACCCCAACCGAGAGAGGCGTAAAACGAGAAGTGAGTTTCCCTCTGTCTGTTCCCAGTCCTCGTATCAAAGATAACTACAGTTAACAGTTTATTGGGTTCTCCCATAAAATTTTTTATACATACACATCATTTTTTAAGCAAGTGGGATCATATTATAGGAGCTATTAACTATCGCCTTTTAAATTTAATGTCTTTCTTTTTTTTTTTTTTTTTGAGCATTCAACAACTGCAAAAATGACATAATCTCATTATGGGTGCCCTGTAATGAATATTTAGGAGGAAGGGAATGGTTACCAACCTCTTTACCTAAAAAATGAGGAAACTGAGTTTCCAAGAGAAAAAAAAACCTATGGCACATCACACAGTATTTTAAAGGGAAAATGTGGTGGGTAAACCAGAGATGAAAATCAAATCCTCTCATGTGTCTTGTCCTCACAAGCCTTCCTTACAGAAATGAGATACATATTAAAAAGTTGCAGGAGTGAAGAGCTATTGAGACATTAGTTCTATTTCAAGGGAAGGGTTTCAGGGTTAGTAAGTCTATCTCCAAAGTATTAAGAATAATGGACATATTTATTCAGCAAAATCACTTTTCTTCCATTTTCTCCATTTTGAATTCTTTGAAAGTCACAATCTGCTAAAAACAAACAAACCACAGCAATCAATCTTGTCCTCCATTCTTAGTCCCCTGCCACGTCAATATGTCTGTTTGTTACCAGATCCTTCCTTCTGTTTAAACATCTTCCTCACGGTCTGGCAGGCAGAGCCGTCACCGAGGCACACCCCGCAGCGGTCCTCTGTGGCGTTGGAACCAATCTCAAAGTCACAGCCAACCATCTGCAGGGAGAGACGCTGAGAATGAATGACACCGGCAGGAGATGTCCCACCTGCCTTGGACCTCGGACTTGTCCTTTCCCCCTTTGCTCTTGATGAGACAGTGGCTGCAGGCAGAGATAAGCACAAATGCCTCCTTTTCTGGTGAAGCAGAGAAACAACTAAAGATCCCACTGGAGGTAAAGGAAACACTTGCTTAGAGGAGATACGGGTACATAGCGGGAGGGTCTCCCCTGAGTCAGAGGCAGGAGTAAACACAGTTCCAAAAGTTTAACTGTAAAACTGTCTTAGAATCAAAGTGGATGGAGCAGCAGGTCTCTTTTGGATAAGGAGACCTCAGGGCCCTCCTCTCCCCAGGACTTCCATGGGTCATGCAATTACTCCACCTGTAACTGGGCTGTTCTCTCCCTTTCCATCCCTCAATGGGCTGTTCTGAGGACTAAGTAAACCAGCAGGCATCAGAGGAAGGCCAGCTTAATGCTGAGGCAAGACAACTCCAGTCCGTGAGGGATGAAAGCTCAGACCTGCAGGCCCATCAGCAGACCCTTCAGAATGTCCTGTGAGCCCAGCCGCTGCCGCCCTTCACACTCAGCCACACCCCCGCCGTCCTGACCTCTTTCTCTCCAGCCGCACAGGAAGAACTGGCCGATTCTCCCCTGAGCCAAGAACAATCTCGCCTGTGTGCTGGACCAAACCCCTTCTCAGTTTCTCTCTGTCCATTGATCCTCCTGAATCACCATCTTTCCCTCTCCCCTGAACCCTTCTCTCTCTCTTGTCCATCAGTATGGCCAGGTCTTTCCCGTCCTAAAATTCTCATTCTGGAAAAGCAGAGCATCAGTGCTCGGTAGCATCAGATACCGAAGAATCGTGACACAGACTGAGAGTCACGAAACACGGGAGCTGCCCTTGAACTTGCCTGGCTCTTGCTTTCTTTCCTGGCCTCTGCTCCTCACCACATGTCAGGGGTAAAAGAAAGAGGGAAAGCTATACCAGATTCTGTGAGTTAGATTTTTTTTTTCTGTTTGAAAAGAATTGTATCCAGCACTGTATTTCCCCATGTATAAGATGCTCCAATGTATAAGAAGCACCTTAATTTTGGGTCCTGAAATTTGAAGAAAAAAAAAGTATTACATAAAGTTATTGAACTCAATTTTTATTCATCATAAAATTCACACAAGTGCGAAAAAGTGGGAAATGCAAGTAAAAAACTACAATCACTGTATAAGATGTACCCAGTTTTTAGACTCCAAATATTTCAGAAAAAGGTGCATCTTATACATGGGGAAATACGGTAAGTTTATTTTCTCTCTCAAAGGTAATTCCCTTCCTTATTTTAAAGCCACCTCAAATTGACTGAAAGGAAGAACAGTTTGGGTCATTAAATATACCCCCACACACACCAGCTAACAGAGAACAACTGCCCACTGACAGAGACAGCCCCACTCCTCACATTAACCATCTCTGATTTCCTTTCGGTCCATAGACTGTGCTACTTGACCCAGTTGGGAAAGAAAAGTGCTAAGAGATTTAAAAACTTAGTCACGCTCATCACAATGGAATAATAAGCAATCAGGACCCAGTCTTTCACCAGGCCTGGAGCCCTACATGAGTGAATAAACAAGAGGTATTCTTACTAATTTTCATGTTTAGCTTGTAACGTTGTTTTATTTGTAAATTCTCAAGTCACTGAGAACTGAAACACCAACTGGCACCATGACCAAATCCTCCTGTAATGTTGTCATTTCTTTCCACAATCCCTTGGCAAAGGTAAGGGCTGGAAGAATGTCTGGTTCTACAGTGAAATTGATTCCCAGCCAATGAAACTTCAAGTGTGACAATAGTTAAGAAAGATTCATGCTTAACAGAAAGGAACAGGTAGATGATTTTGCCTTTTAATAAATGGGACAGCAGCAATGATACTTCCCTCACCATAATTCTGAAGACTAAGAGATAGGATCTGGAATTCGGGAGAGAGAGCTGGCCCAGAGAAATTAACTTGAGGTGTTCAGAATATCATTGAAATGGCCAAAGTGGCCTTGTGAGAGAACAAAGAAGGTGCAGGACAGTTTCTGAGAGGCGTGAGAGAGAGACCTAACTGAGGACAGGTGGGAGGGTGGCCAGGGAAGGGTAAGGACTCAGCAGGGATTGAAGACTCTGACTTTGTAAGGACACAAATTCACAAAGGTGACTTTTTATTATTATTATTATTATTATTATTTTAAGAAGTACATAGTAGGCTGCCAATAAGATAAAAAAATGGTTGTGGTTGGGTTGACCAGAACCAGGGTCCTGGATGAGAGACTGATGGAAGTTCTAAAGAGGAGCCATCTAGGGGACCGTCGATGTGATAGCTCAGGGCGTCTGGGCTCTGCGGGAAGGAACCTAGGCCCAGGCCATGCTGACTGGGAGAACAGGGAAGAGTAAAGGGACTGAAAATCTCGGGACTGGTGACCAAGAGAAGAGGTGACAGGCCAGGAAGTTTAGCAGGATGTCTTAAGACAGTCCGTAAGATTGCAGAGCAGGGAAAGTAGTGATTAAATATGAGAAAGATAGGCCCTGGCCGGTTGGCTCAGTGGTAGAGCGTCGGCCTGGTGTGCAGGAGTCCCGGGTTCGATTCTCAGCCAGGGCACACAGGAGAAGCGCCCATCTGCTTCTCCACCCCTCCCCCTCTCCTTCTTCTGTCTCTCTCTTCCCCTCCCGCAGCCAAGGCTCCATTGGAGCAAAGTTTGCCTGGGCGCTGAGGATGGCTCTGTGGCCTCTGCCTCAGGCGCTAGAATGGCTTTGATTGCAGCAGAGCAATGCCCCAGATGGGCAGAGCATCGCCCCCTGGTGGGCATGCCCGGTGGATCCCAGTTGGGCGCATGCAGGAGTCTGTCTGACTGCTTCCCCGTTTCCAACTTCGGAAAAATACAAAAAAATAATTAAATAATTAAATAGATAAATAAATAAATATAAAAATGAGAGAGATCCTGAAAAGTCAAAGTTTATATTTATGTATTTGATAAACAAGCTTAGGAGTTCAGTCCAAGTTAAAAAAAAAAAATGAGGGAAGGCACAAATAGTGATCTCCTAGAACAAATTCAGTTTTGATCAAGCCTTGATAATTCCCTTGACAACAATCTGCAAATCTAACATGCCAAAAATGTTGGCAAATATAATTTCAAAATAGACAGTAGAATGTGTGAACAAAAAAAATATAATAAGTATTTATATAAATATAAGACAACATATTTCCATATCCACAAAGAGAATGGATTAGACAAACAACTGTATACATTTTCTGATGGTGTATCTTTTTATTTCAATACATGTTCAATTCCCTCACCAAAATAAAAAACAACTTTGTTGTAAATGAATAAGACTAACAAAGCTGAAAATTTCTACAACCTGGACTTTTGGAAGAGAAATTATATTTAGGTAATTAAGGTTAATTTGATATAAATAATTTTTCAGTGTAAAAACTTAGCTCAGTGTGGTATAGACAGAAAGTGGGTAGTCATGACTTCTAAAGGCCTTAACTGGTTTCCAGAAAGAGAAAGGCAAGCTGAGAGAATATGGCTTACTCTATTAAAGTGATTTACTTGGTTTTAAAAGAGGCACCCCTTATATTTTTGTTTAAAATGCTTATGTTTCCCATCACAGGCTAAACATGCCTCTATGCATGCAAAGGTAGTTAGGTCTAAGAGACCATTCCGGTGTTACATTCATTCTCCGTGATGTAAGTTCTCAGCCCTAGCTACATATGGCCATCAGCTGGGGAGTTCTTCAAATATCAATGGTCAGGCCGCAAATTCCAGAGGTTCTGAATTTTGAGATCAAGCCAGACATCAGTAGTTTTAAAAGCTCTCCAGGTGATTCTAATAGGCAGCCAAGCCTGAGAACCTGAGAACCGCTGCTTTAGACAATGGAGGGCTGTTTGGGACCAAATGAACTAAATCAACCTTCCCCACTCTGGGGAGCACATCTAGCCTAAAGCTTATTACTTATTTTTGGCTCTCTGTAAACAGTGGTAATTCATGAGTCTGAAAGAGAATTTTGTCTGAGCTTTTTCAAATCTAGAGTCTGACTGTGGTCGGCTGTCCGCTCACTCATTCCTGGGAATCACCATGCAGCCTCCTGTGCTTTGGTCAGTTCCCAAACGAGTCAGAGCCAACTTCAAGGTGGTAAGTGCACCTTCCCAGGGAGCTGAACAGTTATGGGCAGGAGCTTTTTTACAGTGGCAATTTGATCCGGTGGGAAAGAAAATATGATAAATATTTGCAAAAATAAATAAAATGTAGTATGAATTTATTGTGTGCCAGGTCTCTGTTATGGGCTTCACATAGGTGTTATGGGCTTACTTAATCTTTTTGACAACCCCAACTGGGAAGGTATATTAATATCTTGATTTTACAAAAGGCAGCAGAGCCTTAGAAAGGTGCACAGGGCTATACCGCTAATAAGTAACGGCAATGAGTTCCCATTGCAGAGCCTGAGCACTAAAGAGCTATACATTTTATTAATGGTTAAGTAGGTATTTCTACAGTATAGCTTTTCTTTCATTAACTAAAAATGATTGATGATTTAATCCATCATTGACTGATTAAAACTGAGCTTTATGCCTGGGTGTGAGATCACAACACCTGTTCATTATTTCCTTGCAAACAAACTGGGAGCACGGGGAAGGACTTTCTCAATGGTTGTACACATGAAAGCATTAACAAGTTGGGTCTCAGTGATTTGTATAAAGGCAGAGGCGAGGACAAGCTGAACAGATATCAGAAGACCTGATTTAGAACTACCTTCCCTGCCATCTCTCTCTTCCTAAGAAGATCCTCTCGCTAATCAATGGAGAATTAAGTGTAAAAGTGCTTTGTGAAAAGCACCATATAAAATAGCATTAATTTCTGGGGGGGTTTTCCCCTAAAATTTAATGACTGTTGGCAAGTAACCAATGAACAATGCCACGGAAATAATCTGGTTTGCCTTTTCCTGACAATCCCTCCGTTAATTTGGTTCTTCTTCAATGTGACCCTCCTCCATGCCTAAAATAATATCCCAGAGCACATCGACAAATCAAGGCATGAAGACAGCAGGTCCAAACCCTGTCCCTAATATGCACTGAGAAGTCTTGCCTCACAGACCAAAAATAAAACCCAGACCACATCCATATGCCACAAAAGCACAAGGTTCAAAAGCCTAACTTCTTGAATTAATGAAAGCATGATTTTATAAAGTGGTAGATTAAGGAAACATACCCAATACCTTACATATGCCATTAATACAGACATTTCTGCTGCTGCCGCCTTCAAAGCAAGGGGTCCCGTCGATGACAGCATCCAGCATTTTCTCGGAGAACTGGCCGTCCACGGGTCGGCAGTAGAGCTCGCAAGGATGGACTGAGTGAGAAAGAGACAAGTCCTTGTAAGTCGGCCTTTTAGGCCGGCACTCTTCCCCCAGGATTCTTTTGTACCTACAGCTCTGACCCCAAATGTCATTAATCTGGAGATCGCCATCTTTTAGCGTTCCATGACATGCTAAAAAGTAAGGCTTTGTTTGTTTGTTTGTTTTTTGGTCAAAGACTTTTACAACAAATTAAATTGGAAAGATTGCTTTACAATGTTATGCCCTTTGTTATAAATAAATTCAGCATTGAACGGTGCTTGTGAAAATAAGGCCCTGCGCACCTGGGGTTAGCCTAGAAACGAAGTAATGTCAACCACTGATACAGGATTTAAGGTCAGCATGACACTTGCCCACCGTTTGCAACAAGGTAAGTAGAACTCCAGGGAGAAGTGGTTCCTTCCAAGGGGACCCACTCATCACTAACACCAAAACTACGATCATAACCTACCCCCTCCAACAAAATTCTCCCTATTCTCCTCAAGCCCAGTAAGTCTTTGGACACAGATTCAGAGACACACTCAAAGGGTCTGCTTTTAGGCTGATGCTGAAGACAAGGCTTATCATAATGGTCCATCCCCTCATGCTGGGTCCAACACTGAATCCATTCCAAGGTTCAATTTTCTATTCCTTATGAATGAAGATAGGGTGATCTACAGCGCAGAACTGTTCTAAATGGTTACTTAATAAAATATATATCTAAACATAGGCATTTGGAGTAACCAGAAAGATAGGTAACTTTAAAAATATATAAATGAATAGGTTGAAATTTTAATAAGTAATACATGTATATTCTAAGAAGAATTGCAAAGAGTAATTTTCTTTGGAATGCTATGTCTTGTTTTCTTTCTCTTTTTTTGTGACAGAGACAGAGAGAGGGACAGAAAAGGACAAACAGACTCGAAGGGAGAGAGATGAGAAGCATCAATTCTTCATTGCAGTACCTTAGTTGTTCATTGATTGCTTTCTCATATGTGCCTTGACCGAGGAGCTACAGCAGACTGAGTGACCCCTTGCTCAAGCCAGCAACCTGGGGCTCAAGCCGGTGAGCCTTGCTCAAACCAGATGAGCCCACGCTCAAGCTGGAGACCTTGTGGTTTTGAACCTGGGTCCTCTGCATCCCAGTCTGATGCTCTATCCACTGCACTACTCCCTGGTCAGGTATGTCTTGTTTTCTTTATGTGAAGAACTTATGAATGTCTTCTTGAGACAGGTCCTTTTGGGATCTCTGATGGATCTGTTTATTAGGTGAAGGACTCTTAGTTTCTTGATGGTGTGACCAGCTGAGAGCTCAGAGACCCCAGCTATAGGGCCATTTGCTATTGACCCACCTCCGTGTAGATGGACAACAGATGCAAAGGCAGAATGCACAACTCTAGGCATGGCTTCTCGTGGATGCAATGATCCATGGGTAAAGTAATGAAAGTTCAAAACACAGAAAAATAACTGAGAGCAAAAGCTCCAAACACTGAAACACTGGACAAACCTGAGCCGAGGTCAAGAGCATGTGTCCAGAGCTTAAAGAAGTAAGGTAAAAGCAAAGAAAGAATGCTGGCTGATTTACATGAGGTGCTGTGGATGAGTTGTCTGGGAAAATGAACAGTCAAAATGAGCTGGAGGGATCACTGGACAAAGAGCCAATGGAAAAGGGCCAGGTGACCCAGGGACAAGGCATGACTCGAATTGCTGTGAATCTTCATTCCTGGAAGCATAATTAGCTTTGTCACTGCCTGAGCTGGAGCAGAAAGTACTTAGAGCAATTCTACTGCTAGTAGAGAACACCATCCCCACGTGTGGAGTCCAGGGAATCATTTAAGAAACAATGGGGGCCCTGGCCGGTTGGCTCAGTGGTAGAGCGTCAGCCTAGTGTGCAGGAGTCTTGGGTTCGATTCCCAGCCAGAGCACACAGGAGAAGTGCCCATCTGCTTCTCCACCCTTCCCCCTCTCCTTCCTCTCTGTCTCTCTCTTCCCCTCCCGCAGCCAAGGCTCTATTGGAGCAGAGTTGGCCCAGGCGCTAAGGATGGCTCTATGGCCTCTCCCTCAGGTGCTAGAATGGCTCTGGTTATAACAGAATGACGCTCCAGATGGGCAGAGCATCGCCCCCTCGTGGGCATGCCGGGTGGATCCCGGTCGGGCGCATGCGGGAGTCTGTCTGACTGCCTCCCCATTTCCAACTTCAGAAAAATAAATAAATAAATAAATAAATAAATAAAAAGAAACAATGGGCTATCAGGAAGGGTAGAGGCAGGGGAAATACTTTAAGACCTTGATTTAAGCTTTAGAATTTGGATTTGGGCTTTTTATACTTGGACGCATAGCCAAAAAGAGAAAGCAGCCCTGAATAATACTGGGGCTTTTCTGAATGAATGATCTGTTCCAGGCTGCTGGGATGGCCTTGAGACTAGGGGTGCCCAGAGTGCACATTTTAAGAAGGCTTTAATTCTCAGCGTTGTATAAATGGTCGCCAGAGCAGGTAAGCCCCATCTAAAGGCCAGCATTGCACTGAATTCCGGAATGGCGGAGTTCCAATGTTTGCCTCAGTTTCACTTCTTCTGGGCTTGTGATGTCTGACTCACTTTCTAAATAATACAACTGTCCAGAGATTTTTGCTAGTTTTATTTACATAGTTAAAGGGAATTTTGCTTGTTGAAATAGCAGCCAATATATTATTTGAACAGTATTTCCAGATCCCGTTGTGCTCTGTAGTGGTTGCCTCATATTTTAACAATCACAACCACCCATGATTCGTTCTTTTATTATTCCCATTTCACAGATGAGAAAATTTAGGCAAAGAGAGATTAAATTCCCAAGATCTCACAGTATAAGCAGCAGAGCTAAACTTGGAGGTTTAGCATAGAGCCCTCACTACTAACCCCTAACCTACAGGCACAGAATTTTCTTTAACAAAAAACTAACATCTTTGATGAGGATATTTAAAGTGACCATTCTTCACGTTATTGGGCGATGCATACATTTATGGATCACATCTGAGGAGCAAACTTAGTAGAACACCAACTGGACTCCATTTTAATACTTTCATGGGGCTTACATATGGTGAGAATCACCGGCCTCTGGAGCCATTGACTTCTTTTTTTCCAACAAGACCTTGCCAATAAAGCCAATAAATACCAGGATTTTATTAAGCATAGATTTTGTAAGTTCAAGTATATGATGGTTAAAAATAAATCAGTGAGATTTATAGAAACTATTTAGATGAACAGAAAAATTTGACATTAAGCTTCTAGATGGTGTTAGAGACTTATATGAGTAGCAGCATCTAATTTTTTTGTGGGTGTTTGGTTCCACCCGATTAAAAAAAACCTTGACTTATAGATTAACAGTTATTAATGATAATAGCTCTGAACAACTCAATTTGCAATTTCAGATTTCTCAGTTAAACTGTGTTGATGGGAGACTTAGATCTAAGTTCTACAGAAAACCACATTTATTTGACTGCATAAGATAATGTATTGGTGGTTTCTGATATTTTAAATTCTGACATAATATTTTTGGATGTAAGCATTGTTCTTTATTGCACTTTTTAAAATAGTTAATTTTTTAAAAAAATGTGAAATTAGCATCAAGTAATTTTGAAGCCCTGGAATTTCATGAAACAGAGTTTGAAAACTCCAAGGCTTTATGGAGTTTCTATGCTTATTCCAAACGTAAAATCCATGATTCTTTTTCAGTCATTGGCTACTAAGCAAAACTACCAAAGTTCATATACCAAGACACAACACTGTCCACTGCGTGAGCAGAGCACTCTGCTGTACACTTATTTCATTCTCTGGTGACTTCTAAGGGAAGGCTGGGGGGGGGGGGGGGTACAGAGTACCCGGCGCCTGGCACAGAACAAGTGCTCCACACATAGCTGCTGACGTTAACGATCTACTCGTCACTGCCAGGGATGTCTATCTACTAAGCAAGCAACAACTCTGTAAGATAGAGTTTGATCGGGGAAAGAAATCAGTGTGTTGGTCAAGGTGGTATTAGTTACTCAGATTAACATAAACCACTATGCTCAAATAATAGCACAGGGGCCTGTGAGAAAATCAGAGGGATGGGTGGTGGAGGCGTAGAGCCCAGGCAGGCAGCGGGCTTAGCTTATTCCATTGTATGGTTTATTCAGCCTCATACTAGTTTCAGATGCAAACCGAATACTGCAAAGTGAGTGAAATTTCTGTCTACTTTTGTAGCTCTCATTTCTTTAGAACTTATTCTATGCTAGACAAAAAGTGTGCATGTGCCAAAATGTTTGTAAAAAAGTGAAAAGCCAAGCAGAACTAAATCTTTTATTGTAAGTCCAACAATCCAAGCCATCAGAGTCCAGAACGCACAAGCCCAATCCCAGGGTGGGGGATCCCCAAGCAAAGCCCCTGTCATTCTGCTGGGCAGCTCTGCTGCTGGTCATTTAGGGCCATAGGATCATGGATGCAAATAATTTCAACAAAATAAAGAATGTCCAGAATATAGGAAAGGTGGTACTTTTAATCATTAGTTGTATTTTTAATTTTTATTTTTCCAGTCCAAATGAGTATATACATGAGTTTTCCTATATTCAAATGCTTGGCTCAGGATGTAAAGTGCCCCAATAACCAAATGGCTTCCTCCTCTAGAGCATGAGTGATTCTACACTATGGGGGGCAAGGAGCAGGCGTAGCCCATGACAACCAATAGCTCCCAGGGTAGTGTGGAGACCCAAGGTGGACAAAGCACTACAGGGTCTTTCCTTCAAAAGAAATTGACCATAGCATTTTTATAACAGTTCAAATATGTCATTTTCATTGGCTGACATCTATGAGTCCTCTTGTGTGCTGCTACACTGGAATTTCAGAAACTTAAAATCATGAAAAAACTTGGCTCATTATATTTTACCACCTGTCTCAAATCTCCTTAGCTCAGGAAAATCTTTTTTACATTTCATTCCTCACCGGAACAACAACAAATAGCACAGATATTTTCTGATGTTCTATAGCTAACGGTTAATGATAGCCTTCGTTTTTCTGAAGAGAAATGTGTAACTGATGGGTTCTGACTCCCAGTCAGCATCGCTGAGGCTGCTGTTCCACTCTCCAACTCAGTTATGTCCCCACCTCAGTGAGCATTCTTTAGATGCCTGTTTATACTTTTTACCCTTCTCAGACTGTCATGTACACACAAAATGTTCATTTCAGGACCAGAGCTGGTTCTCATTCATTTCTGATGAAGTCACTCCTGCCACTTTTTCCTGTCCTGTTCTTCACCACGTGGAATGACTGACTATTTTGATGCCTTTTCTTTCCTTTCTCCAGTAGAAAGACAACTCAGACTTACAGATCATTAACTACTTTCTTGAAAGCCTTCTTTGAAATGACTCCAAACCTACAATGACTTTCTTTGCTGAAATTCTGCCCCAAATTACAGTGTGTCACATGCTCATCAGCCAGCACTTTCCTCAGTGATCAGTTACTGATCCCCACATGATCCACTCACCACTCAGTTACACCTCATCTGCTCGGAAGTTAGCCCCCATGTTTGATAAACTCTTTTATCTCCCACAGAGCTCAGCACAGAACTTGGACATATGCAGCCTTCAACATTTACTGATCAACCTAACCACACCAATGATTTTACTTTCTGGAATATGAAACACCTAATGGTACATTTCTCTTCTTGTTGAACTTTACAGGGCAGCACAGACCCCTGACAGATGCTTTCTGGTAATGGCTGTGGACAACAGATCAAGACAATAGGAATGGAGAAGCGATCTGGAATATACTGTTACAGCTCCCTACCTGGATTAAACACCGGGAACCAGTTGTAGAATTCATTCTTGTAGGGAACTGTGTCAAACTCACTGCACTGCATCTGCCGAAAAGTGGGCGCATCCGGGCCACAGGGGTGGACGTTGCACAGGCGGTAGCGCTTTCTCTCCCCGGTACAGTACTTTCCTCCAAACTTTGGTCTGCAGATGAAGCACAAGCTGTCCGGTGAGCTTCCTTAAAGGCCATGACCTTCCTTTAAAACTCCCTTGGCATGTGGCCATGTTCACTCCTTCCCAAACCATGTCCCTCCCTTCCCTCACAACTCTCTTTTTAAATCAATTCTTCCAAGTTCATACATCTTTGTGTGTTGTTGCCCATGAACGCTCCATCCCAAGTGAATAGTTGCCTATTCTGAATAGTGCCCCCTTCTCCCAGTCGGTCAGTTGCCCGGCCATCAGCTGTCTCTTTATTTGTATTTTCTCCTCCTCGTTTCCATGATCACCAAACTTGTCCAACACTCACTTCCATTCATGTCTCCCTCTGTCCATCTTTTTCTCCTCGTTCAACCTATTATACACACTGTTATCTGGTTAATTTTTCCAATTACTTGTATTATTTTAGTTCTTTAAACCTTTCATGGCACCCGGTGGCCACAGAATCCAGTCCAGCCTGTTTAGTTTGGCCTCTAAGGCCATCTCGATCCTGACTTAATTCACATTAACAACTTGCCTTCCACACTCCCCTTCATTTGCACATTGCCCCAGTAATACAGGCTGATACATTCAGTATCTCTTTTTTGTGTCTCTGGATGGGTTTCCCCTCTCTTGGGTCCCTAAACATCTACATTCTGCCCACACTTTAAAGACCAACCAAATGCCATCTCTATCATGAATTTTTCCTGGAATCCTGCCAGAATTAATCTCTTTCTCCTCTTCAATGACACTTCATTATCCTACGTGTGCTTCCACTCTGCACTCCCAAAGATAATTCTCTAACTAAGGGAGTTCATACTCACTGACTCCTTGTAGGCAGTACAAAGGATTGTCCTTGATATCTGAGGTCAGGCTGGTTTTCTACCTGTCATATGATGCAGTGACACTCTATGATTTAGAATCTCTCCAATTCATCTCCATCCAACAAAAATCACTGGGGGGAGGGGCATTTATGAGTCAAGCCCTGCTGAGTTCTCACAAGACAGCTGACCGACATCAGGGACCTAGTCTCAAGCTCACTTGGTCATTCACTGACACAAATCTGTGACCTGAATCACAGAACTGAATCTGTGACTATCCACTGTGCCTGTTCTCAGTGACCTTAAGCAAACCAGCTACTGAGGCCATACATGGTCACTCACTTGGGGAGACTCACAAACTGTGGCCTCTAAGATAAGAGTTAGGACCATTTCTCTTTGAATCTCCATTAAAAATTCAGCCTTCAAAAATTCAGTTCCTCAATAAGGATGTCCCTTTTGTGATAACCACAGGTATGTCACTGAGCATTATCTCAAACAGGCTACAGATTAATGGGAGCCGATACATAGCATTGACAACAGGTTCTGGAGCAAACTGCCTCTATTTCTATTTCCTGATCTCTAAAATGGACATCACTTTTCTGATCACATTGAAATAACTTATAAAATAAACATTTTCTGTAAAAATGAAGTATAAGAAATTCCTGGTTTTACATTTTTGAATTCACAGAGACCTATATTTAAACAAAAGCAACTTTTATCAAAGGGTAAGATTTTAAAACAATTTTGTTCAAACTCCTTAAATGTACAACTTCTATGTGTGGTAAATGATAACATATCATAATAAACTGTAATAACTATCATTTACTGATAATTTTTGTAGCAGGTATTATATTAAACTTTTTATACAGAGTAACTTATTAAGCTTTAGAAATTTATTATATATGTGTATATGTGTATAAATATATATATATACACACATATACATGTATATATAATAATATATTAATAAAAAGGTGATGTAAAATTTGGAACTGAAATACCGAGGGGACTGAAATAACATTTGCTTTGTAAAAATGTGATTCTTACTCTTCAATGTGGACTAATGTAAAAATAGGTAAAGAAAGTTTAATACATTTTCCACTTATAAGAGGCATCACATGTATACTTTTCAAAAATTATACTAGAGAACTGGCACACCAGGAAATAATGGAATTAAGAATGTAATTATGTTTGGAAAGCAGGGAAATGTAAATTTAATTTATATATAAAATCAGTATACAAATTTAAAATATGAAAAAATTTAGTGATTTGATTAAAAAAATTGAAAGCTATTTGTGAAATAATTTCAATGGAATCCTTAACAGGCTAATAGGGATCTCTTAAGGTTTACAACATTCTTATCTAAAACATTAAAAATAATAATCCTCAGAAATGTGCCTAGTTATTTTCTTTGTCGTCTAAGGAAAGAAGAACATTTTTGTAAAATTGTACATTCCTTATGATTAAAAGAAAGCTACACTCTTCTCAGCAAAATTGGGCCTGACTGATCTCTCTCTGATAGTGCGGTTTATCCGGGACGGTTTAAGTCTATAATCTCCTAGGGCTTTCACATAGATGGCACTTTTAATAAAAATTTATTTTTCCAAGTGATATAATCAGCTTATTTACCAAGTTCTGGCAAGAACCAGGGATAAGCTAAAGGAAAACACAACAGAACCCTCCATGAGTCTTCAGATTCCCTTCTGTCTGTGGGAGCCCACTTCATTTCCTTCAGGAGGTTTGGGGCCCCTGATGTCACCCTAGCCCGGACTGGTGTCCCCAGGCTCGCAGAAGGAGGGAACAGACTTGGCTGCACTCACGCAGGGCTGTTGCAGAGCCTCTCTGCGCTCTGGGCTCCAGCCCCACACGTCCTGGAGCAGTGGGACCAGGGGGACCAGCGGCCCCAGCCTCCGGGGATGCTCTCTGGTTTCTTCCCCACCGTGATACACTTGCCAGCCATGCACCACTGGGGAGAGAAGAGGCGATGTGCATGTCAGGAAGGTTTCCGTAGCTGGCTGAGCCAAGAGCCCGACAAGTCTAACCCCATTCTGCTAGTGGGTTCCCTACAGTCAGACATCACATGGAAACAAAGAAGAGCTCAGAAAAGAATTTCCTCCAAGAGTCTGGGTTTTAGAATCAGAGAATTTCAGGAATTGAGGGAGTTTTATGGTGCCTAGCGGCACCCAAGGCAGTAGTGTTCCTCAGTGTGGCTGACAGATTGCTAGCCAGAGTGTCGATCAACACAGCACTTCCTTCACTGAGAAAGTCTTGCTATGAAAAGCATGTGAGCTTAGTATGCTCAATAACATAGTTGTCTAGCAATGTAATTGGCTTCCGCTCTGGTACAAGCCCCTTATCTTGTAGACAGTAACAAACAAATATCTTGTAGACTGTGATAACACTTCTTCATAGCCTCTATGGGTGTTTAATGTCAGCAACAGATAACATGATCCTCCTGGAAACAGTCCAATCGTTGCCAAAAAACACTATGTGTTAAGAATTTGAAGTTCTTTCTAGTATCAAGAAAAATTTCTCTCTTTTTGTAACTCTACCCAGTGTTTTTCGTTCTGGCCTTTCAAGTCATTCAGAAAAAATAATCCAGTCTCTCTGTCTGCAGGGCAATGTTACAACAACTATCAACATAAAGAGGAAAACGAAAGAAGATACAACTTGGTTGTTAGAAATGGCCACATTTACCTGGAGGATTCGGGCATGCTAGCTCTGTTGCCCTCCTTGTCCTTATTATTTCTGACCACTGTGTATTTTGACCAAGTTCTAACATCTAAGTAATGGGTCAGGCCATACTCAAGCTGCATAATGATTTCCACTAAATGCCTAGCTTCTAGGCCCGTGACAAACCCAACTGGCTTTGTGGAGCGGCACCTGTTACCGGGCTCTCGGGAAGTCTAGAGAATATCTGACATCTCGGAGTTCTTGGATGTCTGGAGTCCCTGACTAGTAGAAAGGACAGGTCTTCAGGAAGTGCAGTCAGGTTAGGTGATGAGAGAGAAGACACTAAGTGGCCCAAATCATCAACTTTGGAAAGAAGCCACACTGGCTTGTCCCTTCCAATTTTTAATATGAAGAGGGTGGGGGAAGTCAGAATAAATTCAGCAGATGTTCTGCAAGTGAAGTGTAGAACTGGGCCTCAGCCCTCTCTCCTTAATCACCTGTTCCCGGTGAAGGCTCAGAAGGTGCCGCTGCGGTAAGCCCGCACCTCTGGCTGGTCTGACGCTATGATCACCATTCACCCAGGGACAGCTGCTCCCCAGGGCTTCTCCCAGCCCCTCCTGGGACTCACTGCTGCTGCCCTCCCACCTCCTTCCTCAGCAAGACATGGCACCTTCTTCTCACCACACCGCGTCCCGTCTGCAGCTGCGTCCAGCTTAGAGCGACAAAAGCCTTTCACCAAGCACCACAGTGTCTGGCAAACATTCTGGAAAACAAACGTGACATTGCACTTTTTAAATTGTCAAAACTTGCACAAAAGCATTTCTATAGTGATTGTAAAATATACACACTCACCCACATGCATACCCACAATAAATGTGGCTGCTCTTAATAAACAAGAGGGACAGACAGTGATCATTCAAGCACTCTCTGGTCTAACTGACTTTGGACTTGGTCGTAATTCATAAATGGCGGTGTGCAGACCGTATTAAGCAATCAGAAAATGGGGGATAAAGCACACATTTCCTAAAAGTTGAGAATGTAATCTCTAGATGTGTAACACACTACCATTGCCCTAGGCAAGGTAACTGGTGATATTAGTCATCAAAGGCCACTCCAAAAACTGTGAATAGAAGTTTACAAAAAGCTGGGGGAGGGGAGGTGTTGTAACTTGAGGCTGCTCACTGCAGAAATAGAAAACCATTCCATCCAGAGAGCCTCGGCTTACTTACTTATCACTGAAAGTAGCCAGCTGGTTTCTCTGCCAGCCTCTAAGAAAGGAGACCAATCAGGGGACCACTAGAGTCTTCTAGGAACAGGTAGATGTGAGAGATACTCAGGAGGCAAAATTGGTATAACTTGGTCACCAGCTAGAAGTGAGGGATTTTTGCACCAACTTTATCTTCTTTGTTCAGTTTTGCTGGCTCTAACTCTAAGCACTTATTACTTCCTCCTCAGAGCCTTTCCCCATGGCTCTTTTTGTCTTTATCTGACTGTACTGTTAACAATAACACTTTCACACTCAAAGGCATGATGAAGAGTCAAGATCCAGCTTGCAAAGAAGTGCCTCCCACAGGAGCTGGGGCTTTATCTTGTGGTCTGTGGGGACCTTAAGATCAGAGAAGAGCCATGGTTAGATATGTGTGCTTTTGAAATAACTTGAGAAGTGTGTGTGTGAGTGTGTGGGTGTGTGGGGGGGTGATTAGGTAGGAGGTAATGATAGTAGCAAAGAGAGAGGAGAGATTGAACCAGGCAGTAACAGTGGGGATGAAAAAGACAGAACACAGTCACAAACTCTTCAGGAGCCATCATTTGGATGTTGAAAATAAAGAATAAACTGGGGATGAATCTTATTCCTACCTGGGGATTTGGTAGCAGTCTTTAATCAGATGAAATGCAGGAAGGGGAGCAATGTTAGGGATTCAGCTGTTTGCTGTGGAGACTATAGGTGTGAGTAACTGTGCTTCTTGAAAATCGTCACAGCATTCTCTTCACCATCACCCAGCTGCAAAGGCTGGCTGGCTCCACAGAGTACCAAGGAGGCAGAGTCAAGGAATACAAATGACCCCGACCTCAATCCTTCTGCCTTAGGACACCTTGCCATAAGTAGGCAGTTTCCATTTCTGCGCCTGGATCTTCAGATTGCTAAACGTTTTCCTGGCCCTTCTTTGAGCACGCTGGTGGTCTCGAGCCCTGCACACACCCACCAGAGGCACCACGACACCCAGCACTTACTTCTACTTCCTGGCAGAAGGTAGCATTGGGGCCATACTGCAGCTGGCACTGGTGGTGAACGTCATAGATTACTCCGGGGGCAATGACCTTGGACTTCAAACCTTTCTTCTGGGGCATGTCATCAAGACAGAACCCCCAGCCTCGGCTGAAAAGAAGTTAGCAGAAATGAGGGCAGATGCTTATGATTTTCTTCATCTTTAGTCTTTCATTCAACAGAAGCGTCCATATCTCTAGTTGACTCTTTGTCCTTCAAGACAACTTTATTTCTACAAGGCAGACAGCCTTCCTGGCCCACGGTGGGAGTGGTCTAAGAGGAAACCCAAAGCATATCCCACTCCATTAGCTCAGATGTGATCTCGGACATATAAGCAGTGGTGAGATTGGGAATTGATCTTTCTCCCAGTGGGGTTTGGGTGACTACTCCTGGCATATGCTGGCTGTTCCCGCCCATCCCTCAGGACTTAAGGCGCACTCAGCCCGTAAAGAGTCACCCTGAGACAGGAGCGAGCAGAGGACAGGATGTTCCCTAAAGGGATCTGGCTGTCGCTGGAGACCAGAGCCCACCTCGACCTCAAGGTTAGAAAGCAGAAGTGAAATCTGCCCCTCCAGATTGCCACCCCGACGCTGTGACCTGTGAGAGGAACTGAGACTTTTCCAGGTGTCCCATAAAACAAGTGACTTCTGGTGGGGCCATTCTGAGTCTCACTGTCACTTACTCCAGGAAGCGGGTGATATACTCCTTGCTGCACTTGGACCACGTCAGCGGGGTGGGGTTGTACTGGAGCTGGCGCGACATGATGTAGGGGTGCCTGCCCACCGGCTCGCAGTCGTTCTCCTTCCCGTCGTGCTGGACGCCGAAGCTGCGGGGGGGAGGGGCACGGTGGTCAGGGGCGGGCGGGGCACAGGGAGACACCACACGTCTCCAAGTGAAGATACCCACAGGGCTACTATTGTACACAGGGTATCTGCTCACGAGGTGGGAGGCTGGCGTTGGAGGGAGATAGCTAATTTTCAACTAAACAGCACAAGGAAGCCCTGGCCGGTTGGCTCAGTGGTAGAGCGCTGGCCTGGTGTGCAGGAGTCCCGGGTTCGATTTCCGGCCAGGGCACACAGGAGAAGCACCCATCTGCTTCTCCACCCCTCCCCCTCTCCTTCCTCTCTGTCTCTCTCTTCCCCTCCCGCAGCCAAGGCTCCATTGGAGCAAAGTTGGCCCCGGCACTGAGGATGGCTCTGTGGCCTCTATCTCAGGCGCTAGAATGGCTTTGATTGTGGCAGAGCGATGCCCCAGATGGGCAAAGCATCACCCCCTGGTGGGCATGCCGGGTGGATCCCAGTTGGGCACATGCAGGAGTCTGTCTGACTGCCTCCCCATTTTCAACTTCAGAAAAATACAAACAAACAAACAAACAAAAAACAGCACAAGGAACATTTTAGGCAAGGCTTTGTCTCAAATAAGCCCCCATGGGAGCCATGCGGCTAATTAAAAAACTTCCATTTGGTAGAAGCAAAGAGTTTTCCATGAATCTAGAGTCAGGAGGATGGGGCTGCCTCATGCTGTCCTCTCTATCCTGCACAGTAACCACAGGTCAAAGAGCAGAGCCTTCCTTCCCCTTTCGGCACCCTCTAAGGGTGAGCATGGAAGGGGAGGCCTATGGGAGGCCTTGTTAAGGCCACACGCCTGACCAGGTGGTGGTGCAGTGGGTAGGGCATCCAACTGGGATGTGGAGGACCCAGGTTTGAAACCCCGAGGTCGCCAGTTTGAGCACAAGGTTGCAGGTTTGACAAGGGGTCACTTGGTCTGCTGTAGCCCCCCCAGTCAAGGCACATATGAGAAAGCAATCAATAAACAAATAAGGTGCCACAACAAAGAACTGATGCTTCTCATCTCTCTCCCTTCCTGTCTGTCCCTATCTGTCCCTCTGTCTCTCTTTGTCTCTGTCACAAACACACGGTGGCAGGCTTTGAAGGGATGGGCTTC
Source organism: Saccopteryx bilineata (assembly GCF_036850765.1). Classification (NCBI taxonomy): domain Eukaryota; kingdom Metazoa; phylum Chordata; class Mammalia; order Chiroptera; family Emballonuridae; genus Saccopteryx; species Saccopteryx bilineata. Next base: position 297,766,373 of record NC_089490.1, read on the forward strand.
TTTCTCGCATTGCTACAAGAGTCCTCCAGTGTCACAGACATCAGGGGGACCTCAGAGGTCAGTGGCTGAGAGCAGGTGTTCTGGAGACAGACGGCATGCACTGGGGTCCTGGCTCTGCCACTCGGTGGCCCAGGTTACTGAGACTTGCTCAGCCCCATTTTCCTCTCCTAGAAAGCGGAGTAGTCATCACAGTGTCGGATGAGATTTGAATGGAATAAAGATTGAAAACCACTTAGCCAGGTGCCTGACGTATAATAAGGGCTTGGTAAGTGAAAGAAAACTTAAGGTGTGAGACTTTGCTATGAATGGCTGATGTAGTCCAGGGCCTCACAAATGGATTTTTAAAAAGTTTTCTCTCCAAATAAAAATGAAATTATTCACTTGGGCTAGAGTACAAGTCAGTTAACTTCACTTTCTATTTTTTGCATCATATACAATCGATGAAGACACAAAGTTTTCAAGAAATGGGGCTGTCTTTGTTATTAAACTATAATGAGTATCTTCTTAGGATACTGGCTGATAAAGTTTTTCAGAGCTGCTGCAGGCCATCTCATTGACCTGCTCAGTGTTGCTCAGTTAGGTCCACAGCTGATTAGAATTACAGAGCTAAAGAAAACTAAATACCTCCAAAGCCTCTTTTTCTGTGAGCAATTTTCTCAAGAGACTCCACTGGTTTTGTGTTTTACCAAATATTTTTCTTGTCACTCAAACTCAAGCTTATGTGTCTTCTTTCAGCTTTCTCTTTCTTATCAGTGACTTTTTTTCTTCACGTTTTAAAAGATAGTGTTTTAGGCCCTGGCCAATTAGTTCAGTCAGTTAGAGTGCTGTCTCGAAACACCAAGGTTGTGGGTTTGATCCCTGGTCTGGGAATAGACGGGAAGTGACCAATAAATGCACAGCTAAGTAGAACAGCTAATGAATTGTTTTCTCTCTCCCTCTCTCTGCATCAATTCTTTGTTGTGGCAACTTAGTTGTTCCTTTCCTCTCTCTGTCTCTCTAAAATCAATAAAAAAAGTTTTTTTAAAAGATAGTGTTTTATTTAAGTCATCTGTACATGCCCAATGCCCCCTTTAAAAAATAACCCTTTTTATTTTAAGATAATTATAGATATTCTAATATTAGTTCTGATGGCTATCTGGTGTATTGCTTTCCTGGGGCTGCCACAGAAACTACCATTAACTCAGAGGCTTTAAGTAACAGAAATGGATTCTCAGTTCTGATGGACAGGAGTGTCAGCAGCACTGTGCCACCTCTGAACACCCCCAGGGAGGGTCTCTGCTCCCATCTCCAGCTTCCGGTGACTCCAGGCTTCCTTGACTTGTGGCCTTGGACTCTACCCTCTGTCTCCATCTTTACCTGGTCTCCGTCCCTGTGTCACTCTGTGTTCACACCTCCCTCTCTAGTTGCTGAATTCAATGCCTGAATGTGGGGTGATTTCTTCTCGAAATTCTAATTACATCTGCAAAGACTTATTCCAAAGAAAATTCTGAGGTTCCAGGTGGACTTGACTTGGGGGCGGGGGAACAGTATTCAAACCACTACATATGGTTTCCAAATATTTTCTCTCATTGTAGTCAAACATTTCAATCTAACAATGCGGTAACTCTGGAAATCAGATTCTCCCCTTCCATAGGTCTTGCTGTTTTTTGTGATTTTTTTTTTTTTTGCATTGTATATTCTGACTTTTTTTTTCTTTTTGAGAGAGAGAGAGAGAGAGAGAGAGAGAGAGAGAGAGAGAGAAAAGAGAGAAAGCTTTGACTTTTACTCATAGTGGCGGCACTTTCATTGTTCATTGATTGCTTCTCATATGTGCCTTGACCAAAAGGCTTGAGCTGAGCCAGTGACGCCTTGCTCAAGACACAGACCTTGGACTTCAAGCCAGTGACTGTCATTAACATGATCACTCAAGTTGGTGAGCCTGTGTTCAAGCTGGTGAGCCTGTGATCAAACCAGCAACCTTGGGCTTTCAAACCTGGAACCTTAGCGTCCCAGGTCAACACTCTATCCACTCTAACCAGTCAGGCCGGATGTGAATTTTTTTAAAAACTGTTTCAGACTATCTGTACTAAGGATCAGCCTGAGATGTAAGCTTAAGGTCTTCTCAGGTCTTTCCTGAGCTTTTTCCTAGGCAGATGTGGTTACTTTCTCATTTTCCCCATAGAAGTAGCTGTTTTTGGAAGCCTTAGTCTTTATTTTCTAGTTCCCAAAAGGGAAAAAAGAGAAAAATGAAGGGGGGGAGGGTAAAAGGGCACTAGCTCTTGAAATCCTCTGGAAATCACTTAAGCCAAAGGGGGAGGGGCTTGCAAAAACGGGGGAGGTGCACCAACAATGGCTGCCCACCTCATTGTTGCACCCGCGATCAGACGCTTCATCACTGATCCAAGAACAGATTCCCAATATTTGGAGGACAGATGTCAACAAACCACATTGGTTCAGGTAGTAGCCCACCTCCAGTCCATTAAATATCCACCACTTATTTCTGACAACCAGTGTACATCTACAACTAGTTGTTTTCAAGTATTTAGGAAACTGTGCTCAAGCAATGTTGCCAAGACGTTCTCACCGCTATTAGATAATATCCAAAATCTGAGGAAAGGGTCATGCTTGCCCTTGGCTTTATTTCCTTAGGCGGCCTGCCTCTCTCACAAAAGTGATACATCCATGTTGAAATAATCATGCCAATGATTGCCTCAAAAACCGGGGCAACATGATTTTGCAGGATCTGCATAGCATCTTTCTAGTCCCTTCACAAGGTCAGATTAAATATGAGGATATAAAGGATGCATTCTTTCAACACAGTAGTGAGGATCTGAGAACGCCTTTTATCAAGCCAAGTCTTTTCAACTTTTCTCTCGCTTGAACACACCTGCTGGAAAGGTCCTGAGCAATCACTTCTCAGTTTGACTAGTTATATTGGCATTGTTTGGCCAGCAGGTCAAGCTGACTTGATTGGAGGCTGCAAGGAACACATCTCTCTACATATCAGGACTGAGGACACCTATATATTTGCACATGAGAAGAACTTTCATTCTGCCACGTTTTATTATCAACATGCCAACAACTATGACCTGGCCTTTTCAAGACTTAGCATCTATCCTCAATCATTATCTAATTATAAGAAAGTTACTTAACCTCTGTTTCTGAATTTTTGACAACTAAGGAAACTTGGAAGGGCAGCAATGGAAGAATTAGGAAAGATCACCAAGAACAAAGATTTGTCATTAGTGACCAAGGTTAAGATCATCCACACCCTTGTGGTATGATGTAGATGGTACAAGAGGTCAGGGCAGAGAAGGCATTGGAATCTTTAAAGTGTGTAATTATTCCTACATTACATATGAGAACTACTATGTACACATGTGAAAGCAAAACAATGAGGAAGGCTGATAGGATAAAAATTGAGTCATTGGAAATACAGTGTTGGAGGAGAGCTGCATGGATACACTGGACCATCAGAAAGATGAACAAGTGGTCCTAGTACAAACTAAGCCTGAATCATCACCAGAAGCAAGAATGACAAAATTGAGGCTGCTTAACTCTGGGCACATCATGAGAAGTCAGGGTTCTTTGGAAAAGATAATACTGCTGGGAAAAAACAGAAGGCAGCAGGAATAGAGAAAGACCAGATGTGAGCTGGAATGACTCCATAAATGAAGCCATTGCAATGAGTCTACAGGAGCTGAGTAGGGCTCCTGAAGACAGGACATTGTGGACACCACTCATTCTTGAAGACAGGACACTGTGGACATTACTCATTCATGGGGTTCCCTGGAATTGGAGCTGATTCAATAGCATGTAACAAGAAAGATAGTAGAATCTATCAGATTTATCTCCCAGGGCTTTTTGTTAAGTATCAAAAAAGTTACAGTACCTAAGAAACTGCCTAGTTCAGTTTATTCATTTTGTGGAAAAGAAAACAGATGCAGAGATGTGAAGGGATTGTCTAAGGCCGTAATACTGGTTGATGGAAAAGCCAGAATAAGCACTCACTTTTCCCAACTCTCACACCAATACTCTGGTTTTGTACTACAGGTAAAAGCATTCTGCATAATTCCAAAGCCCAGGCCAGAGAGGCCAGGCCTTGAAAACCCAGTCTCCAGTGTTCTTCCCCACGCCACCTCTTCTCCAGAGGTCAGCTCCCTTCTTTAGAGAGAAGGCATGCAGGCTGGCAGCCACCAGAGAGGCAGGGAGTAGAGCAGGGTCATTTACATGGCTCCCTACTCTGAGTTTCTAATTAGTGTGATGTGTTCTTATTTGTGTTATATAAATAGACCAACAAATTAAGTTACAAATAAGCTAAGAGCTTTCCTCCATGGAGACCTCAGGAACCTGGAGAATACAGAATCTTCCTTATTCCTTCACTCAAACATTCCGAAATCTGTTTTTAACGAATTCATCTAATCAAAGTTACCTCCTTGTTAACTGATATTTGTTTGATAGTCTTTCCAAGTTTACAGCAGTTTTCAATTCATTTATTCAATGTTCTCCCTTACACATAGAAGCAAAATGAGACTAACAATAGTGTCTACTTCATAAGGTCATTGAGATGATTCAGTGACACAATGAAAAGTGTCAGGCATAAAGAAAGGGCACAAAATGCTATGGTTTATGATTTTTTTAATGATATTAACATTATTATTATTTTATAAGAACTAAATAGGTGTTGCTATTTCTGAATTAATCACCTGAGTTACAGCTCATCGCCTTGTTTTTTCTCACCTCCTTTTAACTCAGAGAACCGTAGTGGCCTCTTTGACTCTATGATGTAAATGGTACAAGAGGTCAGGGCAGAGAAGACATTGGGATCTTTAAACTGTAATTATTCCTACATTACAGATGAGAAAGCACAGGTTTAGGATGGTGAGTTTAAAACCACAATGCAATCCAACTGCCTATACCTCATCTAAAGATCTTTCCATTCCTTCTACTATTGACATGTGAACACAGCAAAGAAACCTCAGTTTGTTTGGACTTTTACCTGTGTCCGAGCTCATGGGCAATGGTAAAAGCCAGAGGGAGGCCCGAGTCTTCATTGATGTTACAGCTGCGGTGAGGCTGGCACATGCCCGATAGGTGGGACAGACCCAGGGTCTCACAGGGGCGGTTCACACCGGCACAGATGTCTTTTCTGAAAGCAGAGAATGGAGACACATAGAAAACAGGGAGCCAAAGAAACACCCACAAAACTCTCCTGGAAAAATCTGGGTATTAATTCTTATTCAGTATGGTCTATAAAGCATGATTAAAATAGTTTTTTAAAAATTCTATATGAGTACAGGAGCAATTTTGAATTCATTACTACTATTCCAACTTTACCTCTCGATCATTGAATCTCGTTGACATCTAAGGAATCTGAGAATTCATGGCAGATGTTTTCTTTGAGTTGCCTTTGTCCTTGATCTCAGGAAGCCAAATTATATTATTTGCTTAAAAAGGGAAGGATTTGGTTGAAAACTGAAGTTAATTTTTTTAACTTTTAAACAGGGAAGGGATAATAAGCAGTAATTTAAGTTTTTCAAATGTGAAATAAGTATTTTGGTTTTTCTGAAGTCTGTGCTCAAAACTCATGAGAACCTTTTCTCACTCATGCAAAAGGCAACTGGCTCCATAAGCCATCCAGAGATCAAGTCCACTTTCTCTCCAGTGGGGGGAGGATCTTCCCTGTTTTCCTCAGGACCTCATTATTTCCCTACCCTGGAAGAAGAAAGGAAAGACTCCAGGATTTCAAAAATACTTGTTATAGCTTTTACATATAAAAATGGGCCCCTACATCCTGGTAGGGACTGTTTCAGTCACCTACAAGAGTGTGAAAGAGTCGTGCATTGGTCATTTGGTTTTCTTTGGTTCAAGAAGAGCTCTTTGCCAAGAGGAACTAGCACAAATGCCAACAAAGCCCGAGCTCTGATTAGTTCCAGATGTTCAGTTCATAGGTGTTGTGCGGGCACCATTTCTGGCAACAAATGGTCAGCTCTGTGCGTCTGCTGGACCATGGGAAAGATCCAGCCTTTGAAAACCACTGCAGGTTCTCAGCTCTCCGGGAGGCAAGGGCTGGTCAGTGGGACAGGAGAGAGCAGCTGCCATGTCAGAACACGCACGACAGGCATGAATGCCCACCCCCACTAACAGCGGCAGTTGCTGGGCGGTTCCATGTTGGAGCGCTATATAGGATCATATAGCCCAATCGTTCTAACTAATTGCTGGGTCTGTAGTAACAACAACCAAACACTCTCCTACCCCTACTACAAGATGTAGGTATTTTTTACTATTTCATTCAAAAAGTTTAGTTTTGCACAGAGCCGCTGGGAAAAGATGAATGGTGCTCATTGCTCATTGGCCAACCTTCTCATTCTGTTAGTGCAAGAAGTTAGGGCTATTAAATAATTGTTTGTTGAGTGCTTACAAAGGATAAGTGTTGAAGAGGATAAAAGGAGGTAAGAAAGAATTGTAGGAATATGGTCTCTGTGGGTAAGGATCTTGACCTCCTGCATGCACTGGGGGTCTCCTAAGAGAAAACATGCCTTGGCACGCAGCCATCAGCTCCATGGAGTGTGTTCAAGCCAAAGCCACCTCCTACTGAATGCAACTCTACAGACACCTTGTTAAAGTGGACCTCAGAACAGCCCTCCAGAGGCAAGCTCAGTCATATACGTCCCTCCCTTCCATATCCTGCCTATCCCTTCAGACCAGAGGATCTCAACAGGGGGTGATTTTGCTCCCCACCCCATCCTAGGGGACACTTGGAAATGTCTGGAGACAGTTTTGGTTGTCACTGCTTGGAGGAAGGTTATTGGCATCTCATGGATAGAGGCCAGAGATGCTGTTAAATATACTACAATGCACAGGACATCTCATCACAACAAGGAATTATCCAACCCAAAATCTCAATGGGGCCGATGTTGAGAAATCCTGCTTTAGAAACTGGAATACTTTCCACTGTCTAGGATTTGGGGAGGTACATCATACTTTGAAATAAGATCCTTGTTCTAAGAAAAAAATTATCATAATAAGAAAAATGGAGAGCAGGTCCTTCATATTCTTACTGGGTAATAGTTAAAAGTATGACTTTTGTGGTCAAAAAGGTTGGGCTGATTATCATCCCTTGGAGGCCTGCTATACACTGGGATCATCCTGCCAAGGGGAGAGATGACAGGCTAGCATGTTCAGGGACAGCCGGTCCTCCGTGGGGACAACACACAAACACAGGGCCTGCCAGTGCACAGGGTTCTCTGTGGCTTAATGGCCAGGCAAAGGGGCTCCATTTATTAAACATCCCTGGGATTCTGGAAGTCTCTGAATCTGCACAGGAGTGCCCCATGAGAACTTACTTCCCCCTGTTAATGTAAGACCTTCATTTGTCTAGATGAAAATAGTACCTGGTATACAGTAGGTGCTTAATAAATATTGAATCAATAAGCAAACATAGCCTTCCAAGAGCCTGGGTTTCAGGAAAGTTCTATTTTTCACAGCTATGAGTCCTAGAGGGTTTGATGGTTCTAATTAGAACCACAGGGTCTACCAGTAGTCAAAACAGAATGGTAACTTCACTAGGGTAAAAGGTGGAAACGTATAAGCAAACCACCTGTATATTCGGGGGATGACCTGCTCCCCATGATCTGTCCTCAACACCAGTCTAAGATAAGTTATAAGGAGGACTGATTTCTGTAGAATTGTTGAACGTTTCTAAATTGGAGGAACATTTTTAAAATTAAAAATAAAGGCTTGGAATTCCCATGGTTAAAAGTACTGGAGTCTTAATGAGGCTCTGCAAACAAGCTTCCTGATTGTTTATAAAGCCACATAGAGATGCCAGTTTTAAAGAAGAAATAATCATTGGGATAGGCAAGAGGCCAGCATTTTGCCAGCAGACATACTTTATTTAACACAGAGACTTTGTCACATTTAGCATAGAAGCTACCATTAAAAATGACCAAGAACAGCACAGAGTAGGAGAATTTCATGATTTTGAATGCCTGGTAACCCTTCCACCCGCCAGCCCTCCCTGCCTGCAGCCCCTGGTTCCCCACAGTCTCTGGGGTACCTGGTGAGAAGGACAGCCACGTCGTGATGGGCAGGGTTGAGGTCACTCTTGGGATTGATGCTCTTCTGCCACTTACAGAAGCTGGACAGTGTCTTCTCTGCATGGTGAACTATTTTCAATCCTTGCTGGAGAAAGAAGAAGAGATTGGCATGGGTGATTCTACTATGACCAGGGCCCAGCACAGGAGCCCCCAGAAGCGGCCCCTTGAGATGAGCTCCGGGTGGGTGCCTCAGGGACCTGGCTGAGTTTGGCAGAGGCCAAGTTACTCCTCTGGGCTAACCCCCTGCTGTAAACACTATGACTCTCATAACTTCCACTGAAAGACTCCAATGGGGAGAACTTCAGGACAAAAATGACCACTGGGCCAACTAACCCTTGAAGAAAAGTTAAAAAGATATTAGCCAAGACCAGCAGTTGTTTGAAGTTCTATTTCCAGAGGCTCTTTGCTTCCAAAGTCAGATTCCAAAGAGGCATTTTTACTTCTAATGCCAAATGAACAGATTTGCCACAAAAAGCTTCTTCCTCTCTGGAGGTATCCTACGAGCCTGGGGTTGCACTGGATGGTTCCCTGTCAAGCCAACCTTGGTTTGACATCCATGGGTGAAGGGCAGAGGGTTAGGGTCACTAGAAGCACTGGTTGTCTGACAGCAATTTGGGTGCTGCAGCAGATGCTCCGGGCTGTGGCTTTCGGGGCTCCTGAGTCATCTGTCTGGCCCATAGTTGCTCATGGGGAGGGGAGGAGAGAGTTTGTTCAAACTAAGTGGGTGAACACTTGTCAGGTGAAGGAAGAAAATGGGCTATCAGCTCTAAGGGATTCCAGTTTCACTTGAATTTCTAATGGAGAAATTCCTTTCCCTTTGGGGGGGGGGGTGGTACTATATAGGCCATCCCTGGAATAGGGTAGGTTTTACCTGGAGAATCACTACCTCCCTTGGCCAAGTTGATCTTCGTCTATTACTCTGGGCTCAGCCCAGGGACATCACACACTCTCTACATCAAACTACAAACTTGCTTCTCCACTATTCTGTGTGTTGCTGAGGCCCGTACTGAAATCACATGAACCCTGAGAGACTTCAATTCCTTGTTAGGAATACTCTCAGGTGTCCCCCACCCATGCTACTTAGCCACTGTAGACCACCCTTCTTTCAAGAAAACACAGAAAAGTGGCTCAAAACACATACTAAACTGCTCAGTATAACAAGTTTAAATAGAAGAAACAGACTTTATTATTTTAAAATCCTCATCATGACATCACCCAGCAAAATGATGTATTATAGAGGGTGAGGTGGGGGCGGGGGGAGCCCCGGGAACTAGCTGCGCACAGGTAGTTGAGCTGTGGTTAGAATAGCAACCCTAGGAATGAATGATCACACCCACCATAAAGCACTGGCCAGGGGGCATGCAGCAGGAATGTAAGGGCAAAGAAAGGAAGGGAAAGGAAGAGAAGCGAGGGAAATAAAAGGGAGGGAGGCAGGCAGGGAGGGGAAAGAGGAGAGGAAGGAAGGAAACATTTCTTAATCATTTACTCTGTACCACAGATTTTCCCTCCTGTTCTCTCGTTTAATTGCCTCTCCTTCTCAGCATTATTTGTCAAGAAAGTACTGTCATATTCATTATATAACAAGAGGAACTTAAAGCTCAGAGAAGTGAAGAACTAGCAGAGGGCCACCCAGGTCAGGCACTGAGTCAAAGACAATGAGAACAGGGGCTCCCAGACGAAGCAGCAGCGCTCCCAGGGACCAGCCTCGCTGGACTGTCCTTTTACACATGGGCTGGACGCACCATTTCAGAAGACCTTACGTACCAAACCACGCATGTCTGTTTAAGGCAAAGTGAGTGTTGATATTCTCTTGATATACATAATTTAGATGAATCTCAAGGGAGTTATACTGAATGAAAAAAATACTCAAGAGGTTATACACTGTACAATTCCATTTTATAACATTCTTGAAATGGCAAAATTAGAGACAGAAAAGAGATGAGTGCTTTTCCAGGGTCAGGTCAACAGGCAGAAGGGAGGTCTAAGTGGGCAGCATCCACTCGCCCTCGATCCTGAGCCAAATTCGGTGTCAGCAAGGAGAGATCTTCATGAGAAAACAGTCAATTTCCAGATGTCACAGCATAAACTTTGCTTCTAGCTTTCCCAGCATTAGGAAGAGCCCGCTTCTCTGAAGGACCTTAGGAACTAGGCTTCCAGTCCTCTCGTTTAAACGATGAGAGACTCCAGGCCACAGAGAGGCCATACTGTAACCAAGTCACACAGCAGGTTTCGGCAGAGCTGGGCTTAGACCCCAGGTTGGCCGCTGCTAGTCCAGGACTAGTGGTTTCCCAAGCTACTGAAGACTTCTTTACATTTTTCTGCTTTGAGCAACTGGAAAGCTTTAACAGTTTGCCAGTGGAGGATGAGGATGATCGCTTAGTTCTGCTCCAGTTCCTTTCCCACCCGCGGTGAGGAGACAGCCACAGGCAGAGACCCTCTACTTCTGAGACCCCCAACTCCTCTTACTCCCTGATCACTTCTCAGGGCCCTCGATCATCTGCCCTTCTGTTTGCTCACTGCTTAGTTCATTCTCAATAACAGCTCTACTTTGGGAAACCACTTTTATGTTGCTGACTCTCAAGCCTGTATATCTTATTCCAAATCTCTCCTAGAGTTCAAATTCATGCACCCAAACCTCTTGATGGACACCACCCTCTGGATGGTACCACAGGTACTGCCATCTCAGCATCCGCAACCCTGAAATCCTTTCCCGGCATGGTAACCTGCTGTTCTTCCTGTCTCCCCAGGCTCAGTACGGAACCGCCACCAACCCACCTGCCTAATATAGAAACACCAGCGTCCTGCTATTGGCCTCTTCTCCCTTCATATCCTGGGTCCTGATCCATCATCACGGGCTGCTCGTTTTACCTCCTCTCCATCTCTACCCCCAACCACCCTGGCTCAAACCCTCATCGTTTTCTGCTTGGGTTTATGCCTGCAGCACCTCTGCATTGTTCTCCCTCTTGCTCCCTTGTTCTCTTTAATTCCACCCTCCTTGCTGTTGTCTGGTCAACCTAGTCAAAACCAAAGCCCACCCATTTCATGACCTAGTGTTCAAGACCTTCGAAGTCTGGCCTCTAGGAAGCTCTCCCCTCTTTTGCAGCCTCACAGTTTATGCCTAGCCACGTTCAAACTGCTTATATTACCACCGCCGCCCACCCCACATTCCCAAACACCATGCTGTTTTTTACCCTGCTTTCTTCAAGCGGCTCCCTCCGCCCGGAATGTCTTTCTCTCCTCTCTTCCCTTCTTTAACCTATTCAACATCCATGATTACTCCCTATTGGTTTTGGTTGGTTCCTCTTACAAACAAAGCAACTGCACAAAGAGCCAGGCTGCTGACCCCTTGCAGCTGGGTACCCTGCCGTTGTAGAATGTTCCTCTACAATATGGGGCATTTAACACAAGTTCAATGACATGGTCTTAAGGATAACTTACGGCTTTTCTACTAAATGTCATGACCTCTCTAGCAAGTTTTAATTGTGCAAAATATTTTTCAGTCTCCTCAGCCTCTCAATCTCCAAATCTCCTAAGCCGTTAAGTCCAAGAAACACTTACTCATTTCGCTCCCTGAACGCACTTGGTCACAGGCGCTTGGGAAGAGTAACAAGCCGTGCCCCACTGCCTGCAGCCTTGTGCGCGCACGTGATGCGAGAGCGCTTGGGAGGCTCATGATAAACATGGTGAGACCTATGCTAAACCGTTTCCATAATGGATCCTCACAATTATTGGAGCTTGTCAAAACAAACTCCCTTCCACACTAATTCTCCCATTCTCTTTGTAAACAAAAAGAGATTTCCCTTTTTGTTCTTGCATCATCTTCTTCTCAGTCCAATTCACTTCCTACTTCCCCTTTCCTATTCACTGGAGTAGGTGACCTTACAGGGCGGCAAGATGACCTAAAGAAAATCAACAACAGCTCACAGAAATGGGCCCACAGGGAGACAGAAAATGATTCTTCAAGTACACGGCTATTCTGATAAATTATTCTGGCTCTTTGTAAACTCTCTCTACAATGAAGCAAACTCTTGTATTAATTTCTTTGATTAGTCCTGAGAGCAGCTTTTGATTCAATGCACAGTCAGACCATGCTCCCAGCCAGGCTTAGGCCCCTGGAGGAAAGAGAACAGGCAAAGAAGAGAAAAGCAGTAAGAAGTTCAATCTGAAAACTTTCCATGTGCTTAAGGCATATAACTCTTCTGGCTATCAGAGGAAAAGATACAAGATTTTTTAAAAAGTAGAGTCTACAAATTCTTTGCTAGTATTGTTAACATCCATCCTGAAAGAGCAGAAGTTATCTAAGTTATTACAGACCCACAAATGCCCCTGGGGCAGGAGAGATTTTCAAAGGTAGCAGGTTTTCTCACTCCAGAGTCTCACAAAGGTGAACCCAACACTAAATCACTCCGGGACCAAGAGGGAAAGTCTCTGTGAAAACATGTATCTCTCTCCTGCCTGTCAGCCCTGCTGCTGCTCCCTCAAGCCAAGTGGACACCCAGGCCCACCCCTGGATGGCACAGTGACCTTGGCCCACCTGACTTTATCCCAGCTCACTTCCACCCCAGTAGTGTCTCTGTCCTATTCTTATAAGAAGTCTCCAACCTCTTATGGCCCTAATGTTATCCTTTAGGGCTTTGGCACGGTTTCCTCATCTGTGAAATAATAGTAACACATTTACAAGGTTGTTGGGTGACCTGCACGATGGTGATGACAAGAAGCGTAAATGTGATACTAACAAGTAACATTTATTGAGAGATTTCTATAAGGCAGACACTATACTATTACATAGGGTAGTTATTATTATCCCCATTTTACAAAATGAAGATATGGGGCCCAGACAAGTCAAGTAACCTACCAAAGGTTATACAGCTAGAAAGCGGTGGGACTAACTATAAGTCTTGTACTTTCCTTGATGTCAACTGCTCAGAAGAGTTGAAGAAGGAAAAGTGAATGGAAGAGTCTAACCTTGTCCCTAACTCCTGCCCAAAAGGGGAGCAGGGAGGTCATCTGATGAACTGCTCAGGTGGAAAGGGCTATAGGCTACATCTGTGTCCAAGTCCTTGAGAGAGGACGAAATGTCTGAAGGATAGGATTAGAGTCCTAAAGCCAAAATGAGAGCTTGAGTCAAGGTTAGATAGAGGCAGGATAAGAATGAGAGCAAGTCGACTCATATCTGAAGCCACTCTGATTTCTGGACCTATGATGTCTAAATATGCTTGACATATCCTCCCCGGTTCATGGCGTAGTGTCCTTCAGTTTCCGCTGGTCTGAAATATGGCCACCTAAGTCTTTGTGAATGCCTCCAGGTTGTGCCAAGTGAGTATCATATCAGACTACCCTAACTCATTCTTAAAATGTGATGAAAATTTATAGTGGCTTTTGTATGGCACAAAGTGAAAAACAGGAACTACATTTTATGCATGCTGTTTGTTGTTGATGGGGCTTCTCGTTAGTCAAGGATGTGAGGAATAGCTTGAGAAATCCTCTGGAAGACAGGAAAATGAGAATTGTGAATTGCAACTCTCTAACGAGCTAGCAATTCTATTGTCAAATTATGAACCTTCTACCACTTGGAGATCCCATAAAAGTTTAAATGAGGATGACATCTGACAAGTGAGAGAAAGGAAGCCATGGCCTTTTTGTAGCATATCACTTGTGTCTCTTTGCACTTGCAAGATGAGGCTGGAAAGAAGTAGAAGAGTGTCATTGTGATGGGGTCAGGGGGTAACTGCTGATCCGATTCTTCCCAAGCATTCCACTGGAGCAAGATTTTGGTGGGTGAGTTAGTTTCCTGGGATTCAAGAGCTATGGAGTCTGAAGGTGCCCGGTCCATGCATGGCAACCTTGCTTGGAGGTACTACCAGTGCTACTGGCGGGACTGCAGAGGGTAAAGGTTTTCCCTTCCCACATTTAGCAGAACCTTCCTTTTTATTATTGGTCTAAAAAGCCTAAATCTTTCTGCATATTCTGTGGCTAAACATGCATATATGCTCACCCATTATACAACAGTAAAAATTTTTCCTCCAAGGTTTCAAAGTATAACATTCAAAAAGTTAAAAACATAATTCTCATACAAATAGACAGTGAGCACATGTTAAAGATGCATTGAAATCATTAATGAAGAGACTAGCAAGATGGCAAAGCTGGTTCTGAGGTAGATACATGAAACTAGTGTAATTATAGCCAGTAAAGGTGGGGGGAAGAATGCTGAAATAAGATTACTAAATTAGATAATTAAATAAAAAATTAGTCAATGTTCCATAGACCAATAAAACCATAATGTTCCTGGTGATCTTCTCTGCTGGACACAAATCATTTTCTTTTCTACTGGATCAAAACCTTTGTACCCTGTCAGTTTTCTGCATGTGAACACCTAACTTGACCTTGTCTAAGCCCTAATCAATAGTAAATAACAATCAGAGAGTCAGATAAATCATTGAAAAGAGACACAGTTTTTGTTTTGCCTGGTTTCTAAAAAAGTTTAGAAAGATACTAAATTTTCTTAACAAAAGGTTTGCAGGAAGGGAAATAATACAATGATCCATATTCTGAGATACTCAGACTATGTCTTGAATGACTAAGGAAAGTGGGGTGGTAAGGGAAAGAAGAAAAATGGATCCTGGTTCTCGAGATTACTGTTTTAAATTCTTCAGTTTATGGAGGTTTCTCATGCCCAGGAAACAATAAACGCTGCCTTGGGCATTTTGACCTCAGGTCTCGCTGATGGTGATCTGAATGATGCTCTTCTTTGCATATTTCAGCAGCTAGTTAAGTTTTGTAGATTGTAAAGGCATTTCATCAGGTTGACTGTTCATTCATTCATTAAATTTTACTTCATTCATTCATTCATTCATTCATTCATGTCCCGGGCACATTGTTAAATGCTGGGGATAGAGCCAGGAATAAAAAAGGTCTCTGCCCTCATGGAATCCACATTCTGATGGCTGAGATAAGCAAGAAGGAAGGGAACAATACTGATGAATCAAGAGTGGTATCAATAAAGGAAGTGACGTGCATTCTGTGTGGAAAGCGGTAAGTGAGGCCAGCTTTGACAAGGCTGGTCACTGAGACCTCATTGAAGCAGCAGCACCAAAACAGAAGCCTGAGAGGTGAGAAGGTGCCAGCCAGGAGCAGAGCTAGGGAAGGGGTGGTCCAGGCACTGGGAACCCCGGGAGCATGGGCCATGAGGCTGAAGACTGCCTGTGTAGCCCTGAACCTACCCAAAGTCCAGGGAGTGTGAGGGTAGGAAGTAAAGCAAGGGAAAGAGCAAGAATACCATGAATGTCTTTGCAAGACACGGTAAGAAATCTGATACCACTGAATTCCCAAGAAAATAATACAGAAATATTATTTTCCTCTCAAGGGGCTTTTAAAACCTTTCTAATACCTTCTTTCTTGTCCGTTAATAGCTTTCCTGAAGAGAGGAAGTAGGGAGTGCAAAGATACAGGTGAGAAGAGTGGAGGGAAAAGCATTCACCTCTTCTTCTTCAAGTAGGATGAGCCGAACCACAACAATGTGAATCGCATTGCCGATGCTTGGGTTATGGAACAATCCAGTGACCTACAGGCAGAAATGGAAACCCATGTGAACTGACAACAGACAGCACCAGAGGAGAGAAACAGCATTGTGACGGACTTAAAACAAATGTAACCGTGTAGTCAAGACATTTTACTGGAGTGCAAAGAAGAGTGATGTACTGGCCCAATCCACGTAATGATAGTTAAAGACAACCTTTCCAAGGTGACCGATTGGCTGTGTGCTGGAGGGATTGGTCCCTTTCTTGTCTTTGGCCCTTTCCCTGATGGCAGGGGCTTCCTCTCTGTTATTATCAGTGACTCAGGCAAACATCTTTCCCCGTCTCAACCAGACTAACATTCTCTGGGAAGGCAGAGAACATCAACAGTGCAAAAGGGAAGCCGGAAATTCAGTCATTAGCTCAGTTCCAGTTCTAGCTCTAACTTCTGTGAGGAAATCATGTTCTAGTTCTTTGTGCCTCAGTTTACTCATCTGCGCACTAACGTAAATCAGTGTGATAAAGTGATACTGATAGGACTGAGTCACTTGGTAAATACTTGGTAGAAAATGTAACTGATAAATAACAAATTTTCTTAGGACCCACATTTTTTAAGAGGAAAATGAATATGGCCTGAATTTCTATCCTTAATCACTTAGGCAGGGAATAGATTCATGGGTCTATGCTCAAAACAAAACAAAAAGCCTTCTGCTATTGTTAGAGCATGAAGCATTCCTAAGGACATACTCACCAGCTGCCCCTCTCCCCACGAAGACTGACATACCATGTTCATGATGGTGAGGATATAGGACTCCACGTTCTCGCTCCCGTGATACTCCACCATCTTCGTGTCAGCCACCACCAGCGTCTCCACCCACCTCTCCCTGCTGATGGACCGTCGGGAGAGGCTCCTGCCTGGCAAGGTGCTCCTCTCCCACTTCTCCCGCCGCTGCTCCAGCGTCCGCGCGGTGCCGAGACCGTCTACACATTAAACAGAGGCAATGAGTTCATTCTGCATCTCTCCCAGATATTTTGTCCTTTACTTGGAAGGCCACCAATCTCATTGGATTAGGACCTCATTCTGATGACCTCATTTAACCTTAGATGCCTCTTAAAAGCCCAATGTCCAAATACAGTCACACTGGAGGTCAGAGCTTCAGCACAGGAAATCTGTGAAGACACAGTCAGTCCATACCACACACACACACACACACACACACACACACACACACACACTGTTTGGAGCTCCCTCTTCTGGGCTGGGGTAAGTTCTAGACTGGCCTCAGTCCGAGCTCTTCCACACTGCAGTCATTTCCTGCTACTTGAAGGCTGTTCAGTTAGGCTGTAAGGGCCTAAAGGGCCAGATGGGCATCTCTTTTTAGCTTTGTACCCAGTGTCCAATACCATGTTTGGCCAACAAGGGCACCCAATAAATGTTTGATGCACAGGTGAAGGAAAAACAAGAACTGAAACCTATTTATGAATCACAGTCAAGAGCTATCCAATTTTTCCCATGAGATGACTTCTTTCAATTAGAGAATTCCCCACACAAAGACTGTGAAGCATTTGTTTGAAGGGGAGAAATTCAGCCAAATGGACCATTGAAGTAGGGACAACTTGCTCCAACCAAGCCATGGGTGCAGGAGGGGGGGGGGGAGAGAGAGAGAGAGAGAGAGAGAGAGAGAGAGAGAGAGAGAAAGACGTGAGAAGGGGAGGAGGAGAAAGGCAGATGGTCACTTCTCCTGTGTGCCCTGACCAGGAATTAAACCTGGGACATCCACATGGCCAACCAACCAGGACCACATGTGGTCATATTTACATACCAATGGATATATTATTACACACACACACACACACACACACACATACACACACGGTCATATTGTGTAGTTCTTTCCCCTTATCTACTGCTTACTTTCATACAAATATAACTTCTTGCATGCCAGTTTATTATAAATATAGTATTTAAATTCATACTGGTTTCAAATGTTCTGTTTCTCCCCAAGCATACATGGCCCTCCTCCACCCAGAACCTAGGCTAAACTAGGTCTATTTCCTTACAGGTTTCCTCTGTGGAGGTTTTTTGGTGTGTTGGTTGGTTTTATTGTTTCTAATATACCTCTTCACTAAGGACGACACTTCTCCAGTTTCAGCTTTCTGCAGGTGGCTGCTTCTAGCTCCCCACTCTCTATGCTCAGAAACTTGTCCTCGGCACCCCACCAAACCCAGAGTCAGAGCTCCAGAGAGCATGGCCTCCTGTGTTTGGTCAACAGCTAGTGTCTGCATTCTCTCTCTTACCCTCCCCATTCCTTTCCTCCCTTTAGTTCTTCTTTTTCCTCTTTTGCCTCTGAGCACTTTGCTCATGTTCTTACCTACTGCACTATCTGCACTTAAAAAAAAATTCATAAAAGCTCTTTATCCAGAATTTTAAAGTTTTACCTACTGGGGGTAGGGGTATGGGTTTCTTCAAGGTCTCCAATTTATAATATTTTTGTGTCACTTTTCAGGGTAAAATTCAGCCTCACTATACTTACAAATTAATACAATTACTTTACAAAAATGGTTTGAAAAGTAGGAAATGATATAGAGTATATAGTTTCCCAATGTGTTAGAAGACTGTTTTCTAAAATAGTCTAAAGACACAGTGCATATCTTTTTTTTTTCCTTAGAGACATCATAGGCCTGACGAAGTAATTCAGGGCAGAGGGGCTCAGGAGACATGCGTGATCCTAGGGGGCACTGTATCAGCTGCCATCGGGAATCACTTTGCTCTGTGACAAGTAGCAAAGAAGAGAGATTCTGCTGCTCACTCCCCTCTCCCCCGTAAAGGTCAGATGTGGTTAGTCTTGTTATGAATCAAAGGCAGGATTTCATCCATTACCAAATGTAGCACATAAAATGGATTTCTTGATTCTCTTAGCTCAGAGCTCTGTGTTCTATTTAATTTCCTTTTGCTTGAGTCAGCTTGCTCTTTGGACAGCATTTCCCCGAGGGAAGCCTCACTTTACAAGGCTGAACAGGTCCAGTATTTCAGTCATCTGTAACCAAAGATGCAGCATAGACCCTGGTGGTTTTAATATGCAATAAAAATGTGCTGAATGAGTTTATGAATTCATTCAGTTTATATTTATTTGTGTGTGTGTGGGGGGGAATGTATGGAGCAATAAACAAAACAGAAGGAAAATCATGTTCATATTCTACCAGTGAGTCTAACCTGAATGTTATCATTCAAGCATTAAACATGAGCATCTTTGGGCCTGACTTGGGGACAGTCACAGAGATGAATATTCTAGAGAGTCTGGAAGTAGATAAACCACCCAAAGGACTTTTTCAGGCTATACTGGACTCAGAAATTTATTAATGCTAAGCAGCTCTTAAATAGATGTCTGAAGACAAAGGTGACATTAAGGGTGACAAGACACTGGGCCCTTCATAGGCTTGGTGACAGGTTCCAAAGGCACTGTGGGCCTCCCTCACACAGGATGTGCCAGGCTGAGGGGCAGGCCCTGGGGATGGACCATGTGAGTGTCAGGTGGCCCTTGACTGGTAATTTACTTGTCTCCCTCTCACTCTGTGGAGGAGTTACTTACAGCAGGGAGAGTGACAATTTCAAATGCTGACAGTGTCAGTGACCAGAAGAGTAGCAATTATCTGGAAAGTTCTAGCAGGAGTCATCTTGGCGCAAAAGAAAATCATTCACAGAGAGAACTAGAGCCCAACTCTGAGGGCCCGGACCACAATCCAAGGCACTCAAAGCCACAAACTGATGGCCAGGGTCTGGTTCTGATGGGAGATCTGAATCTCACAAATACTGAACTCATCCTTTCCCAACTTCCTTTGAAGGTCCTCTTCATTCATTCCAGGGACATGCCCTCCAACAGCAGGCTCAATGAGCCATCCCGTTAACAGCCATGCAATTTTCTTTCCCAATCTCTTTCTCGGTACTTCCAACTCCCAAACCCCAAAGCAGGATGCTAGCAACAAACATGACCACATGTCAAAGTCAGGCATGTTTTGTTTCCTGAAGGAAACAGTATTCTGGAGTAAGGTGAACAAAGGAGCCAACAAAATTACAAGCATTCCCATCTCAGCCCCGAAAGTTCTTAGAAGTTCATTAGAGAAAGTGAAATTGTGAATGTTTTTAAAATCTACTTACTTTATTATATTTTTATATCACATTTAGTTAGAAAAATTAACTTTGATATTTTATCACTTAATAGCAGCATTTTCCTGCATTTCCTCTCTAATTCTCTTGTTCATGCCTGTCCTTTTAACCAAAGCCCCAAGGTTCTTTTCCCCAACCAGGTTAAATGCTCCTCTACCAACAGCATAATAACATAATTATGCCCATATAATTATTGAGAAATCTAAATCTGCCCAATTTGTCTAGTCATTCATTACCCAGTTCTCCAAAGGTAGAGAACTAAACTTGGGGGCAGGGAATGCAAAATCAAAGAGCAAAAAAGGAATTATTCCAAGTAATAAGCTAGCCACTCTTCTATGAAGGCACGTGGCTGGTAAAGACCTTTGAAAATATGAGCCAGCTATATTACCCAAAGCAATATACAAATTTAATGCAATTCCCATCAAACTTCCAATGACGTTTTTTAAAGAAATAGAGCAAAAAATCATCAGATTTATATGGAACTATAAAAAACCCCGAATAGCCAAAGCAATCCTAAAGAAAAAGAATGAAGCTGGGGGCATTACAATACCTGACTTCAAACTCTATTATAGGGCCACGACAATCAAAACAGCATGGTATTGGCAGAAAAATAGACACTCAGACCAATGGAACAGAATAGAAAGTCCAGAAATAAAACCACATATATATAGTCAAATAATTTTTGATAAAGGAGCCAACAACACACAATGGAGAAAAGAAAGCCTCTTCAATAAATGGTGCTGGGAAAACTGGAAAGCCATATGCAAAAGAATGAAACTGGACTACAGTCTCTCCCCCTGTACAAAAATTAACTCAAAATGGATCAAAGATCTAAACATAAGACCTGAAACAATTAAGTACATAGAAGAAGACATAGGTACTCAACTCATGGACCTGGGTTTTAAAGAGCATTTTATGAATTTGACTCCAATGGCAAGAGAAGTGAAGGCAAAAAATAATGAATGGGACTACATCAGACTAAGAAGTTTTTGCTCAGCAAGAGAAACTGATAACAAAATAAACAGAAAGCCAACTAAATGGGAAATGATATTTTCAAACAACAGCTCAGATAAGGGCCTAATATCCAAAATATACAAAGAACTCATAAAACTCAACAACAAACAAACAAACAATCCAATAAAAAAATGGGAAGAGGATATGAATAGACACTTCTCCCAGGAAGAAATACAAATGGCCAACAGATATATGAAAAGATGCTCAGCTTCTTTAGCTATTAGAGAAATGCAAATCAAAACGGCAATGAGATACCACCTCACACCTGTTCGATTAGCTGTTATTAGCAAGTCAGGTAATAGCAAATGTTGGAGAGGCTGTGGAGAAAAAGGAACCCTCATACACTGTTGGTGGGAATGTAAAGTAGTACAACCATTATGGAAGAAAGTATGGTGGTTCCTCAAAAAACTGCAAATAGAACTACCTTATGACCCAGCAATCCCTCTACTGGGTATATATCCCCAAAACTCAGAAACATTGATACGTAAAGACACATGCAGCCCCATGTTTATTGCAGCATTGTTCACAGTGGCCAGGACATGGAAACAACCAAAAAGCCCATCAATAGATGACTGGATAAAGAAGATGTGGCACATATACACTATGGAATACTACTCAGCCATAAGAAATGATGACATCGGAACATTTACAGCAAAATGGTGGGATCTTGATAACATGATACGAAGCGAAATAAGTAAATCAGAAAAAAACAGGAACTGTATTATTCCATACGTAGGTGGGACATAATAGTGAAACTAAGAGACATTGATAAGAGTGTGGTGGTTACGGGGGGGAGGGGGGAATGGGAGAGGGATAGGGGGTGGGGAGGGGCACAAAGAAAACAAGATAGAAGGTGACAGAGGACAATCTGACTTTGGGTGGTGGGTATGCAACATAATTGAACGACAAGATAACCTGGACTTGTTATCTTTGAATATATGTATCCTGATTTATTGATGTCACCCCATTAAAAAAATAAAATTATTAAAAAATATATATATATGAGCCAGCATTTCCATTAAGGAACCAGAGATGCATGAAGGGTCAAGGGAGACCCTGAACTCAGCCAGCACAGCACACTTCCTGGGGCAATGGAAAGACCACTGTGGCCCTCAGAAGCACAGCACAATGCACAGCCGCCACCACCTGTGGTGATCTATCACCTGAAATGTGCCAACTCACAATTGAAATGCGCTGTAAATGTAGATAGAATACATACATGACTTCAAGAGCCGGTGGGGGAGGGGGAGTGTAAACTATTACATTAATGTTTTACACACATAGTGAAATAATTATATTCTGGATAACTTGAGCTGAGTGAATTATTAAAATTAATTCCATCTGTTTCTTTTTAGGTTTCTCTTGGCTGCTTAGGAAATTGAGAATTATATATGTGACTTGCACTTGTGGTGCACATCATATTTTGATTGCATAGAACGTAGTTAGAGCTCAAGGCACCCGGATGCCAATCCACGTCTCATACGTATTTGCTGTTTTGTCTAAAGTCTGACTCAGAATTGCTGTGGGAAAGGTGTAAGGATGTGCGTCCAGCAAGATACCCGCCACATACCAGAGGCACAAAAAGTGTTACTTTGTCTTCCTTGTTCATTTTCATGACTAAAAAAAAAATTCATAATAAGTCAAAACCCTATTTCCTCTTATTTTCAGTTAAAGCTTATTTATTTCCACGGACTGGGGAGAGCCGTGACTTGAACCAATCTGGCTGCCTCTTCCCTGCCCCTGCTTGTAAAATACCTTAGTTACTCACCCACTAGCGCAAAGCAACCGGAAAGCAGCTCTTCAAAGCAAGAAATTTTTCTCTACTGTCTTTCCAGACTCCTTTTTTTTTTTTTAGGAGAGAAAGAGATCAGTCAATTCTAGGAGATTTATTTTAAAAAGTGACTTTGTAACTTTCTGTCCACTGACAGATGAATATACAAACAAAATGCAGCATATGCATACAATGGAATATGATTCAGCACTGAGAAGGAAGAGCATTCTGACACAGGCTAGAACAGGACGAAACTTGGGGGCGTAAGGTTCCACTTCCATGAGGTACTAGAGCAGTCAGATTTCTAGACAGAATGGTGATTGGCAAGGGCTGGCTGACCGGGAAATTATGAGGAGCTATTGTTTAATTGGTACAGTTTCAGTTTGGGAAGATAAATCAAGTTTTCTAGTCTGAGAGATAGTGGTGATGGTTGCACAACAATGTAAAAGTTTTAACTTATAATAGTTAAAATGATACATTTTATGTTATGTAGCTTTTACCACAATGAAAAAAATAAATTTTAAAAGAAGGAGCCTCCATAGTAGGTGGTGGATGTTGAAATGAATACAAACCCACCAGCCTCCTGCCTCAGTAAGTCCCACAGTGAGTGACCTTTAGGTCTTTAAAGAGACTCAATCAGCAATCACATTCGTGATCACTAAAGTATGCTTATGAAGGCATTAACATTTCAACAAGTGGAGTTATCAAAGTAAGACTTCTAAATAAGCTTTAATTAACATTTTAGTTAGCCAGGAATTCCATTTTCCAAAACATTCCAGTGAAATGAGGTTTGACAATAACATTAATTAAGTCTTCCCCTGTACCATTCCTGGAGGGACCCTTGACTGCAGGCAGCCTGCCCCTGCCCCCCCCCCACGGGAGTTTCTCCCCCGTCGGGGGGGGGGCGTGGACTACAGTCATCCATCAGTGCTGACAAGCGTCCTGGCTTAACCTTTATGCCTCTGCTCCCTCTGTGCTCTTGAGGCTATCGGTTTCCTAGGCAGCTCTTTGTGGCTGAGTGTTGTCAACCTGAGATACTATCCTCTATAGGTCTGCTTGCTTTCTTGAACTACACATTTAGAGAGCCTAGAATTTGTTCTAATTCTGCACCTGACTCCTCGTTTGTCTGCTCCAAAAGGCAGCTTGCTCATCATACATTTATTATACTTAACTCCTCTTTGAGCTGTAACTGTGGGTTTCTTGTGTTTAGAGATAGGGGCTCTAGAATTTTCTCTTCTCAAAAATGGGGTAGTAATTCAATATAC
This sequence comes from Saccopteryx bilineata, assembly GCF_036850765.1. Taxonomy (NCBI): domain Eukaryota; kingdom Metazoa; phylum Chordata; class Mammalia; order Chiroptera; family Emballonuridae; genus Saccopteryx; species Saccopteryx bilineata. Next base: position 297,790,180 of record NC_089490.1, read on the forward strand.
TACAACTGTGATATTTAATTAGGCATAAGGTAGCATGCATGTATTCAAAACCTGCCGGGCTCTGGGGGAAGATCAAGCATGAGCCAAGGGTTAATCATGTAGCCTTTTGAGAATTCAGAATGGCCTGTAGAATTTCAAATGGCTGAATCCTAAACTATTTCCACTTCCCAAGTCAATAGGGGACACCAACTCTCTTTTATAATTATGTTACACTTTGCTTATTAAAACGAGCTTGTGTTTCTGAAACAAGCTGGGATGGTGGGAGGGATCCAGAGACCTGCAGAGGGCAGCAGCTGGAGGCTGCGCAGGGATCCTCATCTTGCTGCAAAGACTCCCTAATGTGGACGTTTCCTATGCCCATAACTGAGTGGTCACTTGTCCGGGTTCCCAGCAAAGAAACATAAAAGTTGATCAGTGCCAACCAGATAAGCTGAAAGAATTTAAGGGGAATGAGTGAAACCCATTCTTCCCACTAAAAGTATGCATCTTTACACAATCATAGTGGCTTCTCTTCACAACCTGGGGGTAGGAGAGCAGTATTACCAATGCACTTTCCAAAAAGGTCAATTGCATTTTAAAAAGCTTAAATTAAAAGGCATAGCCACACAGGTCAATAGAACAGAATAGAGAACTCAGAAATAAATCCACATGAAGATGCTTAACTGATACATATCTACATCTAGATATATATTATTTCTTTGCAAATTATAAGTCTTTATTGCAAAGCTGCATATATTTTTAATTAATATAGGATATTTAAGGAGAGAATAAAATATATTTCTGGGTGCAATGTTGGCATGTCATCAGGTCTGTTGTGGCCTGAGGCTTCATAGTGACCATCAGTCCTGCAAAGATGGTCCTCTGTGGAGCTGGGCTTTGGGCCCACCCTGGGAAGCTGGACGAGGTGATGGTGGAGCTGCTAGTTGATAGTCTGCATCCAGGCCACACTGTCCATGTCCTCTGGTGGGAGCCGTTGGCCTGTCCACCTGTCATCAGCTTCCTGGTGGGTCTCGTATGTATGGTCAAGCTTGTGTGGTTTGTTTGGAGTCAACTTCATGTGAGATACTGAAAAGATTACTAGATATATAATGGTCGCAAAAGCCAGAGAAATGAACTTTGATAAAGATTCATTTTGAGCCAGTAATGCCTCTCTTACTCATGGACATAGATAAGAGTGCAGTGGCTACTAGGGGGAGGGAGAGGTAGGGGAAGGGTGTAAAGTCGGACAAATATAAGGTGATGGAAAATAATTTGACATTAGATGATGGATATACAACATAATTGACTAATCAAATGATGAAGTGATGTTTGTCTGAAATCTATGTCTATTTATTGATCAATGTCACCTAATTTTCTAAATAAATAAATTAAAAAAAGATTTTTCTCTTAAGTACAGCATTTCTCCCATTGCTGCTGAGAGAATCCACATTCTGTAACTACAGAGAAGCCCCCCATTTCTTGGTGTGTGGCTGCAAGTGCTATGGTCCTTACATTTGGAGGGATCATCTCTGCAGGGACTGAGCTCTGTGTGCAGCGTGGGGCACAGGAGGGGTCCAGCCCAGAGAGAGGGCTTTCCTGCATCTACTGGCCTCAGGGATTGGCAGGTGGAGGTAGAAGCGGGCATAGCTGGCAGGTGGCTTAAGACCCGGGACCATCAGGGCTTGGCTGCTGGCCTCCTGGCAGGTCTGGAAAAGCAGCTTGTGATGTGGTCATTTCCACAACCTCTCCCAGGGACTTGAGCATCTTGACCATCTCCGCCTCTTGCCTGGAGTGTCTGGCTCTCTCTTCCTTCAGTTCCTAAACCAGTCGCGTCATTTCCCGCCTCAGCATCCAGGAGGTCAAGGCCACCACTCTGCAGGCGTCAGTGAGCCGGGTACATGGAACGACTCTCGCAGGCCTGGCATCATCTGAGGATGACTCAGTGCCCGCACAGTCCTCTCTGGCCGTGCTGAAGCTTGTCAGTGAGGTGGCACTTCTCCTCACTGTGTGGCCAGAGCTCTCTGCCAGCTGCGCTTCATGTCTCACACGGAGTTGACTCCAAACAAACCACACAAGCTTGACCATACATAGGAGACCCACCAGGAAGCTGATGGCAGGTGGACAGGCCAACGTCTCCCTCCAGAGGACATGGACAGTGTGGCCTGGACGCAGACTATCAACTAGCAGCTCCACTGCCACCTTGTCCAGCTTCCCAGGGTGGGCCCAAAGCCCAGCTCCACAGAGGACCATCGTTGCAGGACTGATGGTCACTATGGAGCCTCAGGCCACAACAGACCTGATGACATGCCAACATTGTACCCAGAACCTGGCCGGCAAGTGACATCATTGGGGAGGAAGGAAATCTGTAAGTAAAATGTCCTCATCTCCATGACTACTGAATGATCATTCTCCTTCATCTCTACTGTATGATTTCATATCAATATACATTAAATAGTTAAAATAGTAATCTTAAGTGTAGGACTTGATAAATTATTTAAACTTTATTCCTCCCTATGGTATCCAAAAGTCCTATATACGTGGGCATACCTCTCAGATATGATGGGTTCAGTTTCAGGCTACATCAGCAAAGCCAGGATCACAATTAAATGAGCTGTAATCTTTTGCCAGTGAGGGACCCTGCCTTCAGTTAGTAAACAAAAAAATCACAGTATCTGCCAAATGCAATAAAAAGGAGCTCAATATAACTGGAGATGCCAGTGTATGGATAATCTCTATTTATTTATTTTTTTTTTAATAAATTTTTATTAATGGTAATGGGATGACATTAATAAATCAGGGTACATATATTCAAAGAAAACATGTCTAGGTTATTTTGTCATCAAATTATGTTGCAAACCCCTCGCCCAAAGTCAGATTGTCCTCCGTCACCCTCTATCTAGTTCTCTGTGCCCCTCCCCCTCCCCCTAACTCTCTCACTCCCTCCCTCCCATGTCCTCCCTCCCCCCCCACCCTTGGTAACCACCACACTCTTGTCCATGTCTCTTAGTCTCATTTTTATGTTCCACCAATGTATGGAATCATGTAGTTCTTGTTTTTTTTCTGGATAATCTCTATTTAAAAGAAGTTTTGTTGCTTTTTTATTTTCTCTTTCGAACTGCTGTTGACATTCAAAACTGCATTAGTTTCAGGTACACAGCATACTGTTTAGATGCCTAACTGATTTTCGATAAAGGTCAAGAATGAATTCAGTGAAGATCCTGGAGCAATTGGGTGTCCACAGGCAAAACAAACAGAAAACGGCCTCAACCTTACCTCTTATATAAAAATTACATCAAAGTAGATGAATATGCAGACTTTACTCATGAAATGTAAAACTATAAAATTATTAGGAAAAATGGGAGAGAATCTTTAGGATCTAGGAATAAGAAAGAATTCTAAGACTTAGACCATCCATAAAAGGAAACAAAAATGATAAGTTAGAGCTCATCAAAATTTAAAATTTTTGCTTCACAAAAGCCAGTATGATGGAAAAAGCTCCATTCTGGGGATGTGAACACATTCTAAGTTGACTGTGGCAATAGCTGGGCCCCTGTGTGGTTACACAGTTGAGATTGCTAAATTCTATTTCAGTGAATTATGCCTCAACGAAGCTGTTATTTTTTTAAATGACTATGTGAAGAGGATGAAAAGAAGCTAGACTAGAAGAAGGTATTTGCAAACCACGTATCTAACAAAAGACTAGCATCAAAAATATACTGCTCATAAAAATTAAGGGATATTTCAAAATGAATATGAAGCGATAAATATTCCCTAATTTTTGTGAGCAGTATACATAAATATAAAATTCTCAAAACTCAACAGCAACCGAAAAATCAAGTTAAAAATGAGTAAAACATAAGAATAAACATCTCATTGAGGAAGAAATACAGATGTCTAAAAAGCACTCAAAAAGATGTTCAACACCACTACCTATAGGGAGATGCAAATTAAAACCATACTGAGCCCTGGTCGGTTGGCTCAGTGGCAGAGCGTCAGCCCAGCATGTGGAAATCTCAGGTTCAATTCCCAGTCAGGGAACACAGAAGAAGTGCCCATCTGCTTCTCACCCTTCCCCCTCTCCTTTCTCTCTCTCTCTCTCTCTCTCTCTCTCTCTCTCTCTCTTCCCCTCCCACAGCCAAGGCTCCACTGGAGCAAAGTTGGCCCGGGTGCTGAGGTCCCTCAGGCACTAGAATGGCTTCGGTTGCAATGGAGCAATGCCCCAGATTGAGCAGAGCATCACCCCCTAGTGGGCATACCTAGTGGATCCCAGTGGGGTGCATGTGGGAGTCTGACTGACTCTCTGCTTCTCACTACAGAAAAATACAAACAAACAAACAAAAAAACCCCATACACTGAGAGGTCACTACACACCTATCAGAAAGGCTAAAATTAAAGATGGTGACAATATCACTTTTGTAATATTGGATGTGGAGCAACTGGATCACTCATACACTGCAGGTGGGAGTATACAATGATATAGCCACTGGAAAACAGTACAAAAGTACACATTCAATTTTCTATTTCCATCATTCCATCTGCATTTATGAATTGGAAATTTATTCCAAGAAAGAGCTTGTCCATTCACACCTTTTTTTTTTAATTACTTCTTTATAACAGTTTGGCTTTATGAGTATTTTATTCTATGGTTTATAATCCAATACTATCATTGAATGATAGTATTTGCTGCTTACATTGCCCCAGCTTTGGCCTGTGAGCTCCACCAAGTTGGTTCTGTGCACTTTCGACACGTTCAGCAATTTCAAACACTTCCTTATTTTCTGGCATCATAAGATGTTCCAGGTTCATCTTCTATTTTGCCTGCCCTAAGCATGAAATCAATTACTTCACCAACACACCCAGGTTTCTTTTATTGGAGAAAGGTGTTAGAAACCAAGATCGGGGTGCTAGATGTGCTTGTTGCTCCTGGAGTGTCACTGCTTCTAGCTCTCTCAGCAGACAAAGCTAGGAAATAAATGTATGAACACACACAGGGGTGGGAAAAAATAGGTTTACAGTGGTGAGCACATGAAACAGAGTTTACTTTTCTATTATTAGCTTAACAATAACCCACCACCTTCGGACCAACATTTTTCTATTATTTATGAATTATTGTATTTTTTATTATAAACTGTAAACTTACTTTTGCCTACCCCTATATATATACATATATATATATATATGTATACACACATCTATATCTATTTGTCTACCTAGTCATCATCCATCCATCCATTTCTTAAAAACCATGACTTCATATTGATACCTCTGAGTAGACATCACAGGGTTTATATCAGCCTTCCTCTTCATTCATAATTTCTTTCTCTAACTTTGAGAAACCTGATTCTTATTACCCACTGTATATTTACTTATTTGTTTGGTCCTCTACTATATGTAAAGGGATTTCAGAATCACTAACCTATAGCCCTGTGTAAAACAAATTTACTGACTACATAATTAGCGTACAGTATTTGGGTATTTTTGTTGTTGGTCTTGATCCTCACAACACAATCAAAACACTGTGTTCTTGTGTTTAGTCTGGTCGTTTCCTTTCTTGCCCACCCTCTTTGCTGTGTTTGTGTTATTCATTTACAATACAGTCAGGTTCATTTGCTGCTGTTTGTATTCAAGTTTGACTTCCCCAGATTCTGGCTGATTTTAATTCTTTATTTTTTAAAAAATAACTATGGTTCTAAAAGTTGAAACTATTTACAAAAAGGGACTTCAGGGTCATATAGCCAAAGGTGGGGATACAAAAAGAGATTAAAATTTAAAATAAACAAAACAAATACTGTCTGAAAAAAATGTAATAGAAAGAGCAATGCACATAATAAGCCAGGCGTCCTCAACTCTAATCCCAACCACTTGACACTGTAAAGACTCTTAAACTCTAAAACTAATTCCTCATCTCTAAAATGGCATTAAAATTGTGCATCCTTGGCCCTGGCAGGTTGGCTCAGTGGTAGAGCATCAGCCTGGTGTGCGGAAGTCCCGGGTTCGATTCCTGGCCAGGGCACACAGGAGAAGCACCCATCTGCTTCTCCACCCCTCCCCCTCTCCTTCCTCTCTGTCTCTCTCTTCCCCTCCCGCAGCCAAGGCTCCATTGGAGCAAAGATGGCCCCAGGCACTGAGGATGGCTCCATGGCCTCTGCCTCAGGCGCTAGAGTGGCTCTGGTCGCAACAGAGTGACGCGCCGGATGGGCAGAGCATCGCCCCCTGGTGGGCGTGCCGGGTGGAACCCGGTCTTCAGAAAAATACAAAAACAAACAAACAAACAAAAAATTGTGCATCCTTGTCATTTGCCAGGACTGTATGGTGACCCATGGCTAGAATAACTACAAAAAGTTCTCTGTTCAGGTTAAGAACTAGTAACTGATATACTTCAAGAATCTTCTTAAACATCTGAATTTATAAAACAAAACAAAACCTCCTAAAGGCTCAATAAAGCTATCAGATTACTGGCCAATCAACTTTCTGCTTCTTCACTTAGATCCACACTCCAACCATCATCATAAAGAGAGCTGGAGTATCTCACACAAAAATGATACCAGTTTCTGCCACTGAAGCGTGGCATCAAGGAGATGAGGCTGTAGGATGAACTCCATCACAAACCATTCCAGAGGCTCCTCATACCTCCCTTTCCAAACCCCAGATCACCAAGTCTTCCTCCCAACCCCTCTCATTAAAGCAAACATTATTAAGCGTCCACTATGAGCTAGTCACTGTCATAGGAGAGGAGGAAATGGCAGTGAGCAATACCGACACGGTCTCTGGGCTCGCGGAGCTCACATCTGCTTGTAAAGACTTACCACAAACAAGTGAAGCAGTCAAACCAATAAAAAAAAATTAGAGGTTGTAATATGCACTATGGAAGACATAAAGAAGCAGCTGAGACAAAGCGAAGTGTGGGGAGAGAATGCTCATTAGATAGGGCGGTTGGAACACACAGTTCGAGGCGGCAGCTTGTACACTTAGATAGTGAGAAGCACATATGCAGACACGAGGGAGAAGGTTCCAGACAGGTAAAAGAGCACGTGTGAAATTCCTGTAACGGGAACCATCAGAGAGACCAGATGGGACATGGTAGACAGGAGGCAAGTGGCAGAGGAGACGACCTTGAACAGACAGGCAGGGCCAGGAGGCCTGTGACCTTGAGAGATGCCCACCAAGGAAGCACGCTAGAAATGACGTGATCGTCTCTGCCTCTTCTTTCTTACACTGAAGGTTCCAATAAAAACTGTCACCCCCACCATTTCCAATACCGTGTGCTTCCCATAAGCCAGCTTTGTCCCCAGCTCAAGACCCAGACAATGTCCTCACACCCGAATCACAGCCCGATGAGTAACTCGCTGGCCCTACACAATTCATTCCCAGAACCTTGAACCTTCTCCCACTTCCACCCTTTGCAACCGCCCCGCCCAAATTAACAGCAAACTTTCCAAGGCATTTTGTTACTGATTCCTCTCGGGATAACAACCGTTGGTAACCTGGCCCCGTTGCTAGATAACATGCAATTTTTTATAGCTGACTTACTGTTGCTGCTTCCTTTTCAATTATTATTTTGAAACACATATGAAATCCTTTGGATCCAGAAGAGGCTCAGGAAATTGTAAATTCAAGCCCTTGCTGAGCTGCAGCTGGCCCAGCCAGGCTCCAGGAGGGGTCCAGGCTGCACAAACAAACGCTGGTGCCCGTCCAAACACACTGCACGCTCCCAGCCCACCCCCGACCATCACACTCTCTAAAAGAACAGAACTACATCAGCAGTTACACAAGCAATGTGCTCCCACAGAGGCAAAGTGTAAAATCAGCGCCGTTAAGTGACTATCATCATTGCCTCCCTCAGAGATCTTCTTGTCTCCTCTCTGAAGACGTCTACAGAGTTAGAATTGCAGAATCTTTCCAAATGTAAAGGAATAATTACTACTTTAAAATAAAACTTTATTGATTTTATTGGGGTGACACTGGTTAATACAATCACACAGGTATCAGGTGCACAGTTCTACAACACATCGTCTGTACACCACATCGAGTGCTCACCCCCCAAGTCAAGTCTCCCTCCATCACCATCCATCCCCCCCTACCCTCCTGCAATCCCCACACTCTCGTCTGTGTCTATAAGGTTTTTTCTCTGCTTAATCCCTTCACTTTTTCACTGACCTCCCACCCCATCCCCTCTGACAGCACTCAATCTGTTCTCTGTATCTGTGAGTCTCTTCCTATTTTGTTCGTTACTTTATTTTGTTCATTAGATTCCACATATAAGTAAAATCATATGGTACTTGTCTTTCTCTGACTGGCTTATTGCATCATAATTATTACACAAATACAGAGAACATGATGGACCCTGGACAGACGGGGTGACCCTGACTATAGTGCAGTGCAGAGGTCAGTATCTTAATCTGTTTTGAGCCCAGAATGACATCTACATGCAGAATTTTAAAGTTAAATTAACACTACTTCTTAGGAACTCCTGAGTGAATCAGGGTAATTTACTTGACTTCCTTCTACCTGTTTCTCATCTGTAAATTGGGAACATATCAGAATTTATCTTGTGGAATTATTATAAGCATTAAATAAGTTGATCTGTGAAACAGTTATAACAGTAGTTGGCACACTGTAAAAACTAATGAGTGTTATCTATTACTATTAATAATTGATCCAATAAATAAAAAGTATCTGAAAAACCTAAAATGCTCACTGTAAATTACTAGCAAAGATAGCCTCCGGCTTTGGGTAATAATAGCAGGTTTCAACATAACCCCCAAATGCACAGACTACTCCAGAGAGATACAATGTTTTCAGGTGCTTTTCAAAGGCAAGCTTTAAAGGAGTGAAGATAAAAACTTGATGGTGAACAGAAATGGCATAAAGGAGGGAAAGCAGGTTATGAAAAGAAAGTTACAAAATCCTCGTCTTTGCAGATGTGCCTGTTCCAGGGGTAAGATGAGTCTGCAGTGTCCAGCCCCCTGGACTCAGTGGAGTGTGAGTGTGTGTGGAAAGGTTACCGCAGCTTTGGGTGGAGCTGGAGGTGAGGAAAAGAGTCAATGAGGGTTGACAATGTAAAGAATAAAAACAAGGACAAGTCTAAGATGACTGAAGTAGGTGAGAAACTGTGATTATTCATGTCATAAACTGTCTAAGATGAACCAGTTTGGCGTCTCAATTCCAACCTGACCCCCCTTGAGCTTATTGAATCCCTCCTATCCAAAGAGATGGAGCCAGAGGAGAAGGCTAATACAGTGTCCTCCCAGTGACAGCCACTGGGACTGTGGCTCACCCAACCCAACATCTGGTCTCGTGGTTGCCAAATTCCCTGTGGATCTTGGGCTGGGCAACAGCAATTCAGGTCAGGAGAATCTGGCTAGACTCCAGGGAGCTTGGCCTCATTTAAAAAACAAAAAAGGGTCTTGGTAGGACTCTACATCTTGATTTTAAGCAAATACTAAGTCAAATAGCCCAAATTCCACACTGGTTTTGTAATTGTTGAAGGCCTATAATTTGGGGCCTTATGACTCTGAATTGATGTCTCTCATACTCAGAAGATGCTGCCCGCTTGGTTCTTAGAGTTTGATTCACAGTGTGAAACACAACAAAGGGAACAATCAGTTTTATCAAAAGGGCCAACCAGGGAGCTGTACTTGCACCCTGGGTGCATACTGCTTTATCCAGAGCTGCTGTGTGTGAATGTGTCCAGTCAGCAGAGGCAGCGTACTGTCAGCTTGTTGCTGAGGAAATCAAGTTCAAGGGAAGCAAAAACAGAACCAAGTAAACAGAAACCACAGGCCACAAAACAACATCCTTATTAGTTCACACAAGACCTTTTTGAAAATGTAGACTTCAAGTTTCAACTTTTTCTGGTTTACTCTAAAGTACATTTATCCTCAAAACGATAAGAGGCCTCACAAACAGGAATTTGGAAAAGGACCCAATATGAGAGTTTGGTTTATAGTCTAGTCTGCTTTATTTCACAAAGGGGTTAATGTGGCTCCCAAATATAGACACTATGGCCAGATAAATTAGAAGATAGCAAAGAGAGAGAGAGAGAGAGAGAGAGAGAGAGAGAAAGAAAAAGGGAAGAAGCTAAGATGAATGAAAAATAATGAGAGCAATTTAAAATCTTGTAACTATTTCTACCTTTACTTGATTTATTTGGTCTAGTTCTAGCCCTTACTGAGGGGAAATGTGATTGGCTATTCAAGTCAGACTGTTCACAAGACAAAAACCCACTTGGGTCAATGGAAGCAAAGCTATTTCTGAGACGTAAAAATAAATATTAGGGTCCAGATAATATATTATTCTGGTTATTACCTTTTAAAATAAGAGTCTCAAAGATCTAGTCTGAGAAGGAATTCCTTCCCACGGTGAGAGCATGGCCCACTTGGTTGAATACCTGTCCTCCAGGTAGAGACCAGGAGTATGGGCATAAGCTTTGATACCACTTGTGTGAATCTGAATGTCGGATAAAGTAATGGCCCATGGGTGTTTGTGCATTATGTCTGAAGGATAGGAAAGGCCTCTTTAAAAAATGTAATTATTCACTATTAGAGCCTATTAACTTGCAAGGGTCCTTTTTCCTTTTTTACTCCAGTCAGGGGTGGGTTGGTTGGTTGGTTGTTTTACAGACACACGTACATGTACTTGACTCAGTTTAACCTGAAGCTGCAAGCTCTAGCACGAGTGTGTAAATGAGATGTGCACATCTGTAGTAGGTCATATTATCTGTGTTCATGGACTTTACTGTTTAGCTGTTATGGTTCTTCAGTATAACAGAAGGCTCTTAAAGATTACAGTGATACCTCGGTTTTTGTCCATATCCGTCTGAAAACGATCGGCGAAATCCAAAACCAACAAAAATGAGGCAATTATTTCTATATGAATCAGTGTAAATCCAATTACTGTACACAGTAATCACTTACATGTAATTGTAGTATTAGCACTCGCAATCAACAAAAAAAGCACAAAAATACTAGAAAGCTATGGGATTGTTTGGCTAGACACGTGGGGTGATGTTCACACAACAGAAAACGACGCCACACTGAGCAGGAGAACGCGTGGGTAGCCCTTTGTTTTTGCAAAATTAGCAGTGAGGTCACGTGGGCATGCCAACGAAATCCAAGACAAATTTTTCGGGGGGAAATCGACGAAAACTGAAACCGAAGATAACTGAAGTCAACGAAAATCAAAATATTACTGTACTTCTCTGTTTTCAATATGAAATAAAAGTTGATTAAAAGTTAAAATAATAAAATAAAATTTAGTTAAAAGTTGTGAGTGGTTGAGATGACACTGAAAGCAATATATATATGTGTGCATATATATATGATAATGAATATGGTTTTGTTTATTAAAGATAAAGAGAAATAATTACATCTTACAATAAAATATCTGGCTGATCTGGTAGTGCTGGAATGTAAAAAAAGATGGCAAAAGCCAAAATTTAAAGGAAAATTTTATTTGCCTTAGTTTACTAAGCCTGCAAACGTAAGAGTCTGAAAAAAGAAATTTGCTTAAAATTTTAACAAATTTGGTTCAATTTTCATTTAAGAAAGAGCACTCGTGAATTTTATACTGCCAAATATTGTATTAATGCAAAATTAGAATGTTGCTTTCTTTCCATTAAAATGACAAATTAGTCTTGGAGTGTTCAGTCCGCTCTTAACAAGAGAGAGTAAACACTATCCTCTATCTTCTGTGTAATTTGTCCAGTAACAGAGATTTGGCTTCTCACCAGAATAATTTTGTGCTTTGTGCTGACTTGGTATGTCCTTGATTTTTAGAAAACAAAGAACAAAGTGCTGAAAGAGCTAAGGTTCCTTACAATCATGTTATTTTGACATATTTATTTTTAGAGACTGGATGACTGTTCTGGTAAACAGCTAGGAAAGCAAAGCGGTTCATTGTTGGTGGGCAGTTAGGCTTCTGCTTGGAAAAAAAGCTTCATCTGCTCTCTTTTTGGTAGCTCTTTTTGATGTTACCTTTTTAAGACCCTAAATTTAGAAAAAAAAAATTATTGTCCAAATAACTTTAAGCATCACATCACCACATTACAAAACGTACTATGTGGCGACAATGCCACCAACTGACTTCTTTGTCCTGACACCCATGCCTTGGCCCCTCGTGCAGAAGGGATGCTGACAGGGACGAGGCATGCTCCGTGGTTCCTAACTGGTCAACAATACGGCAAGGGCTGCCCTGAACACTGGAAGGGTGGCCAAGTCATGAAAAGAAGCTAGCATTCTTTTTTTTTTTTTTTTTTTTTTTTTTACAGAGGCAGAGATAGACAGGGACAGACAGACAGGAACGGAGAGAGATGAGAAGCATCAATCATCAGTTTCTTGTTGCGCATTGTGACTTCTTAGTTGTTCATTGATTGCTTTCTCACATGTGCCTTGACCGCGGGCCTTCAGCAGACCGAGTAACCCCCTGCTGGAGCCAGCGACCTTGAGTCTAAGCTGGTGAGCTCTTTGCTCAAGCCAGATGAGCCCGCGCTCAAGCTGGCGACCTCGGGGTCTCGAACCTGGGTCCTTCCGCATCCCAGTCTGACGCTCTATCCACTGCGCCACCACCTGGTCAGGCAGAAGCTAGCATTCTTTTGCACAAGCATGGCGTTTCTAGTGTTATTAGCTGTGACATAATCAGACTATATGTTTGATCTCTGCCTCTGGCTTCTGACACAGTGCTCCTAAAACTCTTGTAATTTTCTGAGTGAGGGTTATAGTATCTTGCACACAGCACTTAAATCCCTTGGAATTTCCTGGGTCATAAGAACAGCCCCCCTTTTTTTCCCAATCAGGAGACTTTTGGTGGGCTCCCTGGATAGCTTTCAAATGAGGACTACTCACCAAAAATACCAAGCCATGATTTGAAACTTGGGATTTTCATCCCCACCCGCCATCTTCCTGAGAGGGAAGAGGGGCGGAAGATTGAGCTAATAATTGACCATGCCTATATGATGAAGCTTCCATTAGAACCATTAAACTACAGGTTTCAGAGATATTCTAGACTGGTGAACATATGCACACCCCAGGGTGGCTCACCCCACTTTTATGGGGATAGCAGCTCCTGTACTCTGGACCCTTCCAGATCTCACCCCGTGTACATGCTCATGAACCTATTTACCTGTACCCCTGACCACACCCTTTATAATACACTTATTAGTATAAGTATATGTCTACCTGAGTTTTGTGAGCTGTTCTGGCAAGTTATTGAACCTGTGGGATTGAGAAATGTAGAAACCCTCCCCATTGTAGGCAAATCAGAAGTGTGCACATCCTGAGGACCCATTATTGGTGACTGGCATCTGAAGTGGGGGATAGTCTTATGGGACTGATTCCTTAAACCTATGGAGTCTGATATTAACTCTGGGTTGTTAATGTCAGAATAGAATTAAATTAAAGAACACTCAGTTGGTGTCTAGAGTTGGAAGATTGGTTGGTATAGAGAAAAAAAAAAGCCACACATTTGGTGTCAGAAGTGTTGTGGAATAGAAATAGTTGTCCTTCATTAGCATATTAGTATAAATGCTATTAGTATGCTATTAGTATAATTATGATATTAGTGACAGTTATTAGTTAAGAGTATTTGCTAGTATGTTAGTTGTTACCGTTACTAGTGTAACTATGTTTCAGGGATTATGCACTTTACTGGGTGCATGGGAAGGCCCTGGACATTTTGATGCCTTTGTGGTCTATCATTTACTCCTCCCTTGAGGATAAACAACAATGATAAAATGTTTTTGTATTATTATCATGTAGCAGGAGAGGTTTACTTTCTCCCATTGTTTCAGTACCGGTCCAGGCCCCTGCTGGCTGTAATCCACCGGTGGCTACTGATTTCTTCTCATGCTTGCCCATCGGCTTTGCTAGAAACTGCAGCCAGAAACTGGGGCTCTGTGAGGGACCGTTTCAGAGGAAGCAACTACACCAGGTCTTCTGAATTATTTCTACAGCAAGACTGGATGGCTGACCTTCCCACCCACACTGACAGTACTCAGGCAACGGTCAGACTGGACCAGGGGACTGAGCCGGCTCCGTTTAGTCCAGGAGCAGAACATGTCATAGAGCGGACAGCCACCGCAAGATTTAACAGGGCAAGAACAAGTTGTGGAAAGCAATCCATTGTGTTTATTATTATTTTTAAATATATTGCTGGTAATGTTTTCTAAAATACTGTTTTTTGGAAAAGCATCAAAAAAATCCCTTTTTCTTTCTTGTTAATGTATTTCTAACCCTCAGTTTGGTAAACCATGCTATTGCAGACTGAAATGACCCACTCAATCAAGTGGCAGCTGGTTCTCATTACTCAGAATTTCAAAATTTCTGCTCAGATTCTTTATTCTGCATGGCAGAGAGTTATCTGAATAGATTTACTAAATAATCTGTCCTTTTTTTTTCAGAGATGTAATTAAAGAAACTGACTACGAAACATAGGCCATTTCAGGAGTGTCATACCTGAGTTACATGAGTTACATCTCATTTTATAAAGCATGACAGGCCCACTAGTCAGCGACAAAGGCTGACCAGCATATGTGGACCAAATGTCTACGAAACCAGCCTAGGAAATGGGTATGTATCTATTCGGGACTCGCAGGTTCCACGCCTACAGCCAGAAGGAGATTCCCTTCCTGGTAGTCTCAAAATGTTAGCAATCTGGGGGTCCTGGAGGAGAGGAGGAGCTACATGCAGTTTCAGGCACTGAGTGTGAACCTGGATGGAGATGAATTTCTTCATTTTGTTTCTCTTGTTTTGGAATAAATAAGCATATGAGAGTGATTAAACCAAACATTCTGGGAAGTAATCTTTAGAATAGCAAAGGTCTTTGAGATGGAATCCTAGATTCTTCACAAACTCTGCAGCCCAGAGCTCAGTGTTCAGCTTCTGCAGTCATTCAGCCTCTCCTGGGTGTAGATTTCCAGGCTGCCCAGAATGTGGTGCATGGTATGTGTTGCTGTTCTGCAAATGATGCAGGCAGAGAACACACAACGTAAGGGGACCAGCCCTGTTTTTGTGATCAAATATAATCTTCAGAGACTGTTTATGACCATACAAAGAACTCTTAAGAAAAACTATCCAAAGCTCAGAAGAAAAGCAAAAAGATAACTGGGTAATCTGTTATCATGCTGGGAGTTGTCTAACAAGCCCACCCAAGGTTCACTGGACTCTCCAGACTGCAGATGTGAAACTGTTTGACTTACTTTTACCACTGATAAGGGACCAGGCATTTTACAGACATAAAAGGACAGATGTTCATTTGTAGAAAATTTGTAAACCACAAATGCTTTTTGTCCAGCAGACAAGATAACGCCAACGGTTCTGCTTTTATTGTCACGTAGGAAATTAGTCAGTCGTGTGGAACTTAGCAATCTGATTGCAGTTCCTTCTTTATTGCAGCGTTGTCCTCTGTTGTTTTTCCTTTGCTGGCTGGAGACCCGCTAGTGTCTCCTGCCCTCCTGGGGATCTGCCTTGTCATCCCGCTGGTTCCCTCTCAGCTGCGGTAAAACCTGGCGCACGTGCACCATAATTTTATTAGAATTTTGCTATCTTTTATGCACTAAAAATATTTTTATATGAACAAAGGAACACAGCCTGGGCCAACACTTCATCAACTGAGCTGTCCAACCAGGGCAACAAGTTTTCTCAAAAGTGGAGAACGTACCATGGTAGATGGATGCTCTTTTGTTTTTTTTTCTTTTATAAGTCTTTTGCTCAAGACACAATAAAAAGGGAAAAAATGTTAAACAATTATTAGAAGGTGGAAGCCAATGAGACATACTTAAAGAGTGGGGGAGAAAGGAAGGAGTCAAAGCATTCATTCTGAGCTAATATCTAATTTACATATTTAAATGTTACTTATTGGTTGATTTGTATGGTGATGTTATCCATCTGTACTCAGAACGGCAAGACCAAAATCTTTATTACAAATGTTTACCACACATTCCCCAAGAATATACACTGCTTGTAAAAACATCCAAACAAACCTCCACAGTGGAAGCCATCCAGACTTCTAAAACTGTGAGTTGGACAATGGGATAAAGATGAATTCTTTGGTGAGAATGAAAGCCATTTCTGGCATCAACATAAGTTTCCTAAATAGGATCTTAATATCTACTGACCCTCCCAAAAAACTGATTGCCAATTCCAAAAAGTAGCTTCCTTTTCAACTCCAGTAAGTATATTTCCAGATTTAGGAATAGCCATTCCAAATCTTCCCACCCTTCTAGTCATAAATAGGTCATGGAGACTCAGTTGTTTGATGGCAACCATCAACAGCAAACACTCAACAGGATCGTCAGAGGTCAAAGGAAAATCAGAACCAAGAATGTGGTTCATGTTTATATCACTAGAGACTTGATGGCTCAAAGACAAATCTCATCAGTCAGATGGAGAGCAGCTGAGGTGAGCAACAACAATTTTAGCTCTACTTGGAAAGAATTCTTGGCTCTGGAGATGAGTCAGTGGTGCCCCAGTGGGGGGAGGTGGGTGGACAGAATGGCAGAAAAGAAAAAAAGATATTTTTTTTTTAAAAAGAAAGAAAAGAATGCTGGGTTGCTATTTGAAGTATGTTCGCAGTTCTATGGGCTTATTGCACGTGTTGTCTGCCCTCCTGGCCCTAGAATCTAAGGAGACAAAAGTTGAATGGACAGCAAATCAAGCCCCCATACACTGAATTGATACAATCACTTTGGAAAACTGTCAAGTTTCAACTAAAGCAGAACACATGCATACTGTATGACCCAGCAATTCCACTTCTAGGTGTGGGGGAAGTGTGTGTGTGTGTGTGTGTGTGTGTGCGCGCGCGCACACGCGTGTATCAAACACACACATGCACATGTACATATATTCCCCTAAAATGTACACTTGTGTTCACTAAAAGACATATATGAGAATGTTCACAGCAACACTGGTCATATAGGCCAAATGGAGACTACCAAATGCACATCAATAGTATTCACGTGATGGAATCCTCTACAGCAAAAAAAATGACCTTCAACTACAGGCAACATTATAGATGAATTTTTTCAACGTAATGCCAAGGGGAAAACATACAGGTACAAAAGCATGTGTATTGAATTATTTGATTTATATGAAGTATCAAAAAAGCAAAAGTAATCTATTCATTTAAAATTTAGTGTAGAGGATAGAAGCACAGAAGAGCCCCTGGGAGGTGGGTCTTGTTTCTTGATCTAGGTGTTAGTTACATGGATGTGTTCAGTTTGTGAGAATGATCAACTGTGTACTTATACTCAATGACTCTTTAAAGTTGGATGGATGAAAAAGTGAAATTCCCTATCCAGTCAGTCAACTGGAATAGGGTGTTCAGTTCAGGATGCAGGATGACCCAGGAGAGGGCTGGTGGTCTCTCCCCCTCTCTACTGTTCCCGGAAGGCTGGAGCAAAGCACTCCACAATCTCCCAATGTGAGAGGCCCCCTTCTCCCTAAATCTAGATTTACACCTGCAGTATGCTAAGTGTTGGTATTTTAAAGGCTGCAAGCCTGATAGTGACAGAGAAGGAGCCAGGACAGAAGACAGAGTTGAGGTGGCAGAGGGAACACTCAACCCAGCCATCCTTGTCGACGCCCGAGCAAATATAAATATTTTAGCTCTGCAACCTGAGTTTGGATTTCTCTCCACTCCCTGGTCTGCTCCATGGCCTCCCCCTTCCCCACTTTCCTCTTCCTCTGTTTGTTTTCAAGCGGAGCCTTTGCTGAGACTGAAGCCTGCCATCTTACTGAGTCACCCTGCCCTTCCTCCAGTGGTCCTGTGAGCCCCCAAAGGGCTGATCCCAAAGGCTGCGTGCAGTCTCCGCCCCTAGTGACCCAAGGCTGAGATTTCTTTACATAGAGAAGCAGCAGGGTCAGTGTGTGAAGACTGTTCATTCTGATGGCAATGTGACAAGATTTCCCCTCCTCATCTTGGCTTTAATAAATCCTTCTCTTATAACCTGAGATAAAGCATGTCTTTGGCTTCTGTATTTCCCATGGCAAGTGTACAAAACTGCTCTTCAACTTACAAAGCAACCACATCTGTCACACTCGTGAGATATATTTTTCCATTTGAATATAATGAAATGATATTATAACTAAAATATCCAGTATGGCCCACCAGTAATGATCTGCTAGTAGAATAAAGCAAAACAATGATCAAGATCTTTATAATGAGCAAATAACAATAAAACCATTATCACAATGGACCCTGTATTGTGCTACTTGTGTGTTAAACAACAATCATGATGATGGTAAGCAGTTTTATAAATTCTTACTACTGTTTTAGGAGCTCAGTTTCTACCCTGTGAGGTAGAAACGGCTATTATACCCATTTCACAGATGAGAAAGTATGAGGAGGCCGAGAGATTGAGTGATCTGTGTAGTCTCAGAGCTGATTAGTCATGGAGTTAAGGAGGTGCCTCACTGCCTCTCCAAATGAGGCTGGACCTTCCTAGCTTACTGTCAACATGAGCATGATTCCCTTAAGTGCATTTTAGCTGAGGACTGTCAGCTGGAAGGATGGAAAGAGTATAGAGGGGACAACAGTGACATCAACAAGCCAACGGGGCAGAGGAAAATTCATCAGGGGTGTTTCTGAAAGCAGGTAACTAGGGGGTCACTAAGTCACAACAGTCCAGGCAGTGACCACCAAAGTCTGACTAAACTAGAACAGCAAACTGGCCCTGCGGTGAGGCAGGGCAGGGTTCAGAGCAAACGGAAGTGCCCAGCACACAGCAACAGGGGAAGGACAGCATATCAAGGATGGTGACGAGCAGGGACAAAGATGAGAGAGGCAGCTCGGAATCACAGACCCAAGCCAGGACAGACGGCTGAGCCAGGACAGATGGCTGAGTCAGGACAGATGGTTGAGTCAGGACAGATGGTTGAGTCAGGACAGATGGCTGGCTCTAAGAGCTCAGCCTTGCCTATCGTGTATACATGGGTCACTTCGATACCTTGCTCATTTCCCACCCCCTGGCTTGGGCAGATGCCTCCCCTGTCTCTGTACTGTCACTGTCATCATCATCTCAGGTGTGGGATCCAGGATTTAGAAAGTGAACTCCATTAATCCTTACATTCTAGAAAGGACTCTCTTAATCCTCCTGTTGTGTAAGAGGAAGGGAAGTAATCCCATCTCTTTCTAGCTAACATATAATCTGTGCTTTTAATTCTATTGTAGTCACTAAAATCAGTCTTTCAACCTCCTGCAGGTCTACTTCTCCTTGTCCACCAGTCTCTGCCTCTCTGCCTCCAAGGTGCATAGATCCCTCCTACCTCCCAGCAATCTGCCTTTGACCTCCTCACCCTCCACACCCCGTCTTTCCCCAACAGGGTAGGAGAGGGAAGAGCACTCATCCTAAATCAGATCTGGGTTCAAGCGCTGGCCACATGAATTGCAACCTGTGTGGCTTTGGCGAAATCATTTATCCTTCCTGCTGTTGAATATTCTCCTTTAGAAACAGGGGAGATGAAAACAGCAAAGGTGGAGCGTGTGCGCACCCCAAACCCTGGGCAAGGCAGAGGTTGTCAGGGCTCACTGAGTGTTTTCCAGGCTCCCTGAGCTTCTAGCCCCCCTGGCACTCAGGTTGGGGCCAGCGGCCTGTGCATGGACCATGGACGAGACATGTGTTTCCAGTTGCTCTGGCCGCCCCCTTCCCTCTCTTCTTCCATGGCACTCCAGAGACAAAATGCTCCAGGTGGTGAAGGCGGGAGACAGGGAGAGCTGCCTGACACCTCAGGCGTGACTGAGGGGAAAACACCATCCCTCGGTGAGCGGACGGAGATTTGGGTGGGGACTGGTGGTGGGGGCCCAGGATCATCCTCCCAACCACCGCGGGGGCCCAGCACAGCCAGAGCTGGAGCGAGCCACGCACCAGACCCTGCTCCTCTTCAATTCTGTGACCCAACAGCGTGACCGTGGGCATCTCATACCACCCCTCTGGACTCCCATACTTTCTGTTCTAAAAAAATTCTTTGATATAGTTCTGGATGTTGAACCCTGTTCAAAACATAAAGGTCTTTCTTTCATTGGCTCTGATGTAGACCCCACGCTGAAAACTGTGGAGATGCTCTCACTGAGAGGCAGGGAAAGGGCAGGGCCTTACGTAGCGCCGCGCTCCCCTCGGCCCTTGAGAACTGAAGCCAACAGAATCCCCTCTACTTCGTTATGCTAAACAATTCTGGAAACAGACTCTCTTTTCCGTCCCTATCTTAAACGATTCTGAGACCACGCACGGATACACAAACCTCGTGTTGCAGACATTCCTTTCCCTGGTGGGTGCGGTTACGACTCTGGTAAACAGCTCAGCTATAAGACTAACAGCTTGCTTATTGTGATCCACTTCAAGGCGCTCGCCTTGCTGAGCCCACCAGTCCAAAGCATGATGTCATGAGCTCTTCCCAATCCCAGCCATTTCCTCTGTTCCAAGACCTGCCTTGGCATCACCCCCTCCAGGCCCAACAGCCATGGAAAGGCCCTGCCTTGTCGCCCCCACTGAGCGATACTGCCGAGCTCACGCCCCTGCAGTACCTCTGACCAACCTACTTTTCCTCGCTCAGCAGGTGTTTCCGGGAGGCTCTGAGCAGTGGACAGTCGGACCACCTCTGCAGAGGCACTGGTTGCTAACCACCACCATGCTGGGTGAGCTCTAAAATCACCACCTTAAATGTTCTGCTTTGAGTGTGGCAGCCTGGCTTCCGAAACAGCTTCTCTTTATCTGATCAGGTAAGACCAGACATTCGGGGAAGGTGTTGGGCATAAGAGCCAGCTCTTCCTTCCCTGCCTTATCTTGGCATCCAGCCCTGAAGAGTGAGAATTTGCATTCCCCAGAACCTTCCTTGCAGCTGCAGACTCTTTGCCCTCCCAGGGCTCAGAGCTGTCTGAATCCACAAAGCCCTGTGAGCATAAGCTTGCCAAGTCAGAGAAGGGTGGCAGGGGGCTGAGATGCAGCATCTAAAAGGACATTAGGTCAGCCAAAAAACAGAACCAGGAGTTGGGCTCCCTGAAGAGCCCGAAGGAAACAGGAATTGCAACCACGAATGACCTTGCTGGACAGTCAGTGAGGAAGCCCTGACTCTGTGAAGTCTGCAATCACAGCCTTACCTCAGCCTGAAGACACCTTGTCCCTTCTCAATGCAGACTCCGGAGGAGCAGCATCAGCCTTTCCTGGGAACCCATCAGCAATGAACTTTCTGGGCTCCACTCAAAACCCAGTGAATCAGAAACTCAACAGGGGATGCCCAGTGGTCTGTTTGAACAGGCCCGCCAGGGGATTCTAATGCACGTTCAAGTTCAAGAACCACTACTATCCTAGAAAACACACTCTTAATTATTCTATTTTACAGCAAGGAAACAAAACAAAGGCCCAGAGAGGCCGAGTCACTTGTCCCAGACCACACAGCTCACTGGTGCCAGGGCCTGGCCGAGAACCCAGGTCTTCTGTGTCCTGTTCTAGGTTCACTACACAGCCTACTCAATGGCCACCAAACAGCCTCGGTGTGGAGTAGTCACCAGAAAAGTTCTACAAGCAAGAGGCTTAAGGCAGCAATCTGGTCTGATGGGAGGTGTCCAGGGGGTGATCTTGAACACCCTCATATGTGGGGAGTACATTGATTTCTCTCACACTGGAGGCTTATCAGAAGGCCCAGGTAGAGGACTGCAGTTTCTAAAGAAACTCAGTGGATGAGCTCGTCTCTGGTCAGTTCACCACCGGAAACCATGACTTTGTCTGAGGTACCTAACTGCAGGTCATCCTTCATGTCTGTTCGGGTGCTCGGCACTTTATCAAGTGTCTCTATGCTCTGAAGCCTCATGAACGCTCCTGTGGAAGGCCGGCCCAGAAAGCTCCCCGTCAGACCAGCACGTCCTTGACATGAGCCTTCACCAGGTGCCGTCCGTCTCCTCTGGCTCTGCGGCAGCTCCCTGGTCCAGTCAAGTCAGCTCCCCATACTCCACTGAGCTCCCCCCAAAACCCCTCTCTCCTCACATCTCCCTACAGGGGTGCCTGCACCTCATCTTCTGGGGAAACAGGGCCTCCAAGCAGGGAGGCAAGACAGGGGTAGCGGGCGCCATGAATCAGGGCTGCCCTGGTCCTGGAAGTCTGGGTCTGGGTCAGGGTCAGGGTGAGGGTGAGCGTCAGGGTCGGGTCCAGCCTGGAGGTCTGGCCAAGAGCAGGCCAGTCAGGCTTGTGCCTCTTTCTTTTTCTTTTTCTTTTTCTTTTTTTTACAGGGACAGAGAGAGAGTCAGAGAGAGGGATAGATAAGCAGACAGACAGCAACGGAGAGATATGAGAAGCATCAATCATTAGTTTTTCGTTGTGACACTTTAGTTGTTCATTGATTACTTTTTCATATGTGCCTTGATCGTAGGCCCTCAGCAGACTGAGTAACCCCTTGCTCAAGCCATAGACCTTAGGTCCAAGCTGGTGAGCTTTTGCTCAAACCCGATGAGCCCGTGCTCAAGCTGGCGACCTCGGGGTCTCGAACCTGGGTCCTCTGCATCCCAGTCTGACACTCTATCCACTGCGCCACTGTCTGGTCAGACTTGTGCCTCTTTCTTTCTCCTTGGAGGCCTTCCACAGCCTTGCTGCTGCCACTCCGGAGGAGGAAGGTTAAGAGCCATTTTCGGACTGTCAGCACCGTTCTTTGAGGAGAGCAAACCCACAGCCAATCAAACAGTAGCACTGTAGATGGTCCTGATGTATCCAATTCTTGGGCACTTCCATTTTTGAGACTTTCCAAGGCCTTCGTGCATTATAGATACCTGAGTGCTAGCTCAGGGTGATTTCTAGAGGGCTCCTGGTTCTCTTCAAGCTGATTCTCCTTAATGTCTCCCTGGCCACACCAAGCTGCCTTTTAACTCCTCCGCAGCAGGCTCCCCTTGGACTCTGTGCTTGACCCCTTGGCCCATCTGTTCTTGTGTCACACTTCTGCCTGGGCTGTGTGTGTGTGGTTCTCGCTCCTTCCATTCTCTGTGAGTCCTGCAGACCGTCCTATCCCTCCCTCTGTCCTCTGTTGCTTCGTGATGCTAATTCCATTTCTGATATTTACTGGCTTGCGTTGCTTTCTATTTTTAATATTGATCTGTTTCCGTATCACCGTTCCTATGAGGGCGCGCCATCCCTCGTGCTCACACGCCACCTCAGCATCCGGCGTGCAGGCGCTGGGGACACATCTGCTGACTGGGCAAAAGCACCAAGCCCTCAATGCCTCATATTTTCTAAAGAAAAGGACCAGTAGGTTTAACAAAGATCCGCTCAAGATCCTAGTGTGTCCGTGAAATGCTCAGGTGGCCATGAAATGAGTCCTGGACATCCTGCCTGCCCCAGGCAGCCCTGAAACCCTCGTCCTCCCCGAGAAGGAGGCCCCTGTCTCTTTGTGTGCTGCTGGGCTCCCTGAGGCTGGAGGAAGCGGTTCCACTGGGCATGTTTACTGAAATAATACACTGCAGCTGAAAATCCACAGGCTAAAGAAGGAGAGAGGGTGGGGAGGAGCAGAGGCCTGCGCTGAGGATGAAAAGCACCCTGGAGGAGGGCCTGGGAGGGAGCCAGCTTGCTGCAGGCGCTGTCTGCTGGGGGTGAGATGCTCACACCTCAGGCCCTGGGCGGGAGGGAGACCCCTTTGTGAGAGGCAGCCACAGACTGAAGGGGACAATTCTGCCCCTTTCCCTCCATAAGACTTTACACTCACAGCCTTCTGTCCATCGGCCCTCCCAAGCCCTCAGCACACCTTCTGCTAACGGGCATTTGGAGCGCATTTGGAGCTATCATCAATCGGTCCATCCCTGGGGCCTTCCTGCCCAGGCCATTTGCTCTTTATGCCCCAACACAGGCTGTTCCAAAAAACCTCTTGTCCTCTCAGGTTGGGAAAGGCCACCTACCCTGGAGAGGGAAGTCCTATTAGAACAGAGAGAGAAAGAAATGATTTCTAGAATCAATCAACTGGCTAACCAGGAACATCAGGTATGCCTGAATAAGTCATGGAACGACTCCATTATGATAATCTCAATTATAAAGTATCTCATTACAAATATGCGTGTGAGTATATACATCGACATATACACATATATGTAAATGTGATTATACACACACATATGTGTTTGCATAGGAAAACTGATGTTCCCAAAATAAGAAATATTCATATTAGCTCACTGCAATAAGAGTATAATGGTTATTATATTACTTATACTTGCGTGGAGTTTCCAAATGTTATATTGTGCAGACATAACTTACACAATCAGAAAAATACCTTTTGGCCCACCAAGTGCACAGGTGGACACAAGAGCCAGGGGGATGGTGCTCTGAAGTATCTGAAGAATCAGCGGCACCACGTGAATGAACATCTGGGATTCAGGCAGCCAGGACGGGCAGAGCCCGCTTGTGAGCAGTGGCAGAATCTCCCAGTTTCCCTCCAAAGGAGAGGAAGAGACCCTGGCAGTGCTCAGATCCATATCAAGCCATAGAGCAAGAGGGTTGAAAATAAATGTGTGTGTGTGTGATATGAATTAGACAGTGTATGTAGCTTTTCAAATATACTTAATTTGGCTATAAAAAAAGAAAGAAATCATATCTTTTGTGACTGCATGGATGGACCTGGAGAGCATTGTGCTAAGTGAAATAAGTCAGAGAAAGACAAGTACTATATGAGTTCACTTATATATGGAACCTAATGAAGAAAATGAAAGAACAAAATAGAAATAGACTCACAGACACAGAGAACAGACTGACAGCTGTCAGAGGGGAGGAGGGTTGGGTGAAAGGTAAAGGAATTAAGCAAATAAAACAAAAACAAAACAGACAACTCACAGACACACACAACAGTGTGGTGATTACCAGAAGGAGAGAGAGGTGAGGGAGACAGAAGAAGTTAAAGGGGGACACATGGTGATGGAAGGAGACTTGACTTGGGTGGTGTACACACAGATGATGTATTACAGAATTGTATACCTGAAACGTGTATAATTTTGTTAACCAATGTCATCCCAATAAATTCAAAAATATAGAAACAAAATTTTAAAAAGAAATGTTTATACCACCTTGAAAAATATTTTTATTATAGTATGAATAGAAAAAGAAAGACAATTTTAAAAAATAATACTTACTAAATACCCAAATTTTCTAAATACATAATAATCAAGAGTGTGTTCATAAGCAAAAGTTCAACTCTGGAATACCAAGCAAAAGTCATAGAATAGAAGCCTCCTTCCTTCTACCCTGATACTCTTAACAATGTCCTCCACCACCACCCCAGGGTTAGAAACTCTGAATCCTTCCCTATAAAATAGGATTATACACTGTTTATGCCTGTGGTCGGCAAACTGTGGCTCGCAAACCACATGCAGCTCTTTGGCCCCTTGAGTGTGGCTCTTCCACAAAATACCACGTGCGGGTGTTGGTCCATCTGACGACCGGAGACGTGGCGCAGGCAGGCCGCGGATACGCAGGGCAGTGGAGGCGCACGGGGTTCATGCATGAGTTGAGGGAGCCAGGCAGTCAGCAGTCCCATGTGCAGTGGTTAGTGCTAGTCATGTCTGCAAGTTGCGCGCGGGTGACAAAAGTACTCACTCGAAGCATAACGTTACCTGTATTTTCCCAACCAGCTGCAAATCCTACAGGTATTTTTGTCATCAATTTAAGAATTGTAATTATTTTGTGTTGGTGGCTGTACTATTATAAAATGAAACGTTTTTTTAGGTGCCCTGTGTGACATGGCTACAAAGAAGAAGCAAAGAAAAAGGGAAAATGAAAACCGTGAATTTAAAGTTGAATGGACCAAGACTTTTGTGTTTATTCAAAACAAATGGCCTTCCGACCTGTCTTATTTGTCAGGAAAAATCGACGCATAATAAGAAATCAAATTTGGAGAGATACTTTACTTTACAATTAAACATGTGTCATTTAGTACTAAATATCCTGTTGGTGATGCAAGGAAGAAAGCAGTTGAGGAACTTCAGAAGAGTCAAAAAAAATCAAATTCTGTATTTAATTATGGGATGCAATCTTCCAACAATGTTAATATCGCAAGTTGTGTGGTTCGTCAAGAGATTGCTAAGAAAAAAAACCTTATACAGACAGCAAATACATAAAAAGTTGTTTCATAAATGCATCTGAAGAGCTATTTCGGGATTTTAAGAACAAAGCAGATATTCTAAAAAAAAATTAAAGAGTTACATTGTCTGCTAAAACAGTGAAAGATAGAACAGTCAAAATGTCTTCAAATATAACCAACCAGCAAGTCGAAGATCTTAAATTGGTTTCAGCTTTATCAATAGCAGGTGGCGAGTCTTGTGACATAAATGATACAGCGCAAGTTTCACTTTTTGTATGATTTATTTCATCTACAGGTCCTAAAGAAGAACTTTTAGGATTATTGCCACTCAAAGGTCAAACATGTGGAGAGGATATAGCAAATGCTGTAATTCAGTGCATTGAAAAACATCATATTCCACTCAATAAAATTGTCTCAATTTCAACAGACAGGGCGAAAAGTATGACTGGCGTAAGAAACGGGTTTGTTGCTATTTTGAAAGAAAAAATTAATCACGAGATACTTACCATTGCATCATTCATCAAGAAGTGCTTTGTGTGCAGACATTTCCAGAAGAAATTTGCAAAGTTATGGAATTGGTGATTAAGATTATCAACTCCACTATAGCTAAAACTCTTAATCTTCGCCAATTTAAAGAATTTTTAGTTGAAATGGAGAGTGAGTATGCATATCTTCTGCTGCATAACAAGGTATGTTGGTTATCAAGAGGAAACATTTTGAAACGTTTCACTTCCTTATTAACAGAAATTAAAGCATTTCTCCTTGAAAAAGGTGTTCACTATCCAGAACTAACGAACGATCAGTGGGTCCAAAAATTTTATTTCATGGTAGAGTTACGTCTCATCTAAATCAGCTTAATCATAAACCAGAGGGGAAAGGAAACACAATTTTTTCAATGTTAGAAGAAGTTACTTCATTCTTAAACAAATTATCTCTTTTTGCTCAAGATTTTGAAAGAGAAACTTTGATTCACTTTCCAAGCCTGTTGAAATATCACCTAGAAAATAATTCTGATATTGACATTTGCTATTTCAAAACAACACTTTTAGGCCCTGGCCGGTTGGCTCAGTGGTAGAGCATCGGCCTGGTGTGCAGGAGTCTCGGGTTCAATTCCTGGCCAGGGCACACAGGAGAAGCACCCATCTGCTTTTCCACCCCTCCCCCTCTCCTTCCTCTCTGTCTCTCTCTTCCCCTCCCGCAGCCAAGGCTCCATTGGAGCAAAGTTGGCCCGGGCGCTGAGGATGGCTCCGTGGCCTCTGCCTCAGGTGCTAAATGGCTCTGGTTGCAACAGAGCGATGTCCCAGATGGGCAGAGTATTGCCCCCTGGTGGGCATGCTGGGTGGATCCCAGTCGGGCACATGCAGGAGTCTGACTGCCTCCCAGTTTCTAGCTTTGGAAAAATACAAAAAAAAACAACAAAAAAAAACAAACAAACAACACTTTTAAATATGAGGGAAGCTTTTCTCAACAGGTTTCAGGAATTCAGAAACAGCAAAGTGAACCATTAGCCTTTATAAAAAAAAAAACCCTCTTAATGCTACTGTAACAGAATTAAATTTTTCTCCCTTTGATATTGACATTGGCAACTTCGAAATGCAATTGCTGGATTTAAAAAACAAAGAATTGTGGAGCTGGAAATTTGAACTTCTTTGTGCTGATATAGAAATATTGGAGAAAAACAAATGTGAACTTAGTTCACAGCACAAGTGGTCTGCTTTGAAAGACCTGGAGAAGGAAGATATATTGATTTTTAACACCTGGAATAGTATTCCTGACTCATATAATCAGCTAAAAAAAACTAGTGTTTGCTGTTCTTTCCTTATTTGGGTCTACATATTCATGCAAACAATCATTTTCAAGCATGAACCTTATCAAGAGTAAACTGAGAAGTCGTCTTATTGATGAGAACCTGGAATCATGCCTAAAGTTAAAAACAACATACAAACCTGACTTACCCAAACTTTCCAAGGAGATGAAAGGCCATTGTTCACATTAGTGTTTGTTAGTCATTGTCATGATTTAATTTTATGGATACCTTACAATTTAATTTTATCAATAGTAAGTATGATAGCAAGTTTTATTCAATGTACCTATAGTTTAACTAAGACTTCAAACTTTAAGTAAAGTTTATTAAGTTAATTTTAGGGAGCGTTGTAGAGTGAAGGAAGATGTAGTGTCGAGGACAGAGAGAGGCATGTTGAGATGGTTTGGACATACAGAGAGGATGAATAAAAGGAGATAGACGAAACAAGTATACAAGACGAGTGTGGATGGGAGCGTTGGAAGGGGTCAACCTCAGCGAACGTACCTCAATCAGATTGAGGACATTTTTAGCAAAGGCCAGCTTAGGAGTACCCTAATTAAGTTAATAACAATGTACCTACCCATAAAGTTTAAGTTTAAAAAATTTGGCTCTCAAAAGAAATTTCAATCGTTGTACTGTTGGTATTTGGCTCTGTTGACTAATGAGTTTGCCGACCACTGTTCTAGGGCTGCATCCAGACTGAGCCGGACAGGGTGGTGTGATCGATTAGTGATGTCTGCCCAGACACCAGGAACTAGAAGCAGTAGTGCATGTGCCATCTACTGACCACATCTCTTCTCATTCAAAACTCAACTGTAAACCATGCAGACAGTACCAGAAAAAATATAGGTGAACACTTATCTGATACTATTATAGAATGGGAAAGAACTTTGTAAGTATACAGGGAAAGAAAGATATTGCAAAGGAAAGTTTCTAAACTAAAATCTAAGATATCTGGGTATCAAGAAATAGTAAAAATTTAAAAAGCATGGAAGAAACATTCACAAATATGACAGAGGTATTATATATAAAAGTGCTCATGAATTATGAAGAAAAATGTTAATGATGATGAAAAAAGACAAAAGACTATAGGTGGTTCTTAAGGGAGAATTTTAAATGACTCAAAATCTTAACTTACAAATGTGCCCATTCATATTCAAGGAATAATTCCATGAGAAAAGATATCTTGCACTTAAAATTAGAGATTTAAAAATATACATTACTCGATGATAGTTAGAATATAAGTGGATACTATTATACGTTGCTTTTGAACTGTAACTTGCCTTTTTGGGAATACTTGGAAATATTTCCAGTAATTCATTCATATAAATCTAATCTAAGGTAATATTGTAAAATGTGGGCAAAATTTGCAGCACAAAACTAATAATCATACTGAATTCTAATATAGCAAAATTTTAGAAAAAAAAATCTAAATGTTTAAACTGGGGAAATTTGTTCTAACAGAGAAGTTTTAAGCAATCCTTAAAATTGTTTTGAAACAGTTTTTAATAACTTGGAAAAAGGTTACAGCATAAGTTGTGTAGAAAAATTTTGCACATCCCAATTGTGTGCTTCATCATATATAATAGTGTATTATATTTTTATCCAATACTAATTTAAATCATATTGTCATAGATGTCATATTACAGAAAATAAATAAAATATCTACAAATACTGGTTATTTCTGGTAATGTTGACTATGAGTAATTTTTCTTTTCTTCATTATTTTTCTATATTTTCCCAGTAAAAATAATCTATTTATTCCTTTAATTGAACATTTAAATTCAATTTGATTAAAACTGTTACGTAAAGTTTTTTCAGGCAAAGCAATGGTAGAAAAGAGTTTCGGAGCACAAGTCACACAGACCTTTGTCACTTTTAACCATGTGAGCTTGGGCAAGTCAACCTGTCTAAGCCTCAGTTTTCTTGTCTGTGAAATGGGGGTAATAATAGTGCCTACTTATAAGATAGTTGTGTAGCCAAGTCAAGGTAGTCTAAATGATTAGGACTGCATCTGGCACATAGGCAGTATTTAAACGCTGATTACTAGACAGTGCACAGGGAACTAACTGGTAAGCAATCAGCTTTGGATGAACTGGTTTTAGCCAGAGAAAGTGGCTGAGCCCCAGGTCCTTACATTCCAAATGAATGCCAACACAGCCATGCTTGTGCATGTCCAGCTGGCTTTTTGCTTGATCAAAAGAATCCGTGTGAACTGGAGTTTCCTGAGAACCATCATCAGTGCCATTTCATGAACCATCATTTTACGGGTAGCTAAGGAGACTCGTCAGCAAGACAGCTCCTACCCACCGGCCCCACAGGAGAGCGCAGCAACATGAAGCCCTTCCTCCTCTATGAGTCATATGGAAACTTAGCCAAGCAAGGACCATGCACTTGACAGATGAAAACAATGAGGCTCAGAGCACTTCAGAAGCTTGTCTTCAGTAAGATACTCAGTGCCAAGGTTCACACTCGGACCCATGGGCCATATCAAAGCCTGAACTCCCCCACCACCATCAATACACATACACATACACATACAAATACACATACACATACACATACATATACTCATACACATACACATACACATACTCATACTCATACACATACACATACACATACACATACTCATACACATACACATACTCATACACATACACATACACATACTCATACACATACACATACTCATACTCATACACATACACATACTCATACACATACATATACTCATACACATACACATACACATACTCATACTCATACACATACTCATACACATACACATACACATACACATACACATACTCATACACATACACATACTCATACTCATACACATACACATACTCATACACATACATATACTCATACACATACACATACACATACTCATACTCATACTCATACACATACACATACTCATACACATACTCATACACATACACATACACATACACATACACATACTCATACTCATACACATACACATACTCATACACATACACATACTCATACACATACACATACACATACTCATACACATACACATACTCATACTCATACACATACACATACTCATACACATACACATACACATACACATACTCATACTCATACACATACTCATACACATACACATACTCATACACATACACATACTCATACACATACACATACTCATACACATACACATACACATACTCATACACATACACATACTCATACTCATACACATACACATACTCATACACATACACATACTCATACACATACACATACACATACTCATACTCATACACATACTCATACTCATACACATACTCATACACATACACATACTCATACACATACACATACTCATACACATACACATACTCATACACATACTCATACACATACACATACTCATACACATACTCATACACATACTCATACACATACACATACACATACACATACACATACACATACTCATACACATACACATACTCATACTCATACACATACACATACTCATACACATACACATACTCATACACATACACATACTCATACACATACTCATACACATACACATACACATACTCATACACATACTCATACACATACACATACTCATACACATACACATACTCATACTCATACACATACACATACTCATACACATACACATACTCATACACATACACATACTCATACTCATACACATACTCATACTCATACACATACACATACTCATACACATACACATACTCATACACATACTCATACACATACTCATACACATACACATACTCATACACATACACATACTCATACTCATACACATACACATACACATACACATACTCATACACATACACATACACATACTCATACTCATACACATACACATACTCATACACATACACATACACATACACATACTCATACACATACACATACTCATACTCATACACATACACATACTCATACTCATACACATACACATACACATACTCATACACATACACATACACATACACATACTCATACTCATACACATACACATACACATACACATACTCATACTCATATACTCACACTGAGCTCTTAGCATCAAGATGCTGCTAGAAGATGGCTGAGCAGTCAGGGAGGGACATAGCGGCCCCTGGTCAATCCATCAGAGGACATGCAAAGGTCCCCGCTTCCCCCTGTCTCATCTCCACTCTATAATCAAGAGTTGTGTTCCTGCTTCTCCTGCTGCTAGCAATTGGAGAGCAACAGTCCCCTGCCTCTCAAGTGAAGTAGCCATCACTATCACTTCTGGGACTCTGGGTGAAAGCTGTCCCCTTGGACAAAGAGGGACCCCAGGGACTCTGCTTGAATTGCTCATAGTGCTTCCCTGTCAGAGGGGAAGATCCAACCCTGCAAAGCCCACCCTCGGAAGTTACAGTAGAAGACAGAGGCCCCTGAACAGGCGGCAACATCTGCCAGGAACTTCAGCTTCTCTGGACTTTAGCCAGCTTGACACTTGGTCACCATGTAGTTTTGAATAACAATCACGAATTTTAAAAGTTAACACAACAGCAGCTACCATGCATCACCCATTCGATTTACTATGCTAAAGCATGTCTAGTCTTTTTCATCCCTACAACCCCATCTTGAGAGTGATTTTCTGAGCCCAATTTCCGATAGTGATTCACAAAGAAAGTATGTGTGCTTACCTCAGTGGGGGGAGGAAGCAGGATGCTGCCCCCAAGGATGGAAACTCCCAGGGGTCCCGACGAGGAAGGAGGGGCGCTGCTGCCAGAAATACAGGAAGCAGGCTGAGGGCACTCCCTTGGAAGAGAGGGCAGTTGGGGCACTGGTGGGGGCTGGAGAAATGCCCCAGAGGCTGGGAGAGGGCCCAGGCGACCCTGACGGGGCCTGTGCCTTGCACCCCATTTCTAGACCAGCATGTCTGATTTCCACCAGGGCTGCATACCTTGCTGCAGGGTACCTTGACAATTCTTGCCAAACCTCAGGCCTCTGGTAGGTTCTCTTGATTTTGAACTAACTTGAGACCTAATAAAATGTTTTTAATAACCACTATATATTTGAAATCATAACAACATGCATTGAGCATTTACTTTAATATGTTTGACATGTTTTAGCTTTTTTTAATCCTCACAACAGCCCTCCCTGAAGAAAAGCCCAGGCCCAGAGAGGTTAAGGAATTTGTACCAGGTCCTCTTTGTTTAAGGGATGAATGAATGGACCAGTGAGTGACTGCACTAACAGTCCAGCCCTGGGGTTCTCAAATCGTTAGCTGGCATTAGAGCTAGCCAGCAGGCCAGTGAAAGCAAGCACAGACACTGCACCCCACCTCTGAATTTTTGGTTCAGTCTGTCTGGGGCGAGGCCTGAGAGGCTGAATTTCTAACAGATTCCCAGGGGATGCTGATGCTGTTGGCCAGGGAATCCCATTTTGAGAACTAATGGCCTAGATGGGGTGGGGAGGAGGAGTCAGCAAATTCTTTCCAGAAAGGGCCAGAGAGCAAATGTTTTCAGCTTTGTGGATCAAGAGGTAAAATCAAGAATATTCAATAGGGAATTCATATAACCATTTTAAAGGTACCCATTTAAAAAAGTAGAACCCCTGCTTTGCTCTCAGGCCATACCAAACAGATGGTAGGTAGGCTGAGCGTGACCTGCAGTCTAGATTCTAGAATAATTCTAGTCTTGGGCCCTCTGAGCCCCTCACTCCACACCTATTTTCTTGTTCCTCCTAAGGTACCTGCTGTCTAATGTCCAAGAAAGAAAAAAGCACTTTAGCTTCAAGCTGCTTAGAGGTCAGACCGTGTCCAGCCCAGGCCAGAGTGGGAGCAGCTGACCCCAAACCTTTGCAGCTCAAAAGAAACCAGGTCACGATAAACTGGGAATGTTCCATGTTGACGTCTGGAAACGAATCATTTGTTTGATTTTTCCAGGGCCAGATAACATTAAAAGTTATCTATGTATTAAAAGTATTGTGGCCTGACCAGGTGGTGGCGCAGTGGATAGAGTGTCGGACTGGGATGCAAAAGGACCCAGGTTCGAGACCCCGAGGTCGCCAGCTTGAGCGCGGGCTGAGCAAAGAGCTCACCAGCTTAGACCCAAGGTCGCTGGCTCCAGCAGGGGGTTACTCGGTCTGCTGAAGGCCCGCGGTCAAGGCACATGTGAGAAAGCAATCAATGAACAACTAAGAAGTCGCAACGCGCAACGAGAAACTGATGATTGATGCTTCTCATCTCTCTCTGTTCCTGTCTGTCTGTCCCTGTCTATCTCTGCCTCTGTAAAAAAAAAAAAAAAAAAAAAAAAAGTATTGTGGAATGGTACACCTGAAACCTCTATGATTTTATTAAATAATGTCAGCCCAATAAATTTAATTAAAAAAAGTTATCTATTGGCCCTGGCCGGTTGGCTCAGCGATAGAGCGTCGGCCTGGCGTGCGGGGGACCCGGGTTCGATTCCCGGCCAGGGCACATAGGAGAAGCGCCCATTTGCTTCTCCACCCCCCACTCCTTCCTCTCTGTCTCTCTCTTCCCCTCCCGCAGCCAAGGCTCCATTGGAGCAAAGATGGCCCGGGTGCTGGGGATGGCTCCTTGGCCTCTGCCCCAGGTGCTAGAGTGGCTCTGGTCACGGCAGAGCGACGCCCCGGAGGGCAGAGCATCACCCCCTGGTGGGCAGAGCATCGCCCCTGGTGGGCGTGCCAGGTGGATCCCGGTCGGGCGCATGTGGGAGTCTGTCTGACTGTCTCTCCCCGTTTCCAGCTTCAGAAAAATACAGGAAAAAAAAAGTTATCTATTTAGTGTTTTCTCTAGAAATAGATGATTCTTATAGCTTTTGAAAAACAGGAATGATGATAAGGAAGACATCCAAGTTAATGTCATCTGCTTTGAAAGCATGTAATTCATTGCATATTTTAGATAAACCAAAAATGGAAGACCTGGTACTAAAGGTTATTCTGTATTTGTCAAGGGTTATCTGTCAGAGGGCTCCATGTTCCGAATTTTTCTGTTCATGGGCTTTCCATTTCTTAGGCTTTCACTTTTGTCCCAAGTGATTCCAAACAGGGAAAGAAAGCACAAGTCTGCCACACAGAACAGCCACTCTATTCTCATTCTCCCAAGGATGTTCTCAGAATGACTGGTGTGGAGAAGACATTGCAACATAATGATGCTCGACCACTCCCCGTTTTCCACTGATAAGCTGAGCTGGCCGCCCACTGCCACACTACCGGAGATGTGTGAAGAGTTCCTGCCTCGCTCCAGTGACAGAGAGCACGGCTCAGAGCCAGCCCCCAGGCTGCGATCCACAGGACGACCAGAATATGGTGAGCAGTGCTGCTTTTTGTGACAAGCCTGGGGAGTTCTGCAAAATGGACAGATCCATCCTTCAAGGTCTCCAGCAAGGTCAGAAAGGGCTGTCAGCATCTGCCCTGCAAGCTCAGTGGGCATGAAGGTTCGAATGCCTTCTCAGCATGAAGGCATCCTACGTCATGCGCCATGGATTGACATTAAAAACCTCAAGTCACAGCTGACTGCCAGTGTGTGCCCCGCTACTTCCTGGAAGAAAGAAGGTTAAGGAAATGATGGAAAAGAAGAAGGGCATATTAAGCACTGCATTGTAGTACCCTCTCCCTCTTTAATGTTAGGTCCAGTGTGTGGCGATCTTTACAGATGGGCACTGATACTGGGAAGATCCCTATAAGATTGGGGGGCCTGGGCCCTTCAGGATCGTCACAGGGTGGCGACTCTGTCAAGTGGTGATCATTCCTCTTCCCTCATTAAGGTCCACCATCCCTTATGCAAAGTGCTGGGGGCCAAATGTGTTAGAATTCCAAATTTCTGCATTTACAAAAATAACCTGAACAATAGAATGGTGGTTGGCTGGGAGAAAATGAATAGGGAATTGTTTATTGAGTTAAGAGTTTCAGTCTTGCAACATGAGGAGTTCTACAACGTGAAAGTGTAAGATGCTGCTGATCTGTATACAAAAAATGGTTAAGATGCTAACTTTTCTGTTATGTGTACTTTGTCACAATTTTTGTGAAAGTAATTTGGATCACTGACTCTATATTATTGAACATCCCAAGCAGGGTCTAGTGCAGTACCCAGAAATCAAATATGTGGATATTTTGCACAACAAAATGTACAAGTAGACTCACTAACTAGGATGAATAAAAATCATAAACAGCCTCACATCAATTCAGGTCCCATAATGTCACCACGTGAGTTTGCTAAATACCAAAATACTTCTGGGTTTCAGCATTCTGTGCATTTGGACTTGCAGCTCAGGAGCTATGAGCTCCCACTGACCCCTCCCTGCCCCACCCTGGTAGGAAACGTTCCTTATCCACGGTTTGAGAACAAGAAACCAGAAACAGGAAGGACAGGAGGAGGAAAAGAGTCAATTGCTCAAAGTCAGCCATTTAGTCAGAATTCACACCTGCCCGGTTCCACTGTTGAGGTTTCACCTTTACCCTGGCTACTGTGGACACAGACGTGACCAACACACAATGAAATCCTAAAAGACCCTTGGCACTGGATCCCGGGTTATCCACCCCAGGAGGGGTGCAGGGGAAGGTGTGTGAGACGGAGCCCCACGGGGTTTTGATAATGGCCTCTCCCCTTGCAAGGCCATGATCTCTCGCCAGCCCCTGTTCTTGTCACTCTCTGAGCCAGAATCACAAGCAGGATACCACTGCCATCCCCAGGGGCTATGCTTTGATCTTTTGTTATCAAGTCTAATGTTGGAACATCTCCAACCAGTGAGCCTTCTCCCCAACGCTTCCAGTCTGCTCCCCACTGGGACTGCTCTCCAGACACAGATGGTGTGCGAATTCAAAGTTCCTTTGATGCTCTGAACCTGACACATCTCCTGCATAGTCCCGGGAGAACTGAGAGCAGAGATCTGAAGCCCCACAGAGCGCACAAGATGAGGGGAAAGCCGTGGCTCTCATCTCTCCTCTCGGGTGAGGTCCGCCGCCCTGGCCCATCTCTCCTCTCGGGTGAGGTCCGCCCTGGCCCATCTCTCCTCTCGGGTGAGGTCCGCCGCCCTGGCCCATCTATCCTCTCGGGTGAGGTCCGCCCTGGCCCATCTCTCCTCTCGGGTGAGGTCCTCCGCCCTGGCCCATCTCTCCTCTCGGGTGAGGTCCGCCCTGGCCCATCTCTCCTCTCGGGTGAGGTCCTCCGCCCTGGCCCACCTCTCCTCTCGGGTGAGGTCCTCCGCCCTGGCCCATCTCTCCTCTCGGGTGAGGTCCGCCCTGGCCCATCTCTCCTCTCGGGTGAGGTCCTCCGCCCTGGCCCACCTCTCCTCTCGGGTGAGGTCCTCCGCCCTGGCCCATCTCTCCTCTCGGGTGAGGTCCGCCCTGGCCCATCTCTCCTCTCGGGTGAGGTCCGCTGCCCTGGCCCATCTCTCCTCTCGGGTGAGGTCCGCTGCCCTGGCCCATCTCTCCTCTCGGGTGAGGTCCACCCTGGCCCATCTCTCCTCTCGGGTAAGGTCCACCCGGGCCCATCTCTCCTCTCGGGTGAGGTCCACCCAGGCCCATCTCTCCTCTCGGGTGAGGTCCGCCGCCCTGGCCTTGAGGAGGAAAGGCCCAGTCACAGGTGTTGTGCCACTGCACCTGCACACCAGATGTGCCTGGCTTTCAGCACATCCACAGAAGCACATGGGAACATCACTGTCATCAATTTTCACACCACAGTGCTGGGGTGGCCTATGAAGGACAGAGATGGTCCTCAGAACCTCTCGCTCCTGCTGGTCCCACCAGGAGAAGCGCTAAGGGGCAAAGGGCTGGTGTCCCAGCAGAGCGTGGGAAGGCGCACTCCCAACTCAGCGCTTTCTGTGAGACGGGGCTGGCGAGTGCTCATAGACAGCAGGCGCTTGGCACCTTCCATGTAAATTCGGCCGTGGCTCCCTCGGAAGGGCAGGGGGTTTTGGTGGCTGCAGCAGGGCTGACCCCGGCACTGTATCAGCACAACTTCTCAGCAAAGGAAAGCCTCTCCTCTGAGGGCCTGGGCTCTCCCTCCCCAGTTAAACTAAACAAAGAACTGCTCTGTCAACTGACAGATCCATGGGGCTTTCAATGCGAGATGTTCAATGAGAATGGCAAGAACTTCCATTAAATCCTGAGTCATTGCAGCTGAGCAAGCTGTCCTTGTCTCCTGGAGCCAGCAGTGCGTAATGCGTGTGTTTAAAGATACACACGCGCGCCCCATAAACACACCCATTCTACATATAAATACACGCAGAGACACACAAACACACACCACATAAACACACACTCTACATATATATTTACACATATATACACAATCAACACACACATGAGGTACCCTTGAACTTAGAATAGCCCCATTGTATTCAACATCACTCAAATATATGTGGACTCTTTTTAACTAAGCACCACATTTCTAGAGAATTGTGGGTGTGTGTGCGTGCATGCGTGTGTGTATGTGTGTGTGTGTAGAGAGAGAAAACGCACGCCGTGCCGGGACAAGCAGGCCCTCTATCCTTGCTACCACACGTACTCTCACCTCTCCCCCTCCCAGAGATTAGGGATCAGTTTTTGGACTGCCACCTCTTTCCTTCAGTGCTCCGACTTACGACAACAGACCAGACAGACCCACTGACTCAGGACCTGGAGGTCTTTTGCCTATACTTAAGGGGCCCCCAAAATGGCAGCCCCAACTGGCCCTCTGTGTCAGTGGCCTGTGTAGTTTTCCTTAGTTTTAGGGGTGGCAGCAGGGGATGGGGCGAGGGTATGAAGGAGGCTGGAGGCCTGCAAGGAGGAAGCACCTGGGAGCCATGCCTGGGTCAGACCTCTGCCTTCTATGTGTGAGCGCGGCACCAGTATGTGCAACCCATTTGCCAGGTTTTAGGCTGCACTGGTGTCTATGAAGAGTGTTAACATCACTCTATTTCCAGATCCTGTGGAATAAAAACAGAGCCAGACTCATATAAAAGCTTAAAAAAATCAGTAAAGATCTTCTAACCCCTTCATCTTACTGATGAGGAAACGGACCGGGGTCCATATGTAACTTGTCCAAGGCAGAGAATGACACGTGGCCTAGGACATGGTTCTCCCGATTTCTAGTCCATTTCTTTCTAAACTCTGAAAAAAGAAAAGTGTAAAACTTATCTGCTTATAATAAGGGCAAAATTAAAAATATTCAATAATGATTAATAACCATTGCTTTCCATCTATGGTTAATTACAAAGCAATCTCAAACATATCATTAATAAGCATTCATTTTAATTTTTTGCAAGCAAAGCAACTCTAAACCCATAGCCAGCGGCAGGATTTACAGTATGCAGTGCAAAATAAAAATACAGGGCCCGCGGCCAGGGCAAGGAAGTCAAGTTTTCCTCCCAGGACCCCTCCCAGCCCAGGGCAGACGTGGACTCCAGGGACTGTAAACACTACCCCAGGATACGTGCAGTACCTGGAGGGGAGGTGGATGAGCCTCTTCCTCCTGGTGGCCTGCCAGCTGTTAGCTGGGGGTGGGGAGAACCAGCGCCATGCCCCACCCAAGACACTGTGGGACATGAACCCATTCCGGAATGTTTCCATGCGTGCACCTGCCAGGGAGGAGGGCAGCCACAGAACACAGGCCTCTCCCCCAGTGTGAGTTTGTCACTGCCCCAGAAAAGATCTTGGTGGAAAGCAGGAGGACAGATGGGACCAGGGCACTGAGGAGCCAGGGGGAAAGTGGCCAAGAACCCCCTCTAGGAAGGCAGAAAGGTGACAAGAGGCAAGAACATGTAAGAGCTGAGGCTCCAGTCCCTGGCCCATATCCTGTACCCCGCCAGCCTTCTCTTACAAAGCACAGATTGAAAGATAGAATCATTAAGAATTTCAAGGCGGCCACTGCACAACACAAAACTCCCTGCATGCAACTCCCCGGTATGACCCGAGCCACTGCCCTCGGTCACACATCTGACTAAACCTTGCTGTGTACAATCTGTGGTTCACACAGCACAAGTCACCACTCGCAGCCACACCTGGAGAGCACTGCGCAGGCAGGCTGACGCATGGGTGCAGCAGGACCCTGCTCGGCCGCCATCACAAAGGCCCACCGTCTGGGGGGCCAAACAGCAGAAACGTATTTCCTCACAACTCTGGAGGCTGGAAGTCGATATAAGAAGTTTGTAGGTCCAACTCCCCCCCCCCCCCCTTGGCCTGTAGATGACCATCTTCTCCCTGTGTCTTTACACGGTCTTCCCTCTGTGCATGTCCGGGTCCAAATCTCCTCTTCTTTTAAAGACACAGTCAGATTGGATTAGGGCCCACCCAGATGACCTGATATTAATTTAAGTACCCCTTTAAAGATCCTATGTACAAGAACAGTCACATTCTGAGGTACTGAGGGTTAGGACTTCAACATACGAATTTGGGGGCAACAGAACTCATTTCATAACAGATGCTGTTCCCTGAATGCTAGGTCCTCTGGAGAAGGAACCTCAGGAAAAATGGCTCCCTAACACTCCACCCCCAGTCATGGCTTATCCCAGGAGGCCTCTCTTACCTTCCTGATCACATCAAGTTCCTCTGCTACACACTCCTACAGCATTCGTCACAGCACCCATGTG
The DNA here is from genome assembly GCF_036850765.1 of Saccopteryx bilineata. Taxonomy (NCBI): domain Eukaryota; kingdom Metazoa; phylum Chordata; class Mammalia; order Chiroptera; family Emballonuridae; genus Saccopteryx; species Saccopteryx bilineata. The sequence continues at coordinate 297,830,595 of NC_089490.1, forward strand.
TGCTTTTAGAATAATGCTTAAGTCCTCTTCCCACTGGACTATATGGCCATGATGGCAGGATCCAACCTGGCATGCTCAGAGCCACATCCCTGAGTGCCTGGCCCACAGAAAGCACCAAATTAACATTTCCTGAAGGAAAGGAGGCCAATCAATGACTCACAAATGAACGCAAACAAAATTCGGAACCATTCTAACCCGTGGCTTCTTGGCCTATAAAGTCCCCGGAGGATCTGCCTCTCTGCCTTTGGAAATCAGGATTTGGAGCATAAAGTGCATGAATAATTTTCTCTAATGTTTGATTTCAAAATAACAAGTAAACTTCCTTCCCCATAAAGAAACAATCTTATGGTATTTATGAGACTTCCAGCTGTTGCACAGAAATGGGACAGTGTGGGGGTGAGAATGTTTGTCTTCCCAAACATGGGCATTAGTCAAGCTGTGGACAAATATGGAGTTAACAACATCGAGGGTGGCCAGAGGAACTGAGGCCTTGCCTCGGTGACTCAGAGGACTCTTGGAATGCTCAGCCCCTCACCCAGGTATGCTGGGCATCCACTCACACCTGCGGGACCCTGCTGCAAATACACAGCTGCACTCGTTCAACAGACAAACATTTACGAAACAACGAATATGCATCAGACGCTGGGCTTGATACACAGCATACAGAGATGAGTTCCCTGCTGGAAACAGAATACAAGTTCAACAGGATAATCACTAGTGAAGCTGTGACCCATTCATTTATTCACCCACTCACTCACTTGACATTTACCAGGTGCTCACAGCCGGCTCTGCCCTAGGCGGTGGAGACACTGCAGAGAACAAAAGCAGGGCGGTGTTTGCCTTCGTGAAGCTTACAGTAGGGGTCCCCAAACTACGGCCTGCAGGCCACATGAGGCCCCCTGAAGCCATTTATCTGGCCCCCACCGCACTTCCGGAAGGGGCACATCTTTCATTGGTGGTCAGTGAGAGGAGCATAGTTCCCATTGAAATACTGGTCAGTTTGTTGATTTAAATTTACTTGTTCTTTATTTTAAATGTTATATTTGTTCCCGTTTTGTTTTTTTACTTTAAAATAAGATATGTGCAGTGTGCATAGGGATTTGTTCATAGTTTTTTTTTTATAGTCCAGCCCTCCAATGGTCTGAAGGACAGTGAACTGGCCCCCTGTGTAAAAAGTTTGGGGACCCGTGGCTTACAGTCTAGTTGGAGCACAGTAGATAATAAACCAATAAACAAATAAATAGATAAAACCACATCATATGAAGACAAGTGCTGTGGGGGGGGGGCAAGATAAATGGTTTACAGAGTGACAGAGGGAAAGCTATCTCAGCTAATGATCAAGGAAGGCTTCTCTGACTGGGTGACACTGGGCAGAGCCCTGAATGGCGTGAGGGATGAGCCAGAAAGACATCTGGAGGAGGCCACCAGATGGAAGAGGGAACAGGCAGAGGGAACAGGGAGCACAAAGACGCTGAGGGGCGTCACATCCAGGGACACCTGGGAGGCAGGAAAAGATGGGGGGAAAGCGGTAGGAGAAAAGGTAGAAGTAACCAGGGCCACATCAAAATGCAGTGAGCTTGGGAAAGGGGACACGTTGGTCCTCGGAGGGCAGTCCACTCAAGGAGGGGACCTCACTGGAGGCAGCACTGGAAACGTGACTAAAACGATGGCAGCAGCTGGCCTGGTGGACAGGCTGGAGAATCTGTCTTCCCACCCCCCTGGGAAGCTGAGGACCACGTGTGCATCTAGGCTGGGCCCCGGCACTCGGCGTGCAGTGTGGCCGCAGCTGGCTGCCCTGCTCCTCTCTGACTGTGCTCACCTTCCCGGGCGTGTGCTCTTCTCTACCTGCCCTGGAGAGCAGAGCGCCTCCTTCCTCCCTGATGGCTGCCTCAGGCCTCCATGGCGACACTCCTGTCTGGAGTTGATACTGTGCCCAACATCGCATCCCCACTTCCTAGCACGGCGCCTGGCACAGCTGAGCGCTTGCTGAGTGAATGAATGTCACTTGCTTTTTCTTATCCATCTATAGTATTATCCATCCATCCATCCATCTGTCTGTCCATCCATCCATCCATCCATCAACCCAACCATCCATCCACCATCCATCCACTTCCTTAGGCATAATCAAGAAATTCAAAAGTCTCAGGCAGGTTGTGCAAGAAGTTCTCTGTTAACCAAGGAGTGCTAACAGTGCATTTTAGACTTAATATGGGGTATCACCGTCATTTCGAATTGTCACCTAACAGGATTTCCATGAAATCACAGAACAAAATTACAGATCCCCCCACACTATATCATATTAGTGATCTGATATGCTAATTCTAATGAGCTATTATAATATTATTATAATATTCAGCATTTGTTAATATTTAATTATGTCTGTGCATGCCATTTAAAAGACAACTCAAAATTTTTCAAATGACTTACATATGAAACCCACTCAAGACTTCAATTTTTTGCAATATGGTAGACTAGATATTTTGAAAAACTGTCCCAGTATAAAGCCCCTAACAATGCTTAAAGCATAAAACCAGGGTGGGGACTGTAGAGAGGCCAAAAATAGGAAAAATGAAAAATAAATTCAGAATTCAGAAAGAAGAGCAAAAGATGCAGTGTGGTGATGATCTTTCTTATGCAGCAACTTGGCTTGGCTGTAGTCTCCAGTTACTAATCAAACACTAATCTGGGTGTTTCTATAAAGATAGTCTGTAGGTGGAATTAATGTCCATAATCTATCGACATAAAATAAAGATCATCAGATAGGCTCCATTCCATCAGCTGAGAGACCTTTCAGCGCAGAGTGGAGGCTTCCCAGAAGAAATTCCCCCTGGGGACAGTGACGTTTGCCCACATCTAAGAGCTGCAGCCTCCCTTCCTGAAGGGCTGCCCATGGTTTTGGGATTTGCCTCGCCCGTCCCCATGATCATGTCAACCAATTTCTTTCAATAAATCTCTTAGTATAAATTCCTTCCTGGTTCTGCTTCTCTGGCAGAATACTGATTGCTGCCTGATGCCAGCTGCTGGTCTGGGGTGCCTACTGCTCCCCACTTTGGCTCTGGGGAAAGGAGGCAAGTTGAGAACTCATGTAGGTGAAAAGTCAGATTAGGTACTGAGTGAAAAAGTGAACAAGAAAACATAGAAACAAGTTCGCACACTGAAACTTTGCCCTCTGGGCTTTGGCTCTGGGTACTGGGGAGAAAACTATTCATGGAGAATCTACAGCCACAAGTCATAGATCTAGGGCCCAGCTTCATAGCAGGATACAAGTAGTTCAACATTAGGTGCAGAGAAATCCACTTCATATCTTACAGTCTGGCAAAATTTAAAGTGAGACTACCAAGTATTAAGCAGGAGATGCAACCGTGGAAACCCACTCACTGCTTTGGAACATCAAACCGCAGCTTTGCATTGTCTGGTGAAGTCATTGATGCACACTCCACTACTATGTCTACACCCTTGAAAACCCGATGAACCTGTCCTCTTAACACACATGTACAAGAATGGTCATGGCAACATAATGAGTGTATAACAGCCCCAAACTGCAAGCAATTCAGATCCATCCATAGAGAACTGGATAAAGTGAAAGCATCACCCTAATAGAGTATTCCAGCGAAGAAAATGAACAAATTATAGCTGCACGCCCTGGCACAAATATAATGCAGTGTAACAAAAGGGGGAAGAATCTAATATATGCACTAAGATTCCGCTTCTCTTCAAAGTCTTACCATATATTATAAAGTCAGGACTGGATTCCTACTCATATGTCCTGTATGCAGACTTTCAGCTCTTTAGATCAAGAATTATATCCTATTCATAATTGTACCCACAGGACCTAGGAGAGTACCAGGCACAGAGAAAATACCCAGAGAATATCTGTTGAATGAATGAATACACTTTGGACACAGAAATGCATGTCAGGAGCCTGACCCTGTGTTTCCAGCCTCTGACCTCACCTGCCTGGACCTCTTTCTGCCATAGCGAACACTGCTGCTTGTCACCTGACCTACTTGACTACTGTTAACTCCCCTTTCCCAGCTTCCCAAAACCAAAGTTCCCTGAGACACTTCCATCTAAAAGCCACTCAAGCCCCAGTGTGATACATTCTTGCCAGGAAACGGAAGAAATGGGAGCTATTGCTGTCAATTAAATGAAGTTTTGAAATTTGCTCTGTATTTAATTTGGGCAGATTGTATTTCTCATCATTTAACAGGGAGTCCAGAAAGTTGGGAAAAACAAGACCTTTGGCAAGAGTTGGCAAACATGAGGCTCAGAAAAGCAACAAGAACTAGCACACAGGTTGAGAAATTTTAGTTCAAACGGATCAAATCAATAACAAAATTGTATCACAATAAAGCCCTGGAGGAAAAGAGAACTTAATTACACGAGACTATATTAATAAAGGACTCACTGTGGAACTCCTGGGCACCCTTCTATGTAGGAAATAAAGATAACTAAAGGGACATATTTTAGGAGAAAGTACTTGATATATTTTCTCTCCTGAAGAATTAGAATACTTCTAAAATACATCTTTTTCCAACACCAATGGTATTCCTGCTTTGAAAGACAGACTCCTTTATAGAAGGTGATCTTTCTTGACATAATCACAGTAATGTAATCTTGCAATACCAACTGACCTAAGTATGAAGTGTGACTTAACGTTGATAAAGGACTTGCTACTGTCAGTTATGCCATTATCTCTGCAGGGCAACGTGGTATAAGAATGTTTCAAATTACCTGGTTCAGCCCGATCAAGTTCATTTTCATTTACCAAGTTTTAAAAATTCCAAATGTCATATATGCCTTAAGAATATTCATAAACCATTAGATTTTTCTTGAATCTCTTGCTGCCATTTAAGCATTGATTCATGCTTATCATTTTAGGAAGGGAAATGGTCACAAACAACTGATAATCAGTTAAAAGGCCTTAAGAACAGAATTGAGGCTTCCTCAGCATTTAGGAAACACACATTTCTTTTCTCCTATCAATGTTTACATCCCACAGGCTGATATTGTCTTGTTTCATCTACATGGCTATGAATCAGTCTTAGTTTCATTTCAACGATTTATTGAACTTTGCACCTAACACTATGTTACATCCTATTTGAGGATGGAATTTTTATCCTAACCGGGATTTCAAGGTAGTTGATAAAACAAGATTTATGTTCAAGGAAGAGTTAAAAGAAAGCCCAAAGTATAATAGAACCTTAACTTCTGAGTTTGGCTAGATCCTGAACACCAGCTACATTGAAGCTTCGGAAAAATTCACTCCCTTCTCTGAGCCACAATTGCAAGTATAAGAGAGTGTCTTTTAGAAGATGTATGTGGAGAAATTCCTAATGCAAAGACTGTTCCAAGGTGGGACCAATCAGAGAAGGTTTCATAGAAGTGGCAGCAGTAAGTCTTCAGGTTGGTCTAGACGGACAATAATGAAAAATAGTATGACAAGTATTAGAAGTGTGGCACAGCGTGTGACCTAATGGGAGCATGACACTTGTAAACCCCGCTCTTTTCCTTTTCATACCTTCTATCTTTGTGATGAAATGCATGCTGTTCTCCATGCATTATTAATCAACTCTCCTTCATCAGGGAAGGTATGAGGGAGAGAGGGTGTCCAAGGTGGGTGGACGAAGAACAGCACAACTGACGTCACAGAGCAACTATGCCTATGGAGCAATTATCCGGCCAAGTTCACACACTGCCCTAGAGACTCTCTCTGCCAAACTGATGACACAGTGATCTAAAACACATTGCATCGCACACACAAAGAGTTATTTGTCACCCAATGTGAAATAGAAATTTGGTAATAATTATTCAGGTGGTTGGATCGGTGACAGAGTCCTAAAAATTCACATTAAGACTTAAGTTACCTTGATTGGTATCTTTATCAATCAAATTAGTCAGACATATGTCTCTTCCCTTCTTTTGGTACTTATTACAAGGAGATTGAGACAGGAAGGTATCTAATTTAGGAAAAAGTTGCAGCATCATACAGAAATTTAAGCAGCTGTCCATTTTTGTGTAGAGAAAACATTACAGATGCAAAAGTTCTTTGCTGCTTATATACTCTGCTAAGATTTTAGAAGAAACTTCCAGGAAACGTACCATTGATCAGAGGGTCTGGGTGAAGTCTGTAGAGAAATTATTTGTCCCCGTTCTTTCAATTTCCTTTCATTTCCCCACTTACAAATCTCAAGTTCTGAGTCCCCGCAAACCCTTATCAGAATCCATCTTCCCTAATTCCTTCATCACCTACCTATTTTCATTTTGAAGGCCATGGTTTCTAAATCCTTAATACATATAAACAATATTTTTTTATTAACTGTTCTTCTAGCTTATTATTTTAATCTTCTAAGGATGAACTGTACAGTATTTAAGAAAACGCCCTAATTTCCAGTGGCCCTCTATGTATAAACCATTATCTACCCCACATTAAAGAGAATGTAGACATTGCAAGAAAATAATTAGGTCAGTTTATCTCTGAAAACTACCTGAAACTGATCAGTACAAGGCAGAAAGGATCAGTTCAGATCATTCCAGGGGCTTAAGGCAGGGTACCTACCTCAGTGAAGGAGAAACAACACACAACCAAAAGAAGCTTAGCTAAATTCGTCATTTGATCATGTATTGATATTTTTGTTTCTCTTCACACATCATCAGTATCATCAAACACTTAAATCTGTGCTCCATATGCAGATATGACAAGCTATCTGACCGTATTCTACACTAATGTATCATAACATTGCTGATACTGAAAATCATTTTTCTTTAAACTGTCTTCTTCTAAGGAGTTTGGAAGAGCTTTTTTATTTTAAACAAATTCACCACTATGAATCTCATATGAATACCATCAACTACTGTGGCAAGGAAGTAATAACTGCCTTTATACTTTCCCATTAAGAACACAGAGACTTACAGAGAACTGAAATGATGAATACAAGGGTGCATACTTTTTGGCAGCATAATGGGGAGGAGATAACATTTAAATAAAGAACAGGTCATGTTGGAAAACAATAATAGAACAAAACAAACTCCTCAACCCAGTGAGGAGGTTTAAGTCACAATACCCTTTAATCCGCAGGTTGGCTCCTTCCTCTGCCTCCGGTAGATGATGTGTGGGTGGTACTCCCCTTCAGCCAGGGGATGCTCTTTGACAGGCTCAATAAAAAAGTCTCCATGTGGTAGGTGGAAAAACCCAGTCTGCAAATATAGGCAACAGAAAGGTTTGTTTGAATCAATTCTTTATCTCTGCAAAGAAAATTAGTAAAGTGACAATTATAATATATAGGTTATGGGTGTCCCTAAAACTCATGAGGTCAATGTTTTCATAGCTGGCATTTGATCTCACAGATGTCATTTAATGAAAGGTCTTCATAGCTATAATGGTTATTAAATGTTTAGGGGTCATGGATCCCCCTGAGATTCTAATGTAAGAAGCACACATATACACATCTATCTAAAATGTAGCATACAATTTTGTAGGTGCATGGATTCCCCTTCTAAAACCTGAGGCTGGGTATCTATAAATTTTAAATTAAGAGTCAGTGCTTCCTGGCTGCTGTATCATGGAGCTGGTACTATGCTCCATATTCCACTGACAGCTTGTGGAAGATTTATTTACCTGTATGTGGGTAGCCCAGTTACCTATTCATGCAGCAGCTTAACTTGAAGAGTTTAATGCCATTCTGCTTTCAAGAAAACAAAGAACTGTAACACTGAGTCCCCGATCTGAGGCAGGGTTTCCAGGTGTCTTATTTCACAGATATGGGAATCCGTGATGTGCTAGAGTGCTGGCCAGTGAGCAACGCTTTCTGGAGGTCAGGTCTAGAGGTGACATAGCCTACAACTTTCTTCTCTTTAGGAAAATTTCATAGTGCCCATTTGAGATGCTTAGAAAACGCCTTTGCTAATAATGGCTTCCATAGATGGACTTAACTCTCAGGATCTGAACTCTGTTTTAATGACTAACAGGTCTTACCCTAAACAACCTGCTGGAGGTGATCAGAAACTCGGACTCTGAAATTAAAATTGGTTCAAATCCCAGCTTCTCCACTGATTAACTCTATGATCTTGGACAAAGTTCAGCTTTCTAACAAGGAGAATAGAAAAAAAAGAACACTTTACTGGGAGTCATAACAATAGCTATGTGACGTTGAATTGGTGGCCCAGCCTATAAAATGGGGATAATGCCTGCTACCTCACAGGGCTCTTAGGAGAATCAAGTGAATTAGGGCTTGTGTCAACTGCTTTCCAAATGCAGGGCGGTCATGTTTAACTACTAGCTCTGACAGTGGTTATATCTGACTTCAAATTTGCTGACATTTCTTGGGAGACAGTTTTTTCTCAGTATGATTATCCAAAGACAACCCTCTGGGACAGGAAGAACTGACAAGGTCCCAATTGCAAGAAAATAGCTGGAAACAGACTCGTGGAGTGCTGAGACCTGGTTTGACTTCCACTCCGAGACAAAGACCAAGGACACCTGGAGAGAGCGTGCCTGTTGCGGATGAAGCTCATCTGTCCCATAAAAGGAAAGTAGAAGTCAATAACTCCTTGAGGATGGCTGGTTTGGGGTCCTTTGTGACAAGGTTATCAACCCAATATCAATGTTCGTGAAGACAAAAATCACCAACAAGAAGGATTTATTGTCATTTCTTCAGCCTCAAATTTTAGACCCAGGTGGTACAGAAGAAACAGATGGGACTCTAGTTGAGACTATAATAACTGTTTTATGGGCAACATGAATGAGAATGCCTGAGAGCCAAACAAGCACTTTCCTAAAGCCTTCCATCTGCATTCCTCCACGAGGCCGGCCTTGGCAGCGTGCACCCAGAAATCATCTAATCAGCCTAAATATTTCTCCCAAGCTCAATGGAGAGCTAGCAAAGCGGGGTGGCGCACCAGCTGGAGGGGAAGCAGGGCACCGGCTCACATGCGAGTAAGGCTGCTGGCCCCAGGACCACAGGTGAGCATCACAGAGAAGGGGCCGGGCAGGAGAGGGAATGAAGAGACCTCCACTGGTCTGGGCAGAGTGAGGTGGGAAGATTTCCCAGCTGAGCTCTGCACCTCCTCTCTCCCCCAACATAAACACAGAACTTTGAACACCTGGTACGCAGGTGGCCATGGTTTGTTGGTCTCTCTCACTTCACCAGAGCCAGGTCATGTGGGAAGGAAGCATGTCCGGTTCACTTTGCAAAGGAAGGACTGGCTCCAAGCCTTCCCTGAGACTAATTGCCTACGAAAGTCACCTCCAATCACCAGCTCTGGGTTTGAGCCAAAGAAGACACTCTTTGTTCCAATCTTCTTTAGTCTGCTCACCTTTGCCACACCTTTGAAGGAGAATGGAAATGAACTTGAAGGAAAATAAAGACAAGACCCACTTCACTGGGGACTTGTACTCTGTTCCTAACAAAACCCAAGATGGAATGAACCTCAGACAGAAGCTCAAAGAAGAGAAACTGACTCTTCTCTTCTCTGTCATGTACTCTTTCTCCTCCACACTGCTAACTCTCTTTTGGAAATAAACTCACCTCATTGTTTCAACAAAGTTATAAATATCTGTGAATGTTTCTCAAGGCTATCTTGGAAGAGCTACTTTAAATAAACTTTATTCTGAAGCATTATAAACATACAGAAAGATGTGCAAACCAGAACTGTGAAGTCCCATAAATCTTCCACAGAGGGAACACCTAAATAGAGAAACAGAACATTCCCAACTGCCCAGACACTCCCTGTTCCCCCTCCCAGTCAATAACATCCCCCAACAGGAGCCGTTCTTCTGGTTTCTAATACTAATAAATTAGTTTTAAGCCTACTCTTAATTCTTTTACAGGAAGCATTACTTGACACAAAAGGAAAACAATGTGTATCTCAAGTGCCAGGGACTGGCCAATTGTAAAGATTTTAAGGCAGATGGATTTCTCAAGGCCCATTAAATTGGACTCCTCATATTGCTTCCTACTCCTCAGGCAAGCCCAGCTGGTGGGGCGGAGACAGGGCTGGGCTACCTTGGTGAGTCACTTGGCACTGACACTCTGCTGCTTTCTGCCAATGAATGGTGGGCACAGACTCTTTAGAACCAATTTATCTATCCTAGTTTTGACTGAAAATACCTCCTTCTCCTCAATTCCCATTAAAGTTTTAGTCATCATGATATAGTTGATATTACACTTCAGTTAGTACAATAATTTGGGGTCTAGTGGGAAATGGGAAGCATCTTACAAGGATTTTGTGAATAGAGTATTCTAGAATCACAGAGCCTAGAAACCTTGGAGAGACATCCAACTTATGCTAGCACGTCTTCAGGAGGACCACGGATATAGCCCAGCACACAGAAAAGTAAAAACCAATGATTCTATAAAAGACATAGGAAGGAAATACCAAAGTAGTTCCAACACTCAGAACTCTGTTGCATAATTCAATGGGGTGACTTTTATACAGGATAAACTATGACTAGCACCCACCCTGAGTTGTGGAATAATGCCACCAAAACTCATCAACCAACCCATTTGAAAACTTCCTTTCTATTGAAAACTTCAGAAGTTACCAGATCAATTTGTTTCTTCCCATGGTGATAAAAGACAACCTTATCAATTTATTCAGAAACCAAGAACAGGAAAAAATGGTTTGGGATAAAGAGGTATCCAAGATACTCAATTGTAGTACATGGATCATTGGAAAAGATACCACCTGTTACTCATTATATACACAGGAAAGAGGACAAAATCGCACTCTCCCCCAATCACCCTTATCACATATCAATCTGCATCAATCAGGTAACAGCTCTAAGAGGGGTGGTGACACCTGCCCTCGAGGTTTATGGCCCAGTCGGGAAGATAAGACTGATATCCATAAAACAGTAGAAAGAAGACAGCAGAGCCTTAGCGTGTTTGTGTTGAAAAGGACTTACTGTTCACATGGCCCAAGAGACCGGCCTTGGCCTCTGGGGGCACTGGGCCCGGAACGCAAACCTCATGTACCAGACCACCTCACACAGCACCTCGCAGGAGGTGAGGGAAGGTCCCTCCCTAGGTGCTACAGATTCCAGTGCTGTATTTCAGGGGAAACAGAGCCCAGTGAAAGCAGAAGCTTTTAGAGTAAAGACAAAAGATTGCACTTCTGTAGTCTGCAAAACACGTGGCACAGTCCTAATGCCATAACAGCCTCCCAGAATCACTCACTTTCTTTTTGCTGGTTTGCAAGAGGTAGAATAACTTTTTCTCATCTAGTATGCAGTCAGGACCCTAAATTAGAAGTCAAGGGATAAGAAAAGCCTCGGAAAACAGAGAAGCAAAACCACTGAGAAGATTCCCCTAGGAACACCCCTGCCTCTGCTGCGATGGTGAAGGCAATGCCACTGATTCATGAGATGTTGCTTATTAGTCTTGGAAGCCCTAGTAACTCATATGGTTTGAGGATATAAAGCCCAAGCCAGAAAGACATTCTCTGCTGCACCCACCTGGCAGCTCCCATGTTCATGCAGTCACCTGCAGAAGACCTGGCCCCTACTTCCCACCACAGTGCTGTCCAGTAGACCTTCCTATGGTGATGGAGATGTTCTATATCTGCACTGGCCAATTCGGCGGCCACTAGCCACATGTAACTATTGAACACTTGAGATGTGCCTAATGCAAGAGAGGAACTGACATTTTAATCTCATCTAACTTTAAGTATTATCTTAAATTTAAATAGTCACAGGAAGTTAACGGCTGCCATACTGAACTGTGTGTTTCTGGAGACTGGCTGACCAGTGAAGGAGAGAGACCCATAAGCCTGCTCATCATACCATGGTGAGTTCTGTAATCAAGGGAGGCACTTAAAAGAAACACAGACTTCCAAAATGTGACGTTTCACTACAACAGTTTGTTTTCTATGATCCATTGGTCAGGAGCTAGCTTGGAACCATCTATGTACTGCATTCAGACTTGAGAGAATTAAAAGAGGAAACTAAGTATAAAAGATATAACATTTGTAAAAATTAAAATGAGTCATTGGGAGCAAATTTGGCAGGATCAGGGCTGTGTAAGGGGCTGCCATTGGCCTGAGACCAAAGAGGAAGGAGATCCCAGCAGAGCCCTGGGGCCGGGGTTATGATCATATAGAATTGGAAGAACTGGAAGCCAGGTCCCCCTTCCAGAGGGACTTGTCCCCAGGAGCACTGGAGTACCAGCCTGCACTTCCCCATCACTCTAGGCTGTTCTTCAAGGGACCCTGCCACAACCCCAGTGCACGAAGACCACAGCCCTGCCTGCTGGCTGGCGGTCCAGAGTCTACTGAAAAATGGATAAAACGGATTTTAAAAAATTATAGACCAAAACGTTATGACAAGGTTCGAAATGTTATGACAAGGTTTAATAGAAATACCATGAGGTGTATGATCGTGGCCAAATTAGTTAATACATTGAGCCCGGTTCTCTTACCTATAAAATGAGACAAAATCTACCTTCGTGTGCAGGGTTATAACTATCAGAGACACTGTATATAAAACGCCTAGCAGGAGGCTTGCCATGTGCTAGGAGCTCAATATATGCACATGGATGCGTTTATCATAGTGTCACACACAGTGAACACAATGTAAAGGGCTGACCAAAGGCAAACACGCCCTAGGCCAGCCACGTGGTTTATCTCCGAGCTGGAGGTAACTCCTCTGGCCTCAGTCTCCCTATCTGGAAAGTATAAATAGTGAGAGTGATAGTAACTTGTTAACTAACTTACTAAGAGTTGTCAGGTATATTAAATAAGTTCATATAAAGTGTCTACATGTGTGTAAGCACATTGTGAGTGCCTAATAAGTGTTAGCTGTTAGCCATTATGAAAGTCTAAGAATCAGCCCCCCACCCCACCCAGATGCCTAATGAGATGGACCATTAATTTTCTGTGTCAATTTGACTGGGTGCCAGATTAATTATTTCCGGTTGTGTCTGTGAGGGTCACTCTGGGTGACATTAGCATTCAAATTGATGAACCCATTAAGGTACACTGCTCTCTGCAAAGTGGGTGGGCATCTTTATGTTTTGGGGTTTTTTTGTTTTGTTTTGTTTTCTGTTTTTTGGTCTCTCTAAGCAACAATCTAGGCTTGCCATCACCAGAAAAATGAGGAGTCCAACTGAAAGAAAGGGGGAAAATTGCTAGCATATTCCAAGTCCAGGAAATATGTTTTAAGGGAGAAGAAGAGAGAACCAGTTTCACAGAAGTAAAAGCACCTGCTCCCGTAAGGAGCAGAAAACCAAGATGGTGGATTGAACCACAACAAAGCACTATTGTTTCACGCTGCCCATCAGGCAATCTTTCTCTGACCTGGGACCGTCCTCTACTGCAAGGATACAAAGTCTTTCTCACCCTGCTTCTTGCACCATGAAGGGCAACAATCCCTGCTGGGAGACTGTTCCCACCCCTGGAGGGAAGAGCACAGCCACCAGTCAAGCTGTTTGTTATGGCCACCAAAGTAATTATGGCTCCAAAACATTCTGATGTTTAACAATGACTTAGGGTCAAAAGGGACCATCTTCCCTGGTGGCTTAGTGAAGGGAAGAGGTGAACGTTGAGGAGTTTGTTAGCATGTTACCTTCACAAAGTGCCATAGGAGAGAAGTGAAAAAATGGAGACAAGGTCTAGGGTGAGACATTCAAGATGTGAACGTGGACATTCACTGTCTCCACTTCCTCTGCCGCACTAATGGCACAGATAAAATGGAACAAACATATATTATTTGTAACTCCAGCTACCCTGTCAGGAGAACATGTGTGGGTCACTGTAGTATTTTTCAGTTGAGGGCAAACAAAATCTTCCCACTCTGGAGAACAGACTTTCACATTCTTGAAGGTGACATTGAAGTGCTGGGGGAGAGAAACAGTAGCTGAAAAAGCCCTAAATAACTGTGTTTATAAGAAAGACAGGAGAAATTGCAAGTCCTGGAAATAATCCAGGTGCAGCCAAAGCAGCACCTGGAGGCGGAGGCCAGAAAGTGAAAGACCCAGAGAGGAAGGAACGCCGGCTGGCAGCCATAGTGGAAGATTTGCATACAGAAAATGGGGGTTTTAGCATGGAGCATGATGGGAAATATGCACTGTAAACTCTTTTATCTTTGAAATCTGCAATAAAATATACAGTGCTCTCTAATACTTTAGTGTGACTAGAGTCCTCCCTCAAACATGGCATAGGGAGAAAAAAGAGGTGAGGAACCATCAACTCACCTTAGAAAATGAGCAATAATTAATAATTCCACAACATATTCCAATTTTCGTTTCATGTTCAAATTTCGCATACTGTCCCCAAAATGTCTTTAAAAGTGACTCATTGTTTGCTTCCTTTTTTTGTAATCCAGAATCTAATGAAGTTTAATAAAATGCATTTGGTCAGTATACAATAAATTATTTTTAAATAACTTCAGATATATTTCAAGCATATGCTTTAAAAAGTGGAATATTTTTAAAAGCCTGTTATGAAAAACAATAATCTTTTGCTCTACCCTCCCCAACTCCCAGAGATAATGACTCTTGACTTTTCTTTTCATATTCTTCTGGAAGTTATCTCCGTATTTCTAAAATAAGATGCTGCTATTTTCTTACATCAGGTTCAGGCATTATCTGAAGTACTGTGCCTGCTACAACACCTGAGAACTTGGCCTCCTCATCCAATCCCTCTGCCAGGCTTCTAGTATCCTTACTTTGTCCAAACCAATATAGACGAATGCAGTTACATTATTACAACGAGGGAAGCTAGGGATTCAGCCAGTATGTGCTAACACAACTCAAATCTACTCTAATAGGTTGATCTCTACACCAGTTAGGTTACTAGTATTTCCATTCTTGCAGTTTTTTGGGTTTTTTTGGAATTTCTAGGTATCTTTCTTCTCTTATTGCATTGTTTTCCTTGTTATTACAATCTACTCTTTTTAAATCCCCAACATATCAGGGACTATTCTAATTGAGCTCCCTTTTTTCCGTGGAGACATCCCCCGGAGCTCTCCATCTCCTTGCTTTAAGCGGGCCTGCTCTGGCTATCACCCAGGGACCTCCCTTGATGGTCCCTTGAGATTAGGACCATTGAATTCTGGCTCTCACATCAATATGGTTCATTCCAGCATCCATTTTCAAAGTGCAGAAGTCTGATAGTTTTTCTGTATCTCAGTCCTTTTTGGATGGCCTCTCTCTCTTCCCAAAAGGTTCAGGATCTTCTTTCTCCCATGCTATTTGGAAACTTCACAATTAGGTGCTTTTGAGTGAGTCTTCCTACACCCACTGTGCTGGACCCTAAGTGGACTGTCTCACCCTGGATACTATGCTTTTCAGCCCTCCAGTTAAGAGACACTCTTGGATAATAGACTTCCTAGATTGTTCCTCTGGTTTCCCTGCTTTTTCTGTCATATTTTCCTACTCTTGGTCTTCTTTATCTACTTTTAAAATATAATATAGTTGGCATACAAGTAATATTAGTTCAAGGTATACAACAGTAATTCAACATTTATGTTTCTTACACTCTAAACATCGCGCTAAGCCTAGTAACCATCTGTCAACGTGCAAAAAATTCAAACTATTACAGACCATATTCTCCTCACCTCATTTACCCATCACTCCCTCCCTCCCCTTTGGGTGACCATCAGTTTGTTCTTTGTTTCTATGAGTCTGCTTTATCAATTTTTTAAGGGATTCTCTTGGCTTTATCTTCCAACATTTCTATTGATTTCTTTTTAAATTTCATTATTTCTTCTTCCAGACAGTTCTTTCTTGGTTTCAAATTGTTCTTTTCCACAGTATGCTCTTCTCATTTGATGGAGACAATCCATTCTAGAAAACTTCTAAGGACACTAATTAAAGAGTTTGAAGTTCGCTTGTTTGTTTGTTACATTCTTTCCTGCTTTATTATCTGATGTCCCCAAAGTTATTGTTTCCTGTCTGTTTACCTTGTTCTACTCTACCTCTTTCATTCTGAGGGTTTTCCTAAAATGTCTTGACATCCTTGAGGGGGTTCTGAAAAGCTGGTGAGGCATTCTGTGTATGCATATAGGACTTTAGAATATTCTGAAGGGGGCCTGGGAGGTACCTCATCTCTGTGGCTGGAGGACTGCCTAAATGCCAAAATGTAAAGGACTCTTTTCTTGGGCCATTTAATTCCTTCTGAGAAGAAAACTCCAGTCTTATAAAACGACGCCCAGTGTTAGTAGTTCCCCCTGAGGTAGTGGAAGCAGACCGCCATCCTGCTTTTGGCTCCGTACCTCATTCTCCTATACTCCATCATAACTAGCATCTCTGAGTCCCAAACCACTCTGGGGTTCCCGGGTCATATCAACTTCTTCTGGTCTATATCCCACCAGTGTGCACACTCAGGTGTGGCTTGCTTGGTCATGAAACATTGGTTATGACTTGTGCTATTTCCCATCTTGGAGAATTCTGTCCAAATCTCATACCCTAAGATGGCTCCTCTCTTATTCTCTGTTATCATTAGGGAGGAAAGGAATACAATTGTTCCATTTCTCATCTTTGATGTTTCAGGAACATAAAAATAGTCATTAGACACATTTTCAACAAATTTAAATAGACAACAAGTTAAACCTTCACACCCACATCGAAGAGATTATAACACTAAATTCGTTCTTTTTAAGCTCAGAAAAATAAGTCTACTTTTCTTTTAATTCACCATTTCAAACTGTTTATGCCCCAAATAATTCATAATAGAGAAATGATAAATGGCACAAAATATTTAAAATCCTTACTAATAATTATACAACAAAGCATTCTTGTCAAAATTTCAAGAGTACAACTATTCACTCTATTCTGCAAAGTGTGTGGTGAACACCACAGAACTTTCTGAAGCAGCTGAATGACAGCTGAAGTTGACCCACCATTTTGTGACCTTCTCAGTGACCTTGACTGTGACAGGGCAATGTTCTTAGATATGAGGTGGCCTGAAGCAAATGCCAACCTCTCTGACCCTGCATGACTCCCCAAGTTCTTAATGAATAGCAGTTGTTCAGCAAAGTACAAAAGTATAGTCAAGAATTTCTTACACAGTAAAAACACTAAATAAAGGTTATTTTCTCTTTTTTACTTTTTCTGTAATCCAAAAATTTTTCCCATTTGATATATATTTAATATATCTAATTTATTTGTGTATATATACATATAAACATAAATATATACATATATATATTTCTCTTATAAACAAAACAATTATTCTTAAAAATTATGTACCCATGGTTATCTCTATGTGGCATGCTTATTTTATGAAATTAAAATCCAAAGTTGTTCTGTAAAGAAGAATTACAGATAATTTGTATAAATCTTCTGCCCTCCAAGAGGGAGAACTTAGCTCCCACCCCCCTAGCCCTGCCTTTTGTTTAGTGCCTTGGTTCAGTAGAATGGAGTGAAAGAGAAGAAAAACAGTGGCTTTACAATGGAGAGACATCAGAGACGCTGGCCACCTCAGCAGTTGATTAAGGGTAAGTCATCTTGTTAGCATGTGCCCTCGGGATAACATCATGAGAAGGGCACTTCGCTGCTGTTGTGTTCTTCCCCAAAACACCTCATTCCAGTCTAACCATGAAAAAACATTGGGCAAACCCCAAATTTGAGGACATTTGACAAAAATACCTAAAGAGTACTCCTCAAAGTGTTAAGATCATCAAACACAAGTTAAGCCTGGGAAACTGTCACCTCCCAGAGGAGGTTAAAGAGACATGATGACTAAAAGTAATGCAATTTCCAGGATGGGATCTTGGAACAGAAGACTGACATTAGGGAAAAACCAGCAAACCCTAAATAAAGTGTGTAGTTTAGTTAATAGCAACGTACCAACGTTGGTTCCTTAGTTGTGACAAATATACCATAATAGCATTAGATGTTAACAATAAAGAAAACTGGGAACCACGTGTACAAGAACGAGATGGACCATCCTTGTAACTTTTCTGTAAAGTTGAAACTGTAAGAAAAAGAGTATACTTTTAAAAATGATAAATAACTCAACTTTTTCATTAATATTAAAATTGATGGAAGGTGAATCTCAATCAAAATCTGGGAAAGGAAAGGAAAAAATTTTCCCAGTAAACTTGGGCAATTACTCTGTCAGTATGGCCACATCGTAACCTCTTAGTCAGAAACATTCACATAGTTCAAGGGCAAGGGAGGACTTCTTCTGCCTTCTGGGACAATATGCATCAAAAGCTATAGATATCACACTTTTAACCCCAAAACATCACATATAAAATTATTTCCCAAAGATGAGTCCAAAATAAGAAAAACATGATTGTGTGTACAAAGATATCCATCACTATTTATTTAAAATAATGACTAACAGGAAGCAACCTAAATGACCAACAACAGAAGGCTGGAAATAAACTGTGTAACATTTAACATAATAAGATATTAAATAAAAACATTAGGTGTTCTTAATAACTTCAAAAAATATTCATTATATGAGATTAAATGAAGGAATATAAAACTGTATGTTCAGAATGATTCCAATTATGCAGAAATACAGAGAAAATACAGGAAAGAAATATATATTTTTTAATGTTAATGACAGGCATTTCCAAATAGTTAGATAATGGTTTGTTTCTCTTTGATAGCTGAAAACTCTGAATTTGCCACATTGGATATACAGTATATTTCTTTTATAACAAAAGTAAAATGATCTTCAAAACATTTGCTAGTGCTTTTCTTCATGTGATCAGATTACACATGACTTTTATTTTCCTCTTTGAGCTTTTCTGAAATTTTCAAATCTCTATATTAGTGGCTGATACTTTTAAAACCAGACAGAATATATAATATAAAAGGTTTTACTACACTTCTTGCTGTAAACTCAATGGTTTGAGCGATAACACATGTTTTAGCTAGGAAAAGGATTTAAGGGACACTGAGTGACATACACAAGCAGAGTGTGATGATTTGGGGATATTTATTAGGAAGCATGATTTTCACTGAGAGCTTTTAAATTTTATTCTGCCCTGATATCCAGTCATCATTCAGTCTGTACAATACATTACTAATCAGTGGTACGCAGGTGAGCGCCGAGAGCAGGGAAGGGAGAGGAGGGGTGGAGAACCTGGAGGGGAGGAAGACAGAGAGAAAAAGGACAAACATCAGAAAAGAAAGGGAAAGAGAACAACAGAAAAACTGAAACAGGGAAGACTGGAGAGAATGGAAGTGCAGCAAGAAAAAAGGGTCAGAAATGGAAAGCAAGTGATGTCCTTCTTTCAAATCTGTGTTGAAATTCCAGCAGGAGGTTGGAAATTACATGAAATAAACACAGTGAAAGGTAATAACATTGAGTGAGATAAGTTCGTGATCATTAGATAAATCAACTGGGTTAGATCAGTCACCTTTTGTGAAAAAATGTTTTAAAGCTGTGAGAAAAATTATTTAAAGCTGTCCTCTTGAGAGGCGGGGCACCCACCCCACCATGCCACCCGCACTGCGTTTAACGGGACATTCAGGTGGTCTCCACATTGAATTGGCTTGTACTGTTTACTAATGTTGCTCCAGGCCCTCCCTTCCACCTTCGCTTCCTGTTCTCAGTTATTCTCTTGTTTATCTCACAGCAAAAAAGGAAAGAGAAAGATAATTTTTGGAAAGCAGATCTCTAATGCTAGAAAAATAATTTGAATACAACTGCTAACCACAGGAAATAATACACCACAAGCTTTTAGAGGCTTTTGGGTGGTCAAAATCACTATTTCAAAAACCATAAAAAACTGTTATTAACTGTTTTATGTATGTTTGACTTGCCAAGATATTAGCTTTTAATTATATTTAAATGATACAGTAGAATTTTACTTTACCTGCTTTATAATTTTAGGTACATGAAAATACAATATGTAATTATTGGACAGAATACATTCATGCTCATTTTATAGGGCTTACGGTTTACTATTATTATTCCAAATAATTTAAAAGGTTTTTGATGTCTGTGCCTTTTATTTTATAGCATAATTGGGGTTTTAATTATAATTCGTTGGGTTCACATATTTTGTATGGGAAGAGGACCTTACGTATTACCATGTTTAGGAATATTCAGTGGCATGATAAACTACCTAAATTGTTATATAATAAAATGCACATTGTTTAAAGGAAATAACTAAAAACAATATAATATACATGCAGTAGGCAAAATAATAGCTCTTTCCAACCCCACCAAAGATGCCCAGAAACTATGTTAGGTTACATGGCAAAGGCGAATTAAGACTGCAGATGAAATTAGGGCTATTGATCATCTGACCCCAGGATGGGAGATTTGCCTGGATTATCCAAGGAACTATTCTACGATGGACCTTGAGAACATTACTCTAAGTGAAACAAGTAATTCAGAAAAAGCTAAGAACCATATGATTTCACACATAGGTGAGATATAAAAATGAGACTTATAGGCATCGATAAAAGCGAAGTGGTTACCAGGAGTAGGGCGAATGGAGAGGAAAGTAAAGAGGGACAAGTATATGGTGATGGAAAATGGTTTGACTTTGGATGATGGGCACACACATAATCAACAGTTCAAATGCTATAGAGATATTTACCTTGAACCTATGTGCTCTTATTGGTCAATGTCACCTCACTGAATTTAATTTTCTAAATAAATATTTAAAAAAATAAGTGGAAGAGAGAAGCAGAGAGAACTGGAGAGACAGCAGCGTAGAAAAGAACGGGCCCGGTACTGCTGGCTTTGAAGACAGAGAAATGGGGCCATAAGCCACAAGAGTGACCTCTTGTAGCTGGAAAAAGTGAGGAAATGGTTTATCCTCAAGTTCCCAGAGGAAATGCTGCACTGCCGGCCCATGCTTTTGGCTCGCTGAGACCCATTTCACACCACTAACCTTCAGAATCATCAGATAACACATCTGTGTTGTAAACACAGCTGTGGCAATTCGTGAAAGCAAGAATAGAAAACTAATACAATGGTTATATACCTCAGTTCTAGAGACAGTGCCAACTAGAACCGGGTGGCAGCTAGAACCGCGGTGGCAGCTAGAACCGGGGTGGCAGCTAGAACCAGGGTGGCAGCTAGAACCACGGTGGCAGCTAGAATCGGGTGGCAGCTAGAACCGGGGTGGCAGCTAGAACTGTGGTGGCAGCTAGAACCGGGGTGGCAGTTAGAACCAGGGTGGCAGTTAGAACCGCGGTGGCAGCTAGAACCACGGTGGCAGCTAGAACCGAGGTGCCAGCTAGAACCGGGGTGCCAGCTCTAAATAAAAAAAGACTGCCTACACTTAGATAAAAGCTAAACTCTGGCCCTGGAATTGATGAACAGGGGTAGTTTTGCTCTCTGGAAATTTTAGTGACAGACTCAAACATTTGAAAAGAACTTAAAATTGAAGGTATTCCAAAAGTCCATAGCCTTTCTATATGCCAACAATGAAATATTAGAAAACGAACTCAAAAAAATAATCCCCTTCACGATTGCAACAAAAAAAATAAAATACCTAGGAATAAACATAACAAAGAACGTAAAGGACCTATATAATGAAAATTACAAAGCATTGTTAAGGGAAATCGAAAAAGATACAATGAGATGGAAAAATATTCCTTGTTCTTGGATAGGAAGAATAAATATAATCAAAATGGCCATATTACCCAAAGCAATATACAAATTTAATGCAATTCCCATCAAAATCCCTATGAGATTTTTTAAAGAAATGGAACAAAAAATCATCAGATTTATATGGAACTATAAAAAACCCCGAATAGCCAAAACAATCCTAAGGAAAAAGAATGAAGCTGGGGGCATTACAATACCTGACTTTAAACTATATTATAGGGCCACGATAATCAAAACAGCATGGTATTGGCAGAAAAATAGACACTCAGACCAATGGAACAGAATAGAAAGCCCAGAAATAAAACCACATATATATGGTCAAATAATCTTTGATAAAGGGGCCAACAACACACAATGGAGAAAAGAAAGCCTCTTCAACAAATGGTGTTGGGAAAACTGGAAAGCCACATTCAAAAGAATGAAACTCGACTACAGCCTGTCCCCGTGTACTAAAATTAATTCAAAATGGATCAAAGACCTAAATATAAGACCTGAAACAATAAAGTACATAGAAGAAGACATAGGTACTAAAATCATGGACCTGGGTTTTAAAGAACATTTTATGAACTTGACTCCAATGTCAAGAGAAGTGAAGGCAAAGATAAATGAATGGGACTACATCAGAATTAAAAGTTTTTGCTCAGCAAGAGAAACTGATATCAAAATAAACAGACAGCCAACTATATGGGAACTGATATTTTCAAACGACAGCTCAGATAAGGGCCTAATATCCAAAATTTACAAAGAACTCATAAAACTCAACAACAAACAAACAAACAATCCAATAAAAAAATGGGAAGAGGACATGAACAGACACTTCTCCCAGGAAGAGATACAAATGGCCAACAGATATATGAAAAGATGCTCAGCTTCATTAGTTATTAGAGAAATGCAAATCAAAACTACAATGAGATACCACCTCACTCCTGTTAGATTAGCTATTATCAACAAGACGGGTAATAGCAAATGTTGGAGAGGCTGTGGAGAAAAAGGAACCCTCATTCACTGTTGGTGGGAATGTAAAGTAGTACAACCATTATGGAGGAAAGTATGGTGGTTCCTCAAAAAACTGCAAATAGAACTACCTTATGACCCAGCAATCCCTCTACTGGGTATATACCCCAAAACCTCAGAAACATTGATACGTGAAGACACATGTAGCCCCATGTTCATTGCAGCACTGTTCACAGTGGCCAAGACATGGAAACAACCAAAAAGCCCTTCAATAGAAGACTGGATAAAGAAGATGTGGCACATATACACTATGGAATACTACTCAGCCATAAGAAATGATGACATCAGATCATTTACAGCAAAATGGTGGGATCTTGATAACATTATAAGGAGTGAAATAAGTAAATCAGAAAAAAACAAGAACTACATGATTCCATACATTGGTGGAACATAAAAATGAGACTAAGAGACATGGACAAGAGTGTGGTGGTTACCAAGGGTGGGGGGGGGAGGGAGGACATGGGAGGGAGGGAGGGAGAGAGTTAGGGGGAGGGGGAGGGGCACAGAGAACTAGATAGAGGGTGACGGAGGACAATCTGACTTTGGGCGAGGGGTTTGCAAAATAATGATGACAAAATAACCTAGACATGTTTTCTTTGAATATATGTACCCTGATTTATTAATGTCATCCCATTACCATTAATAAAAATTTATTAAAAAAAAAAAAATTGAAGGTATTCGCCTTCAATCAGTTACAGTGATGTGAGTTCATCTCAGCCTCCAGAGTTTTTGCCAGTTCAGCACAAAGGCTGTTAAGGCTGAAACACAATCCTCTTTTTACTGGGAAGAAAAATGAGAAGCAGCAGTAAGATACACAGATGTCACCCTAGAAATGATCTGGGACTCAGGTGGAAGGCAGGGGGTGAAAGGGAATCGGGAGACTCAGCTGAGCGATACCTGCCCTGCCTCCTTCCCTTGGGTTCAGTGAAACGCAAATAAAACTACATGAATCTGCAAATCATACAGAAGTATATCCCTCTATCACTTTCAGCATTTATTTTGCTGCAAATCACAGCTATGCTTTACTAATAGTTTTCTTTCAAAACAACTCACACCTGGGAAGGTGGGTGGTCACTTTTTTTTATATTGTGACGGTCCATCTGACAAACTCTCATCTAAGGAAAACATGAGCTCTTGGGTTTTAAGCATGTCTTCATTCCAAAGTTTCCAAGGAGGTCTTCCCAAAACAGTCTGTTTGACCTCAAGGGCATGAAGGAGGAAATAGCCTTAAGTGCTGGCTCCTGGTTGCTTCCAACTACGAAATGAATATAGGAAAATCTGAGATCTGTGGGGAGCAAGAGGCCCCATTCATATCAAGTGTCGACCTTCCTGGAGCCCACTGGGAAAACGTGGTGACATTGCTGGATCCGTTCTCACTGTGAGTTTGTAACTTGTGCACTGTTTGGGGTGAGGGGGAGTCTCCAGCTGCCTGGGATTCAGCTTCTCCCAGGAAACTCCAAGTCAACCCAGCTTTCATCAATTATCTGTCCAGCCCTTTAACTGGGGTTTTGTAGCAATACAAGAATGTCTAGTTCATTAGATCCCAGAATGAGTGAAATCATATGGTCCTTTTGTCTTTCTAAATGAACAAACAAGCAAACCAGAGTCAGACTCATGGTTAGAGAGCTGGCTAACAGCTGCTGGGGGTGCAGGGACTGGGTAAGGGGGAGCATGTAGGGATTGAGCAAAAAAGGAAAAAACTAAAGAAAAAAACTCATGGACACAGCAACAGTGTGGGGATCAGTAGGTTGGAGGAGAAGGAGACGGGATGAGGGAAGTGGAAGAGGGGACAAGAGGGACAAATGGTGATGGACAGAGACCTGACCACAAGAGAAAAATGAAATCATAACCTCAGTGACCAAGCGGACAGCATTCACCAGGACAGTAATGGTCCTGTCCTGATACGATCATTCCTCCTTCTTACTTTCGTATATGTATATTCTAAATCTCTTACAGTGATTAGTTTTTAGTATTAAAACTTTTAACTAAAAAAGAAATATCCATCCAGCCAAACTAGGTATAAAAGGGGCATCATAAGGAACTTAGAAAAATCTGAACAGACTGAAAAATCAACACCTCTTCTAGGATCCACGAGAGAGAGGAGGACACAGAGCAGAGCGCTGACCCTAAGACAAGGGAGACAGGTGGGAATCCAGGGGTAGTGGCTGAACCAGAGCAGAGACTCAGGAGCAGAAATGTCCGTGCCGGGCAGAGCGAGGCTGGAAAACTGGAACTGCGAGTGACGAGCTGCTGGAGATTCAGGGTGCACAACTCTGAGCAGTAACTCTGGGAGGACCCAACTAAAAGGGGTCCCTGCAATATTGTGAAATTTACCTCCAGGAGCTCAACCAGGCTCCCACAGTAAATATATGAGAAAGATCCCATGCTTCCCTCAGAGGGAGAGCAAAAGAATCATTTTAAAACATGCAGAGTACTTTTTTCTTAGCAATGACTGCCTTCAGGGGAACTAGTTAATCGGAGCCTAAACTGCTGGCATATTATCAGAGCCTAACTGAGCTGGGGAAGGAAAACGCCCAATTCTCAACAGCTCTAGCCTTGCACATGGGAGAAAGGAAATACCCGAGTCCAGCCCACTCTAGCCATCCTGTGCCACCCAAAGGGAAGAATAAAAACAGAAACACTTGTGAAGGAAATAGTCCAGAAGCACAACCCACTACAATATACTAAGACCTAACTAATCAATGGATTATTGAACATCTACTGCCCTTTCTCCCACACCTCACCACCATATTACTAAAGGCCTGGTTACTGCAGTTCCCTTTACCTGCTATACAATATCCACCTTTCAAGAAAATATTACCCTCAAAATACTAACTATGTGAAGACATGGATATGTTAATTAGCTTGACTATAGTAATCATTTCACTCTTTATATAAAGCATCATGTTGTACATCTTAAACATACACAATTTTTCTTTAAAAAAAATTATAAGGCATACCAAAATGCAAATAACATATTTAAAAAGCAAGTATCAGAACCAGATATGGCAGGAATATTGGAATTATTAGACCAAGGATTTAAAATTACATTTAATATGCTAAGAGCTCTGATAGATACTGTAGACAGCATGCAAGAACAGAGGGGCAACGAATGTAAGCAGAGAGAGGGTAATCCTGAGAAAGAACCAAAAATGAATGCCAGAGATCAAAAACATGAGCAGAAGTGAAGAATGCCTTTGATGAGCTGGGTAGTAGATTGGATATTGTTGAGAAAAAAATGTCTGAGTTTGAAGATATAGCAACAGAAACCTCTAAAACTAAAAATCAAAGAGAACAAAAACTTTAAAAAAAGAACAGAATATCCAAAAAATTTGGGGACAATTACAAAAGCTGTAACATACTCATAATGGAAATACCATTAAAAAAAAAAGGCAAAAAGAGACAGAAGAAATATTTGAAACAATAATGACTAAGAATTTCCTCAAATTAATGTGAGACACCAAACTGCAGATCCAAAAAGCTCAGAAAACACCATACAGGATTAAAAAAACAAAATAGACAACAAAAAAATCTACACTTCCACATTTCAACAAACAGTTGATACAGACTATCCACAAAAAAACCTACAGCTAGTGTCATGTTTAATGAGAAACTGAAGCTTTCCCACTAAGCTCAAGTACAAGGCAAGTGGATTTTCTCTCACCACTACTTTTCAACATGCTATTTGAAGTGCTAGCTAATGGAAAAATAAAACCAAAAAAAAACAAAAAAGAGGTCATAGAAGGTACACGATTAAGAAGGAAGAATCAATTGTCTTTGTTTGCAGATGGCATGAGTGTATATGTAGAAAATACACAAGAATCAATAGAAACTCTCCTGGAACTAATTATAGCCAGGTTATAAGATAGAGGTTAATACACAAAAGTCAATTGCTTCCTTCTATACCAGCAAACAAGTGGAATTTGAAATATCATTTGCATTAGGACACACAAAATGAAATACTTAGGTTTAAATGTAACTATATATATGTGTGTGTTATTTATATATAGAGAGATGTAGGGAATCACTCATCTGATCTTGAACCCTCTATGACTTGGATTGAGGAACTTTAGTTAAAAGCCCTGAGCATGAATGGGGATGTGAATGCCCTTCCCTGCTGCAGACACAGGGAAGCAGGTTTCTTGGATGCAAACACCAAGAAACTGTGTCAGTGAGTGACCTTCGTGTTTGTACAAAGGAATGCATGGGAACAGGCTTTAGGAAATTATCCTAGAGATTTCTAGGTGGCCCCTCCCTTTGTGTTGTTAATTAGCAAAAGGAAAAGAATGTACTGACCAAAACTAGCCCCTTTTCCATATCAACAAGAAGACCATTAGTCATTCTTTCCCCATATTACCTACTCTCCCTCCCCTGTAATCTTGTCATCTTCGTTCTTGTAAAAAAAGTTTCTGCTCTGATCAATAAAAGCTCTGGGAGAAGGAGATTCAGGTTAGTCTCTCTTGACTGCCTCTCCCGCTTCTTCTTGACAGCCATTTGTGTATTGAGCAGTTTTTCTGTGCAAAACTGGTAGTTCCCAGGGGGCCGGAGGACTACAAGTGGTGACCCCCCGACATGATCGAGTGGAATTCGCACGTGAAGTGAAGTTTAATGGCTGCGTTCCACAGGGAATTTCTGGTAAAAAATAGTCTCCACTCACCTTGAAGAAGGGACTGACACACGTAGATCAAAGAGGGATTTTCAGCATGGCTCAGGAGCTCACCAAGCAGCAGTGCATTTATGTTAGGAATTTACAACAACTGCGACACACTGCTCAATGTACTGTAGAGCCTAAAGCATTACAGCAACTCTTAATTGCTGTAGGAGAGCACTGCCCATGGTTCTCCGAAGAAGGAACCTTAGATTTAGGAATATGGGAGCAGGTAGGAAAAGTTTTGAAAAAGCAGTTTGGACAGGGGTTAAAGGTTTCTGTTCCTCTCTCATGACATGGGGTTTTGTCTGGACTGCTTTATATTCTTTGCATCCTCCTGAACAGAAAGTAAAGGAGGAATCTCAGCATAGTCAACCTGAACAGCCAGTTACAGCAACAATGAAATTTGAGGAAGTGGATAGGGAGGACTAAATACCTTTTCCTCCTCCCTTGGCTCCCCTCATCCTCCTCTACCTCTTACCCCCGCCCCCCTGGACCTAGGAAGAGTCATATTCCTTCCTTAATGAAAAACTGTTTCCAAGAAGGATTAATGTTAGGAAACCCAGATGCTATTAAAGCTTTCCCTGTTATCCTACAACAGGGACAGCGAGTTCATCAGAATTTACCTTATTCTCTATTTAAGAAATTGAAAGAGTATTTGAGAGAATGGAGCTCAAAGCCCATTTACAGTAGGCATGGTCAAGGCCCTAGGAAATAGATATAATATGACTCCTAATGTTTAGAACAAGGGTCCCAGAACTTTTTACACAGAGGGCCAGTTCACTGTCCCTCAGACCGTTGGAGGGCCGGACTATAAAAAAAACTATGAACAAATCCCTATGCACACTGCACATATCTTATTTTAAAGTAAAATAATAAAACGGGAACAAATACAATATTTAAAATAAAGAACAAGTAAATTTAAATCAACAAACTGACCAGTATTTCAATGGGAACTATGGGCCTGCTTTTGGCTAATGAGATGGTCAATGTGCTCCTCTCACTGACCACCAATGAAAGAGGTGCCCCTTCTGGAAGTGCAGTGGGGGCCGGATAAATGGCCTCAGGGTGCCGCATGTGGCTCATGGCCGTAGTTTGGGGACCCCTGGTTTAGAAGGTTCTAGTAAAAACTTTAGTTTCCCCAGCTGAATATACTGTCTGGCAAATGAATATTATGACCTAGCTATAAGACAAGGACTTCAGAGTTTTGAAAATCAGGTACCTGTTATTAATGATATGCTCCAGGGGGGTCGAACAATTTGCTACAAATCAAACACAGGCAGATGCAGACCATCAGTATTTTAGTCAATGTTCTTTCTTAGCCATACAGGCTTGGAGAAAAATATCTATGACTGGATCCTGAATTTTTCTGATTTTCCTTAATGTTTTAGCAACAACCCTCATTTTGTTTCTTCCCTATTCTTTGCCTTGAAATGATTCCCAGACAAGGGGACCCTGGAGAATCTGACTACAGTACTTCCCAAGCAGTCTCTGGGTGTGTATTTACCCAGGAAGGTTCTGCTAGTTCCACTCTCCAGTGTCCCTGTCAGAAAACACCCTGACTGAGATAAGGCAAATGCCTTTCTTGTCTGGTTGCATGCTGAAATCCCGGGTTGCAATATCACATAACACTTCAGAGGTTTCTCTCTGGTTTGTCTGATTCTGGTTCCTATTTCAGTTTTTGTCTGATATGGTAACAAAATGGGTAACACCCTGTCCATTCTTAAGGATAGGCCCCCTAGGGTGAATTCTGGCTAATTGGTGGACCTTTGCTTATAAATCTATGAAACAATATCAACTTAGGAGAGCCAAGATGTGGCTCTTTCAAGGCCTAAATTAAGTTCTTGCATGCAAAATTGAAAATGCTGGCTCTAATATTGAACTAAATAAAATAGTTTCATTCCTGTATTTAAATACTCTGGGCATTGTTGCTTTAAAATAGAAATATGTAAGGAACACTTATTTAAACTTAAATAGAATGGAATTTTAGATTTTAAACTTGTTTCTTGTCAACTTTATTCAAGAAAGTCTTTAGGACATGGCGCGATCCCAGAGGTCTTACTCCTAATAGCATATGACAAACTGGTATCACTCATGAACCTACCCTCAGTTGTTTTAAGTGTTTACATGTTACTATAGATACCCATTCAGGCATGATCCACACTACTCCTGCTATCGGGGAAGCAGCACATCATGCATGCTATCTCTCACCTCTTAGATTCTATCTCCATTCTTGGCTGCCCTTAAGTAGTTCAGACAACGGCTTTTGCTCTACTTCTAAGGCATTCCAAATAGCTTTACAGAACTGGAATATTAAAACATGTTACAGGTATCCATTATAATCCACATGACTGGCCTGTATTGAACGTGTTCACCACATCTTAAAAACCTATCTTGAAAAACAAAAAAGGGGGAGTCCTCGTGTTCAGTTAGAGTTCCTGAGGGATTGATTAGCTATGGCCTTATACACTCTAAATTTTTTGAATCTTGATGAAGACAATCTTCCTGCTATTTAATATCATTATTCCAAAACACCCAAACTTTTCTCCCAGGACCAGCAGGTGTATGTTCACAGTTGGGAACCAGGATCTCCATGGGAAGGATTCTATCCTGTTTTAACATGAGGTCGAGGGTCAGTTTGTGTTTCCTTACTTACAAGAATGGAGTGGATTCCCCTCTGAAGAGTCACAGGAAAGCAACATGAACAGTCTTTCTAATAGTACAGTGTGTCCATAAAGTCATGGTGCACTTTTGACCGGTCACAGGAAAGCAACATGAACCGCCAAAAATTGGTCCCGAAAATACAACACCTGATGCTGAATCCAATGAGGACCAACGAGACGTACCTCACAAGCCCCAGGAATCACCTGGGGACAACTGAAGAGCCTAGATCAGCAGGCAGTAACACTGATGAATAATGTTAGGGCTGCTCCCACCCCAGAGAATAGATTCCTGGCATATCTCTCTCTTGTAGCTCAAAATAGTCAACAGGTATTTAGCAGAGCTCTTGTATATTTAACCTTATTTCTTTTGTTTACTCCAGCTATGTCCAATGTATATTGGGCACACTTATATAATCCTCCTTTATATAATCGCTCACTTACATGGTAGGATGCTGACCCCCCTTGTCCTCCAATGACACTGCCTGGACTGGAGGTGTATGGTTACCTCCTGCCAGCCCTTTAGAAGAGCAGAGAGAATGGCTCACAATTAATGTGTATTTACACCTCCCCTCTAGCAATCCCCCTATATGCTTTGCTACCCAACCAGCTATAGAGGGTTGTGTACATAGCATTCCTCAAGAATTTCTTTTTCATCAACCCAAAACAGATAATCAACCAACTAATTTCACATTTATATCTGTTGTAACTGTCAATACGACAGCCTTTGGAGCAGTCAATGTGACCATACCACCTAACATCCCACCCTGTGGTCTGGGAATGGATTATAACCATCAGTTTTGTCCTGTTCAGTGGAATCCTTGTCATGTATCAATAAAAGTACCTCTTTTCAAGAATGGTACACTGTGGGGCCAGGGACCCTATGGTCATCTGACCACTAATGGGCATAAACTTTCTTTTAACAGTCCTTCTAATAGTATAGTGTGTCCATAAAGTCATGGTGCACTTTTGACCAGTCACAGGAAAGCAACAAAAGACAATAGAAATGTGAAATCTGCACCAAATAAAAGGAAAACTCTCCCAGTTTCATACCTATTCAGTGCAGTTCGACGTGGGCTCACACACAGATTTTTTAGGGCTCCTTAGGTAGCTATCCCGTATAGCCTCTACACACTCGTCACTGACTGATGGCCTACCAGAACAGGGTTTCTCCACCAAACTGCCGGTTTCCTTCAACTGCTTATCCCACCAAGTAATGTTATTTCTATGTGGTGGTGCTTTGTTATAAACGTGCCAATATTCACATTGCACTTTGGTCATGGATTCAAATTTAGCGAGCCACAGAACACACTGAACTTTCCTCTGTACTGTCCACATCTTGACTGGCATGGCCGTGGGCTGCTCCACTGTATACACAGTGTTATATCATCATTTGTGCATGTGCACATGCTGCCACATCATCCTACAGAAACTGGGAGGGTTTTCCTTTAATTTGGTGCAGATTTCACATTTCTATTGTCTTGTTGCTTTCCTGTGACCAGTCAAAAGTGCACCATGACTTTACGGACACACTGTACTATCAGCTGGAGTGAACATGGGTTGTCTGGACCTGTCTTACAACTCTCAGACATCCAACACTTTAGCCCTTTCCATATGCAGTTCTGGAGACTAGAATTACCTTTCTATAATTGTATTCTTTCATTTGGAACTTATAGTAAAAATTTTGCCCTTTCTTTAGTTAGGAATCTTCCTGATAGTGTTATGTTGTGCACTTCACACTCTTATGTGTTATTATTACCCCAGAAGCCCCTAACATCATTCTCACCAACCAACTATATAACATGACTATTCCGTGTTGTTGGTATACGTCTTGTCTCACTCATGAAAATGTTACAAGGCTTAATATCACCTCCATCATTCCTTTGTGTCGCTTATCCCAGGTGTGGCTACCTGTCAATTTAACCCAGCCTTGGGCTGAACTTTCAACTTTACAGGTTTTAGAGTCTGCACTTATCCACTGGAGATGTTCTAAGCATTTCCCATTTACTCTTATTGCTTTTCTTGTCTCTGCTACTGTTATTTTAGCTACTGCCACAGTTGCTTCCGTATCTCTTACTCAGAGTATCCATACAGCTGCCACTGTAGAACATGTAATGCCCAATATCACACAGTGTCTTGTAGAACAGACACAAATTGATAAGGGAATTTTATCCAGACTGCAAGCCCCTGAGGCAGAGGTGGAATGGCTCGGGGACCAACAACAAGCTCTTGCCACTCGACAGATTCTTAGGTGTGACTGGGAGCATACCCACACCTGTGTCACTGTGTTACCATATAATGAGTCTCGTCATCCCTGGGAATACATTAAGCAAAATCTACTTGAAGTATTTTCTACTAATTTAAGTGCTCAAGTTACTCACCTTGAGGCAGAACTTCGTCAACAGCTCCTTGGTATTCAGAAAGAAACTCAAACCAATATCTTACAGACTTTACAAGAGAGTTTCCAGTGGCTTAACCCTTCTACCTGGTTTCATGGCATTAATTTACGTTTTGGGGGCATCTCTGTTCTTGTAATTTGTTTATGTTTTCTTTCAGTAATAATTTCCTGCATCATCATCTGTCTCCTCAGTGGAGTCTGACACCAGAAATGAATTCTTACAACTTTCCTCCCCCTACAACTCACTTCTACGTCTCTTTCCTTCAAAAACAAGACAGGAGGGAAACGTAGGGAACCACCCATCTAATCTTGAACCCTCTATGACTTGGATTGGGGAACTTTAGTTAAAAAGCCCTGAGCGTGAATGGTTGTGCTGTGAATACCCTTTCCTGCTGCAGACACAGGGAAGCAGGTTTCTTGGATGCAAACACCAAGAAACTGTGTCAGTGAGTGACCTTCGTGTTTGCACAAAGGAATGCATGGGAACGGGCTTTAGGAAATTATCCTAGAGATTTCTAGGTTGCCCCTCCCTTTGTGTTTGTTAATTAGCAAAAGGAAAAGAATGTACTGATGAAACTAGCCCCTTTTCCATATCAATAAGAAGTACATTAGTCATTCTTTCCCCTTACTACCTGACCTCCCTACCCTGTAATCCTGTTATCTTTGTTCTTGTAAAAAAAAGTTTCTGCTCTGATCAATAAAAGCTCTGGAGAAAGAGATTCGGGAGGTTAGTCTCTCTTGACTGCCTCTCTCGCTTCTTCTTGACAGCAGTTTGTGTCTTGAGCAGTTTTTCAACGCAACACTGATAGTTACCAGGGGGCTGGAGGGCTACATATAAATATATATGTTACATATATAAATATATATGTTATATACATATATATACTATATATAATTGACTGCAAATAGTCATGAGTGAAATTTTTAGGTGATAGAAATATTATAAAATGTATTGTGGTGATGATTCCACAATGATATGAAATTACTAAAAATCTCAACAGTACACTTACAGAGATAAATTTTATGGTATGTAAATGATACCCCAATAAAGCTATTGAAAAACATTTTCATAAAAAAATATTTTTCTTCTGGATTGGCAGTTCTCTAATGACAATGGGTAGGGACAGGGAGGAAGACAGGAGTAAGCATGCAAGTGTATTAGAATCAGCGAAGAAGTGTTTTTAAAAAAACACATATATTTGTTTTTCTCTATAGCATATTATCAGATATCAGAGAATATCATCATCTATTATGGGGAGGCTATACATAGTTTTCAAATATTCCCTAAGATGATTCTGAGATGCATTACCCCACAAACATATGGCCCTGTGAATCACCTCTTAATCCAATAGGGTCACAAGAGTCTGTTTTGAATAAGCAAAACTGTTGATTCTTGTGATCAGAGAAGTTTAAGAAATACTGCCAATGTCTACACTGTTAAGAACCTTCAGAATTATGGGGAAAAATATTACTATAGAAGCCCAGTTTTTGTTTTCTTTTTTTTTTTAATTTTGAAATTGAATTTAATGGGTGACATTGATCAATAGGTTTCAGGTGACCATTTCTATAGCATTTGAACTGTTGATTGTATTATGTGCCCTTTACCCAAAGTCAAATTATTTTCCATCCCTCCTTACCCCCTCCGACCACCACTCTCCCAGGTAACCATTTCACTTTTATCTATGTCCATAAGTCTCAGTTTTATATCCTTCCTATGTGGGATATATATTTGACCCTCTTTTCTGATTTTCTAATCTTAATCATATCTACCCAGTCCACCTTCAATGCCAGGCAACAAGGACAGAAAATACTTATCTGATCCTAACGAATGAAACCAACAAACTTCCAATTCTGCCACCTTTGGTAGAGACTCTGGTCTATTGAAAGGGATTTCTCTGTGTTCAGTACCAAAAGGGCCAACCATTTTGTTATGATTATGACCTAATCATACTAACCCCACATTAGCCATGAAATAATGTGGTTCTCTATGGTTGAAAGTGCATGGCCCTGGCCAGTTGGCTCAGTGGTAGAGCATCGGCTTGGCGTGCGGGGGACCCGGGTTCAATTCCCAGCCAGGGCACATAGGAGAAGCGCCCATTTGCTTCTCCACCCCCCCCCCTTCTTCCTCTCTGTCTCTCTCTTCCCCTCCCACAGCCAAGGCTCCATTGGAGCAAAGATGGCCCGGGCACTGGGGATGGCTCCTTGGCCTCTGCCCCAGGTGCTAGAGTGGCTCTGGTTGCCACAGAGCGACGCCCCGGAGGGGCAGAGCATCGCCCCCTGGTGGGCAGAGCATCGCCCCTGGTGGGCATGCCGGGTGGATCCCGGTCGGGTGCATGCGGGACTCTGTCTGACTGTCTATCCCCGTTTCCAGCTTCAGAAAACGAAAAAAATAAAAATAAAAAAAATAAAAATAAAAGAAAGTGCATTAGGTCTTTCCAGTTTGGTGATTGTAAGGCCCTACTTTTCCTTTGAAAATGTAATGTCTTTTCTTTTGAAGGATTCTACCATTCCTTAGTCAGTGAAACTTTCTCTTTCTTGGAGGAACATGGGAAAAATTTAAAAATAGCATTTGCAGTCACTTTCTATTGCTTTATTTTACTGATTGTCAGGTGTACCCAACAATCACGTTACTAGAGATAAAAGCTAAGGGTTCCTACTGAATTTAGAAAAAGGACAGTTTTTTAGGGTAAGTACATGAGGATGTCAATAAAATTAAAGGGACTATCCTCCAAAGAACAGCATGGTTCCTAAATTTGTCTGAAATTCCCACTATTGTTCAGACTTTGTGGTCAAAATCTTTACCACTCCATGAAGACTGGTTACTCATGAGAACATGTTTCTTGTGAGAAGAAAGCAATTACTGGTACTTCAGTTACCACTTACATAAGGGTGGTTTGGTGGTGACATTAGTAATTGGAACCATACACAAGTGCTACAGGAACTGAATGGCATCAAGTTGACAGGTTGCCCTCTCACTGTGGTCCACCCTTAGGAAGGCCTCTTTCCTGCTTTCCACACCAGCTACCCATGTCCGCCCCTCCCCATGCCACAGTCCCTGGGGGACCCACAGACACAGACATGACTGCTTCTAGGAATCACTAACACGTCACTGCGTGGGGTTACCGGAGAGTCCCGCATACAGAAAAGGGAGTGATATGTGTTCACCATTTTCCAGAGGCACAGGGAGGTAGGATAATAAACAGAGCTGTTTTCTACTCACTTTTCCACATGAATGAAACAGTCACTGAGCCTCTCCAGATGTGAAGAAGCGTCCCTGTGCCAGACAACTGAAGACAAACAGGGAGCTCTGAGCCTCACTCCCTAGGAGGATACAGAGGATTCTTACGCACCTTCAGTCAAGATGGTCTCATCACGATGTCCATTCCAGAGCAGATGGCACCCAGTCCCCACCTTCGTCACCAGCTAATGGTGGTGGAACATGCTCCGGACACACTGCGGTCTGCTCCGGAACACAGACACCTGCCCATGTGGCTCTGTCCAGACAGCCAGCAGTGGGTCCTGCCACTTAACAGGCCTTGGAATAATGTGCCTCCTTTGATTGAAACAAAGCACCTTTAGAGAAGTCTGGATCTCTCTCTCTCTCTCTCTCTCTCTCTCTCTCTGCCTATCAAAAAAATACGTACCATGTCCAAGGTGATAAACTTAATTAAATTTGATTACAACTCACTGGAATGGTATGAAAATGTGCTGAGAAGGAAGGAAAAGGGGAGGGAGATGGGAGAAGGACTACAAAAATATACCCAGTAGAATACACAGAAAATGCAAATCCTGTCTTTTT
Organism: Saccopteryx bilineata; assembly: GCF_036850765.1. NCBI lineage: Eukaryota > Metazoa > Chordata > Mammalia > Chiroptera > Emballonuridae > Saccopteryx > Saccopteryx bilineata. The sequence continues at coordinate 297,866,639 of NC_089490.1, forward strand.
CTTCTTGATAGTTCCATGGGAGTTCCCTCCCAGGGACTCCGGGGCGCTGGTGCAAGAGGAAAGGAGCATGGTGAGGACAATACCCCTGTGGGGGCACCGGGCAGCTACTATGAATGCCTTCGGATGTGGGAGGGGCCTCAGAGCACAGCCTTAGGTAAAGAGGACTATTAAAGGAGAGGAAGTGACTGTCTCCACAAGCAAACCTATTACGTGAAAACCCTGCCTGACATCTGTAGAACACTTCACAGTTTCGGACACATGTCCACACATACCCTGTTCTCCCAGGACCTCTGTTAGCCAGGCAGGGCAGTGTCACCCACTCTCTTGTGCCCTGATGGCCCCACAGCACGCAGCACGAGGTTCCTCACCCCCCAAGGGCCCAGAAACTGCGGTCCCAACTCACTGCAAGTGTGATTCAGGGCACAGAATCACAAACACACAAGCTCGGTGTGTCCTGCCCAGGGAGTAATGTCCAGGAGCAGTAGGAACAGGGGAGGTTTCATAGGTTGTAGGGGTTCCCTGCAGGACAGAAAGGCCACACCTGCTCAGTGAGAGCTCAGCTGACAGCTGCTGTGGCTCCAGCCCAGGGCCTCGGATCCCCAGAGAACCAGCTGCTGCCCCACCATGGGCGTCGTGAAATGTGGACGCAGACATGTGGGTCAGCCAAATGCGAGCATGCGCTGCCCAAGCGTCTGTCCCCCAGCCAGAGAGGGCCATGCCCGAGGAGAGGTGAGGAACGCGACAGCCTCCGGGATCCAGGCCCGCCCTCTGATAAGCAGCTCTCCCCATCTCTCCTTCATCCTGCCAGCTGAGGGAGCTGTCTGCAGCATGCCTCTCTGGTCCTTCGGGGAGAAGAGCAGACACTAACAGCCTGGTCCATGAGAGGGAACCTGTTGGTGGCTGAGCCCTCCCTCCCAGCAGGCCTGAAGACGACTGCTGAATACTTAGCCACAGCACGTTTCCATAGTGACACGGAGACCAGGCTCCTGACATCCTGCCACCAGCATTTTGGAGATATGGTTTGCTTTCCTTTATTTTGAAATTACTTGGTGTTCCTGACAAATTGACCAGCTCAGGGGAAAGCAGAAGTGACGAGTCCTCTCAAGCTGGCTGCCAGAGCAAGGCCTGCTGAGTGGTGCCCTTCCCCTACCCGGGCACTCGGGTCTGCCGCCTTCTCCTCACAACGGGCCTATGGGGGGTGCTGAAGTATCTTCAGGCAAATCCCAGACAACATGTCATTTTACCTCAACACTCAAATCTCTTTAAATTACAGACATTTTCTAACAAAACCACAATGCCTTTATCACACCCAACAAAATTAAGAAATAATTTCTGACTGTTACAATCAATCGAACTACACCTTCCTGGGGGTGAGGGGCGTCTCTTCCACAGTTTGTCTGCTGATATAAGGCCCAGATAAGGGCCACACTGGGCAGGGGGCTGTTTTGTCTCTTACATTTGTTTTATTCTAGAGCAGGCCCACCTGCCTTTCCCCTGCCCTCGGCTGGCTACAGAAGCCAGGTCAACTCTCCTGTGGAATGTCCCACATTCTGGATTTGTCTATGTCCTTGAACCCTGTTCTCCTGTAAATCTGTACATTGAGCTAGATGCTTGATTAGATTTGGATATGTGGTGCATGTATGTGTGTATGCTTTTATGTGTGTGCATTCAGGTTACACATATATATACCTATATACACACACATGCGCGTGTGCGCGCATGAATCAAATCCAGTTTCCTGCCTTTGTGCTTTTGCTGGTCAAATGGTTGAGCAAACATCTGAAAGTTAGATTGTGGAGGCCAATAAAGGGGCTGTGCCTGAGTCAGCTGCCCTGGATCCAACCAAAAGAGCTGGAGGACACCTCAGAGCGAGCCCCTTTACATTCTACATGCACCATCTCCACTCAATCCAGGTAAAACTAGAGCCAGGATAAGGTCATCAAATGAAGGAGCCATGGAGAACAGAGGCCAGAGTACAGTCTGGGGCTGGAGGAATGAATGTCCTTGAAATATACTCCTGGTGACAGGACCGCGTTCCTGTAGGGACCAGGCAGCACAAGCGGAGCCACTCAGGACTGAGACCAAACAGAGACAGCAATGTGACGCAGGTTTTGATAACGTGAGAAGACTAAAGGCCTGCTCCAGTTTTCGCTCCTTCGGCACATGCACTTCAACTTGGTGTGTGGCTCAGTCAGTCACTACATCACAAAACAAGTCTGGAGGCATGACTGAGTTCAAGGCATTGGACTGGCATCGCAGGCCCGAGTGAGGGAAGGACGTCAGCGGTAGTGAGGAAGCATGACACGCGGGCCCTGCTCAAAGAACTCAGACCAGGGAGGCAGAGGAGACAAAGCACATAAGAAAAAAAAAAAAGAAAAAAGAAATACAAACCCAGAACTGGAAAACTTGACATGAGGGAACATTCAGAAAATGATTCATTGCAGACTTGTGGGTTTTCCAAAGAACACGATATTGTGCATAATTTGGCCATGACCCATAGGATTCTCTCATAAAGCTGTGAGACTTGACCATGTCCCAAAGACCTTGACTATTTGTTTCTACCACAGTTCTCACAATCTGAAGGTTTTTCCTAGAAATAAGCAACCAGAATTGTCACACATTAACTAGCTTTTGGGTTGTCACTTAGGTCACTGATAGTCAATTCAAAAGCATTTTCTAAGCACCAGCTCATACCAGCTTGCTCCAAACTAAGGATCATAGAGAACAGGAAATAAGGAGTATCCTCCATCTTCTCCTGCAAGAAATTTATTCAGTGGTGGGTTATAGCCCCTTGTACTTGCTTGTGAGAACCATTTACTAAATATTCAGGGGTTTTGTGAGCTGGTTGTTAAAAAGAGGTCTGGCTGCTTGAATAATGACCCTCCAAAAGATATTGTATCTTAATTCCTGGAGCCTGTTAATGTTAACTTATATGAGAAAAACAAAAACAAAAAGAACATTGCAAATATGATTAAGTTAAAGATCTTGAGATGAGATTATCCAGGTGGGCCCTAAATGCAATCACACACATGCTTATGAGAGGTACAGAAGGAGGTTAGACAGACAGAGAAGAGCAGAAGGCACTGTGCACCGAGGCAGAAATGCGAGTGATGTGGCCAGAAACCAAGCAGTGTCAGCAGCCACTAGAAGCTAGAAAAGGCAAGGAGTGGGGTCCAGCTGACACCTTGATTTCAGCCCAATGAAACTGACTTTAAACTACTGGCCTCCAGAACTGAAAAAGAATAAATAATTTTTGTTGATTGAATCCACCAAATTTAAAACAGCAGCCATAGGAAACCAATAGGAGTGAGTAGCTTGAAATCAACCATGGTGGAGTATTTACACCATAGAAATTGGCAAATGCTTGAAATTAAGGCTTTTTGTTTCAGAAAGCCAGTATGCTTATATTATAATGAGGTAGTTCAGCTTTAAATAAACAGCTAGAGAATGTCACTTCATGGTGTGATGTGATGTGCCATGATGTGGCGTGACATGATGTGATGGAATGTGATATGACGTGATATACTGGAAAATGCAATCAACTTGTAATCAGACTCCATCTATTCTTACAAAGATCTCTTTACTTTTCTCTGTGGTTTCTTTTCTGAAAAAAAAAAAAAAAGCCTAAAATCAACACATTTACTCTGGACGCATTTACTAAGCACCTTCTATGTACCAGAAAGAGTGCTGAAGGTACAAAGACCAGTGAGACATGATGCCTGTCATTGAGGAAGGGACACTCACAGTGACCAAAAATGCCAGTGTGAGGTAAAAGGTCAAGGGTAACTGCTGAGGTATTTCCCTTCTCCATGACTGACATTTTTTCTGATCCCAATGACAAATCACTGAGGTAATTTGTCACTGGGAGTGGAGCTCTCAGTAGGGGTTCTTTCCCAGACTAATCAAAGAGCTTTCTCTGAATGAGGCTGAGTGGGAAAGTTTGCTTCTTGGTTGATACATGCCCAAACCACTATCTCCCAGCAAAGCCAAACTAGGTCATGTACAAAATTGGATACCAACCACAGGAAGTAGCATTTGTCAAACAGAATGATGTCACCCGCATTGTCATCATGGGGATGGTGCTCATCACCAAAGATGTCTCTGTCCACCAATGCTATGGTTAACAGTAACATGCACACATGACTCAGATGGCCACTTAGGTCCTTATTCATTGAATCTTTTCCCAACATCCTCCCTGAGGGCTCTGCTTGGTTTTAAGACTTCAGGCAACTTCCTCTGGCAGCTTCTAAAGTTAACATCCAGGGGTAGCTAACAACACCAACAACAAAAATCTAGCCTTCTTTTTTTAAGGCACTACATTTCTGATTCCTTACTCTGCCCCCACCCCCAGTAAATGCCTTGAACATTTTTCAAGCCATAAATGTTAGCAATAGACTGGCAGAGTAAATATCCCATGACCTGTCTTATATGGAAGAGGTACTATATTTGCTATTATTAGGCAGTGTGTGCAGGATAACAAGGTTAGTTCTCCAGGTATGAAACCGATTTAGAACAGAATTTTGTCTATTTTTTCATTCAAGAAATGTTTACTGAGAGACTTTACATGTCAGCACTGAACTGGTACTGGAGAGCCAAAGAGAGTTCAAAAGCAAGCCTCGCTCTCAGAAGGAGATGTACCAATAATCACCAAGTCAACAAGTGTCACTGGAATTCGGAAAGAAAGCTATCCAGGGGGCAACAGGGTCCAAAGCAGGTGGTAGTCAGTCACTCTAGAGAGCCAGGAAAGGCTCCATAAATTATCAGGTATATAGATTCTGGAAAAACGAAGATGTCAGTAGTATTGCTTTCCAATCTCACCAGGTTCCCCGTAAAAACAGACAGACAAACTAGGATAACCAAACTAAAAACCTACCGATGAAACTACCACAACCCCCAAAAGAAGAGTGGCGAGGACAAACAACTCACAGCATCAGAAGCATTCCCGGGGACAGGACATAAATGCTGTCAGTGAAAAGCTTACATTCAGAGAGATAGACGACTAAGTACATGCTATACACAACCTAAAGCAGAAATGCCATCACCAGGGAAAACGCCAAAGGTGATCACACAAGTTCACCCTATGTGCACTCCGGTTCACGATGCCCTGACCTGGACCGTCCTAGTGTGGGCACTCTTCCTGGGGATGCCACCAACAAGTAACTCTAATACCCAACAGCCACCTTCTGGTCTCCGGTGGCAGCCCAGGCTGCAAAGTTTTCTACGGCTCCCGAGAGTTCAGGTGCGGAATGGAAGGAACCATGTAGGGGAAGAAATAGGAGCCCAGCTGTCACCTACTGGCTGGCCACCCTTTATCAAATGTCTTTATTCACCTCTCTAAGCCTTCCTTTCTCATTAAAAAATGGATACCTATACTATAGGGACCTCGCAGTGCTAATGGAGAACCGTATGGGATCATGTGTTTGGATGTTTTTGCAACTAAAAACTGCTCCAATATATTCATTATTTTCATTCATTCATAGCCTGTGATAGATCAAATTACTCAAACATCTTCTCTCTCCTCCTCCTCCTCCTCTATGCAAGGAGTACACATCTCAGCTCGCTGACTTCGGGCTGGTCCACGTGACTCCTGCTGGTGAAAGGGGTATTAGCAGACCCGGTGCAACCCAACACATTGACTGAGCTCGTACGGGGACACCCACCTTCTGCACCTCTGCCATTGCCCTGGAAGAGCCCTTTCCACCAGCTGCTGCCCTTGGCTCAGCCTCAGAGGGCTCACACAAGGAACAGCCTGTGTACACCCCTGCACGGGAGCCCAGCCCAACTCACACACAGCTGAACTGCAGACAGGTGAGCAAGGAAAAGTGATGTTGTGTTAAGTCACTGAATTTTCACTTTGCTCCTCAAACTAAGCGGTCCTGGGAAATTGACAGCATTCAGGAAACCATTTTGATAAAATGTTTGCAATGCACTTTGTAAGTGAAAAGAAGAATGTGTTGGCTGAAAAGAAGACTTGGTCTAAGGCAGTGGGGCGAGAGTGTGGTGGTATCAGACCCACTTGGAAATTTCAAACGACACATATCTGACCTTCTCACCACCTCCCTCCATCAATCCTATGAGACTTACCAGCCTAGCAGTGACAGAGTGGAGCAGCAGATCACTGTACCCCAAAAATTATATTAAGAACACATGGACTACGGAAGAGAGCAGCAACATCTGGAAGCCAAGAGGACCCAACACAAGAGAGATGAAGTTCCCATTCACTGCAGGCACTTGGATCCCTCACCCGCACAAACCCAGAGAGTGCCAGTGTACTCGCAAGAACAGGTGTCATACGTCTGTTATTTGCTGTAAAATTTTCCCATCTAGCCAGCATGTGATATTAAGTCTGCACCAGTCAGTGAAAGCTTAAATTTTAAGACTGGCCAACCTAATGATGTGCTTGATGCACAAGTCAGGCAGGGTCAGCTAGCATTAAAATAACAAGAGCCACACGCCCCAAGGGGCTCCCACCAATCCTACTCTTTGGGTCAACATCAATAGTTTAACCATGTTCATTACCATAGTGTATCTCAATAAAAAGAAATTATCAGTGAAAACAGGGTCTTGTTAATTAGCATAAAGAATATTAGACTTGCAATTTCACTGGAGAAATTAAAGATGCTCAAGGTACACAAAGACCAGGGCCAGTTGACAACATTCTCTGTTCTCGCGTGAACAAGGTGTAAGAACCAGTAAGCCTGGAGGCCTGCACAGGGCACGTGAGCCTACTCCTCAGCCAGACCCACGCCAACGGTCAGACTAGGAGGCTCACTGCCTAGCTTCCTGCGTTGGAAAATGCCATGTCTGCCTTGAATGTTTTATGTCAATGAATGTTTATCTAATAAATGTCTGATGTGTGACAGAAAAAAGAAGTTATGATGTCTATGATATAAAAAAAAATCAAGCCTTTTCTAATTTGGAAAAAAAGATTATGTAAAGAATGTAAATTCGAGTAACACTTGAAAATAAATTAAATATAATTATGCTTATAGTGTCCACTGCAGTCTCGGGGGTAATTAAGTACAAATGTCTAAAATTAGAATTTTTAAATAAACAAGATGATAAAATATGGTTTAAAATCATACTCTAAAGTCACATAAATCTTAGTTCTTCCATCTACTAGCTGTAGATCTGCTGTGAACACAGCGTTCTCCTTTGTAATTCAGAAATCAAATCTATCTAACGGAGTTTTGTATTGAATGCATTATAATAACAACAGAGTACTAAGAGCAGGTACAGCAGAAGATCTTGAACAAAGAAGCACTGTGCACTTTCAAAAAGTGCTCATTCCCCTCTCCCCTCAACCCTGATATGTGGAAGTCACTGCAGAACCCAGGACCGTATTCAGCACACACGCACAGAGATGTAATTAAGGCAGCACAGCCTCTCAGGGGGGAGGGACCATTCGTGATGTCAGTCTAAGTACTTCCCAGTGCAGGTTCCTGGAATGAAACGATGCTGACCAGTGATAGTGGAAAGTGGCTACAACATTTAAATACCCTCACATAGAAAAGGAAAAACACCCACAGCCTCATGACAACCTTTTACATTTTTTAAAACAGTTCACTGAAATCCAAGTCAAGGAATCCCACCCAGAGCACATCTCAGGCTGTGCGTGAGCTGTTTCAAGGTGCAAAAACCATTACTGAGGCAAAAACCCTGGGAAACTGTCCACCTTGTGACCATTTTTAAAGAAATCTAATAGTGTTTAGACTAGAATCTAGACTCTAGATCAGGGGTCCCCAAACTATGGCCAGCGGGCCATATGCGGCCCCCTGAAGCCATTTATCCGCCCCCCCCCCCCCCCGCTGCACTTCCGGAAGGGGCACCTCTTTCATTGGTGGTCAGTGAGAGGAGCACATTGACCATCTCATTAGCCAAAAGCAGGTCCATAGTTCCCATTGAAATACTGGTCAGTTTCTTGATTTAAATTTACTTGTTTTTTATTTTAAATATTGTATTTGTTCCTGTTTTTTTTTTTAACTTTAAAATAAGATATGTGCAGTGTGCATAGGGATTTGTTCATAGTTTTTTTTATAGTCCGGCCCTCCAACGGTCTGAGGGACAGTGAACTGGCCCCCTGTGTAAAAAGTTTGGGGACCCCTGCTCTAGATCCTTCAAATGGGTTAGTAGCTAGGGAGACAAATAGAAAGAACGGCATAAAAAAATGAAAGTAAAAATACGAAACTAAGCTCTGAGAAAGAGTAAAGCCAGAAAGACACAGATGACATGGACTGAGACTCAGGGAGCAAGTCCAGGAAGTGAGTGGTTGGTAGGAAGCCCTGGGAAAGTGTTGGGAAGCTTTTAAGAGGAGGGCACCGTGCACCGCATCAAATGCTGCTGAGAGATCCACCAGTTAAACGCTGACTTGTGTCCATTGACTCCAACAGCTGGTTTCCATCTCAGCATTACTGTAAGCTCCCTGAGGGTAAGGGTTATATCTTCAATTCTACAGGACTGCCCACATTTGTCAATTTCTTTGCTTCTCACATCCCTCCTCTTTCCTAACGGTCCAATTTCCTTCTACTGAAATAATTTCTTAGTACGTTTCTCTTATTCTTTATTTGAGAACATTTTTGTTCTTGTCTCACTTTGAATGATAGTTTAGCTCAGTGGTTCTCAAATGATAATGAGCTATAAACTACCTGGGGTCTTGTGAAACTGCTGGCTGATTCAGAGGTCTGGGGTGGATTCTCCCTCACTCCCAGGTGATTCTGGTGGTCCTAGACCTTGGACCAAACTTTGAGTAGCACGATACAGAATTTGTGTTGACAGTTATTTGCCGCCCCTACCCCAGTGCTCTGAAGAGACTTTATTATCTTCTGACCTCTACTGTTGCTAATGTGTAATTCTATAGTAGTCTAATATTTATTTTTTAAAAAACCTTTTGTTCCTTTGATTAGTTTAAATGTATTTCTCTGTCTTTGGTGTGTCCCGGTTTTGTTGCGATGCACCTAGATTTATCTTTATTTACCCCGTTGAGACCTGGGATGCTTCTCCAATCTGAGAAAAGCGAGTCTCTCATGAATGCTGGGAAATTATTAGTCATTGCTCCTTCCAATGACCGACTTTAAGAGGTCAAGGATGAATCAGGAAATGAAACCGAAAAGATGTGACCCATGATGCAGGAAGTAATTCCGGAGAGTTTAGCGTCCTGGAATCTCTGTGAATAAAGGGGTCATTTGTGGCCTTAGGGATGTTACATTCTTGTGGAAGGAGACACAGTAAGTGAGAGTCATAAATAAGTAAAGTTATAACTCAAGTGGCGATAGGTGCAATGAGAAAAAGTTACTATTTGGGAGATGGAGTACAATTTTGAAAATAATGGTCAGGTTCCGCCCCATCAGGAATGTGACATTTCGATGAAGGTTGGAGTGGAGCATGTCACCGGAGGTGGAGACAGGGGAGCGGGTAGTTCCAGTTAGAGGAGAAAGCCAATACAAATCTTCTAGTGGAGATGGAGTGTTTTGTTTTTGTTTTTTGGGGGGGGGTCTTATAGATCACTGTAGGAGGATTTTAGCTTCCACTTGAAATGGGATAAGTAGCATTACAGGGTTTTAAGCAAAAAGTGACATAAGCTGACATATTTTCAAAGGATCACTCTGACTACCATGTAGGATAGCTTTCTTTTAGAAAGAAGGAGGCAAGTTACATTTTTTTTTCAATAGTGCTTATAAGAGATTATAGGTGTTAGCATGGGGTGAACCATGGTATTGGCACTTGAAATTGGTGAAAAAGTAAAGTTGAAGTCTGGATGTTTCAACTTTTAGCAGTCTTCTTGAAAGGCAGAGCCAACAGATTCCCAAAGGTTTGCATGTGGGGACTGAGAGAAAGAGAGAGTCCTGGGCAACTCCAACATTTTTGGTTTGAGCAACCAAAAGGACAAAGTAGCCATCAACTGATATAGGGAAAGCTGTTTAGCGTCCTGGAATCTCTGTGAATAAAGGGGTCGTTTGTGCCAAATGTTACTTACAGGTTAACTAAGACTAAAACTGAGAATTGACAATAAAATTTATCACAGTGAAGGTCATATGAGAAATGAGTCATTACATATCCCATGCTACCAAATAAGAACCCAAGATTCATGATTTGTATGTGTTGGGGCCAGGACTCAAAACAAAGCTTCTTGGCTCTAAGTCTCTCACCAGGTATAATCCTAGATGAGAAGTCAAGGTCCAGTTTGGTCATTGATTTGACTCCATAGTCAAACTCAGTTGAGAGATGACTGAAGACTTCATAGCTTTTAAAATATTTTGGACCCAGCTTTGAAGGAGTACCTAAGAGGTGAAAGACATTTTAATCCTCAAGAAATTTAAATGCAACCAGGAAAATCAGCTTAGAAGCAGGGCAGACAGTAATGTACTGAAAAACACTGTTACGAAGTGTTGGCTGACAACGAGTGCTCACAGCACAGGCAAGTGTGCAAGCACAAGTGTGATTCTCACAATGCCAACCTCTCTGCCCTGAACCCCCCCCCCAATCATTCTGCATTTTAATCTCTAGGGAATGCTATTCGGTAAGTAGAACACTCATATGATTGGAGAAAAAAAATCTTTAAAATAGGTCTGTAAAAATAAACATAATGAATTCAAAGTCCCCAAAACAAGATTTGTGTGATGGATTCCTCTAAGCTTGTATCCTGCTAAAAGTCCAGTGTCCCCATAACCAAATACTGGGCATGTTTTAATCAGGCAATAACTGCTCTTTTTCATTTTTCTCTTCAGCTCCCAAAATGATCAAATCCAAATGTTCCAATCATAGCAAGTTCACTAGAAAAAAAAAATTAGGGGCTCATTACAAACCCATGCCTTCACATACGCAATTTATCTTTTCTGTTTATGCTCTTCGTCCTACTGTAAGCCATCTCTATCTAATCTGTTTCAAAGAGAAGCTGGAGGAAAAGAATATAAAAAATATAAGTGAAATAATTGATATTTAGACCTGATTCTCACATGAACCCCCTGGAACGGTTGAGGCCCTACAGGCCTGTGGGCACCAGCAAATCAAAGAGCATGGCAGCACAAGCCAGGAACTTTGCCCTGAAAGTGAGGGGCTTGGGCACGGAAGGAGCTGCCTTTCTCCTGCTCCACTTCCAGCCTGCAGATGCAGAACAGAGCCAGGGCTGTCCTTACTTGACTTCACGACAGCGCCTGGGGACAACCAGCTGGTTATCTCTTGGCCAGGCTCTCATTTTTATGTCCACACACTCACCATCCCCATCTTGTTTCATAACTCAATTAAGTCTGGTCACGCCCTCTGCTTTTCGGTACACCTCTTTGCTGGACTCTCGCTGATCTCCCAGCTGCCTGGTACTCACAGCCATTGCCCTAGGGGATGATGTGTTATGGCAGAAAGAACACTGGCCTTAGAGTCAATTCCTTGAAGATCAAAGTACAAGTGTTGGCCCTGCCACTTTCTAGCACTATGACCTTGGTCTCTGAGCCTTAGTTTCCTCTCTGCTCAACAAGAAGTCAGAGCACCAGGGTACCTATTCTGACAACTCACAGGGTAAAAGTCAAACTCGATAAGAGGATGTAAAAAGCACTATGCAACAGGGAAGATCAAAACCACAGCTTCCCAGACTTTAAATTGCTTGAATCCCCTTCCCCCACCTCAGCATAAGGTAACTATATCCCTGAAGACCCTTCTAGAATAAATGGAGATAAAAAGAGGGATTCTTAAATCACTCTGGCTGCATAAAATGTTTTCCTTTCCTCATAATTTTTACTCTAGGCATTTCCAAAGGAATTGCTTTACAGGAAAAAAGATGCACAGATGTGCATCTCTTGAGCATGAGCTTGAGAGGAAACTGGCCCTCTCAGGCAGGGTCTTTCTTCTGTGCAGTCAGGAGGCTGCATTTCTGATGCCAAGCGAAGCACTAGGAGAAGATGAGGCAGGGAAGGCTGGGTACCCAGAAGGCCAGGAAAGCAGCCCCACGCTAGCAGGACCTGGACAATGTAACTAAAGAGCTGACTCTTCAAAGCCAGTGGTGAACAACGCCCGCCCCTTGTTGGGGGAACGCACCTGCTATACTTGGCAGGCGGCTGGGAACAGATGAGGCAGCCTGACAAAGTCAAGTAACTCACAGAAAACATGGTGTTTTTGTGTGTTTAGAACACTGATGTCAGCTAGAAAAGCCAAAACTGGCTTCCTGTATAGCAAGCCTGCATAGGGCTCGCTGCATTCATGCCAAAATCAGGGTCCTCATGCTGAGTTTTATGATATATTTACTCTCAGACCAAGTCAAGAGTTAGGCTAAGGATCATGTCTTGACAGGCAAGGCAGGTTAAATGAACAGAATAATGGAGAAACAAATGCAAAGCCCTTTCCTGGAGATCAAGGGCTCTGAAAGGATTTCCCTGGGTCAGTGCGGTAGGTGGATGTTGAAGACGGCCTCAGCTCCTACAGTAAGCACAGCTTGTCCCAGTTACTCAATGGACACTAATCTAGGTGCTGCTGTGAAGGGATTTTGTTGTTGTCATTAAGGTGGAAAATCAAATGAACTTAAAATATGGAGATTATCAGAGTGGTCATGATCTAATCACATATGTCCTTTAAAAGCAGAGAGCCTGTCACAGGGGAAGAAGAGACTGGAAGCATGAGAGGATCTGATGTGGCCTTGCTGGCTTGAAGATGGAGAGAGTCCTGTGGCAAGGAAGGCAGGCAGCTTCCAGGAGCTGCCAGTGTCCCTGGTTTACAACCAACAAGGAACCAAGGACCTCAGTCCTACAACCACAAGGAAGTGAGCTTAGAGACAGACTTTTTTCCACAGCCTCCAGATGAGAACTCAGCCAATCTAACACTCTGATTCCAGCCATGAGCTAGCACTTCAGTAGAGTACCCAGACATGCTGTGCCCGATTTCTCACCTACACAACTGGGAGCTAATAGATGGGTGTTGTTCCAAGGTAGCTAAGTTTATGATCATTTGTTTTAGCAACAGAAAACTAACACTTTAGCAAATTTCCTTTTATCCTCCATTCCTCTTTCTTATTCCTTCATTCAGAGGCAACCTGTTTTTTTGTCATTAAAATGTATCCTTGAATTTGTTTACTTCCCTGGAAAAAACAAACAAACCATGTTCTTCTTTTGTGCATGTAGTTTAATTTGTATCAATAGCATTGTGTCATATATACCATGCAATTTATTGATTTTTTTTATTCAGATTCATCTTAAGATCTTTCCCTTTCCTATGAGTAGAACTAGTGAGCTCATTCTAACTGCTGAAAAATATTTCATAGTGTGCATTCACTACATTTTATGTGCACATTTTTCTAAGTTGGACTTCAATGTCTTGGTACCAAAACTAGCCCTGTGACAAGCGCCCCTCACAGATGTTTACTCATGATCCTGTAAGAATTCTGTTTCCTTTTGCCTCCAAGATTGGACATCATCAATTTTCTCATCTTTGTCGGTCTCTCCGGTACAAAGTGTTATCTAGATCTTTTAATTTCTCTGAATCAATGATTTTGAGTGTCACTTTCTATATTTATTAACCATTTGGGTTTCTCCATGTATGAACTGCCTGTTCATGTGCTTTTCCAAATTATCTATTGGGTTTCCTATATTTTCTTATTAATTTCTAGAAAGTCCTTGTACTTTTTAGACCCCAGATTCTTCTGTTACCTTCCAATGTGACATTTTTCTGTTGACTCAGAAATACTTAAGCCCTGGCCAGGTAGCTCAGTTGGTTAGAATATCATCCCAATACATCAAGGTTGCAGGTTCAATCCCTGGTCAGGGCACATAAAAGATTCAACCAATGAATGCATAAATAAGTAGGAAAACAAATCAATGTTTCTCTTTCTCTCTCTCTCTTCTCTTATTACTCCTCTCTCTCTAAAATCAATAAAAAAAGAAATACTTGATGTTTTATAATCATATTCATCAATATTTTGCTTTATAATGTGTGCTTTCTTGAAATCTTTATTAAGAACTATTACCCACCATTAAGTTACTAAAATGTTATCCAGAATTTCTTCTCTTGGCTTCCTATTTTTATCTTTCACATTTTAGTCTTTAATCCAGTTAAGATCCAGATTTGTATAAAACGCTCCAGTTTTATTTTTCTCTATATTATAAGCCAGTTTTCTTAACACTATCTGCTTAGAAGTCCACTCTGGGTAGAGATAAGATGAGAAAAATGCATGTGGGCTGGGTGAGAGCTCAAAGTGACCCACCATCCTCTGGAGGAAGGCATGATGCAGTGACTCAAGCTGTTGGTGGGAAGAGGCAGAAAAAGGTCTGTCTCAGTAGATACTGTCTTGAACATCCTCTCTGGCTCGTTTGTTATAATTACTAATCTCTCATTTATCAGCTTCTGTTGAAAACCAGAGTTCCTTTTCTCTTGGGCGGGGGTGGGGGTGGAAGTAGAGAAAGGGTCGTGCTGACATGTATCATGTGAGCCCTGGTGACAGCAGCAGCTGGCATTTGCCACGCTGCTCTGAATGTGTTCCACTCAGCACATGTTGTTCCATCTTAAAAATCCTCTTCATCACAAAATTTATGAAGTCCAATGAGATCAACAAATGGCAGAGTTCCTTAGGCTAGAGCCTTCCAATGATGGGAGAAGAACGCATTAAAAGCAGCTCACCCAAGAGCTGCGCCTCTCCAAGCCGGCCCTACCTGAATATAAGCTACGGGAAGCCTCTCAGGCGCTGCGCAAGACTTGACCTTGGAGACCGGGAGTCCTGATCTGCCTGGGCAACAAGATCTTGGCCAGATATGACTACTATTCATTGTATATTTTAAACTCACTGCCTTGTCTTTTCTTTGATGGAAAGTTGTCTATTCCTCCTCTCTTCTCACATGGCCAGGACCTTCCCTCTCCACCTTTCCAAAGCACTGCACAACTATCTGCTATAGCTTCTCCCTTCAGCTAAGTCAGCCTGGAAGTTCAGAAGTGATTTCCCAGCAACCGCATGAAAGGAGGGTCTGACCCCTGGCCTTTGGGCTGCCCCTGCCTTCTCTAACCCCCATGGGCCTTAATAATTAATTCCTCCCAGGACCTCTCTGTTCCCTTGAACTCGTTCCCTGGAAACAATTCCTCTATACAGCTGTGAACAGATTCCACTGAACTAAGCAGCTATGGTGACCAAGTACAAAGCCTCCTGTAAGAATGGCCGTTTCCAGTCCCATCTTAACATCAACCACCTTCCCTCCATTCTCAAAGAGTTCAGCGTCTCTTCATTGAGGAATCCATCTGGACCCTGTGATGGGAAGCCCAGACCCTCTGGGGGGGGGGGCAGCAGCCCGTCTCCAGGTTCCTCAGTGTTATTCAGAGAGACCCCTCCATAACCTCCTTGGTCAGCCTGTACCTCTGACTCAGTAAAACATTAGTGTCCCAAACCCTGACATATAAAGGAAGGTAGGCAAGACATCAGACCAGAAAGGAGCCTAGGTCACTAGATAAAAATCGAAATCAGAGAGAAGATGAGGCAATCATTCCTAGCCATCTATGGAATGAGGTTTTGATGGATTGAAGACACAGAAAATGGGACACTTTGGGATGAAGGTGAAGGATCTATGAGGAAGGGCAGTTGAATGGCCCCACCAGGGCTCCTGAGAGCCATGGTCCAGCTCTGAGCCCCTCAGAAGTGACAGGAAGTGACAGGAGGGAATGAGTGACAAGAAGGGGCCAAGACAGCTGGAATGCAGATTTGATCTACATCACACTTTGCATGAGGCCGGCCCAAGTACATGATCATACTTAATTTCAAAAGAGAAGATAATCAGAAAATGGGCAGCCCACCAAGAAAGCAGCTGGTTGATATAGAACAACAACAACAAAGGTCTGGGGTTGGGGGGGTTCTAAAAACATTAAAGCCACTCGTTAAAGAATTCTGTCTTTTCATCAGCTTTAGCAAAGGAAACCCATCCTGGAACTGTGCGCAGTCGCTGACTTGATGTCTCTGGTTCCTGGTTTAATTTCATTTTCAAAATGATTTCCACTATGGCTATGTTATAAATAGACTCTTGCCTTAGGGAATACACTTCTGTGCACACACACACATAATTCAGATAGGACACTCCAGAATCAGAACGGGGAAAAAGTTACAATCATGATAGGAGAAAACAATAGATAATAGTTACTATGTTCCACACTCTTCTAAGCACATATACATTAACTCATTGAATCTGCATCCTATAAAATAGCCACTATTATATCCACATATATTGACGCATATAGAGGCTGAATATCTTGTCTAAAATCAAGACTATGAGAAGGAGACAGAACTGGGACCTGATTCAAGCACTCCGGCTCCAGAATCCATCACTATAACCAATCTGTCATACGGCCTCCTAAATAATGGTGATTTATCTGCCCAGCAAAAATAAACAGTGACCTTAAGTCAAACTTCCTTGTTAAATGTTCCTCACTAATTAGCCCAAACAGCAGCCTAGCAGCTAAAGAAAAGTATTTTTGCTGGACTTACTGCATATTAAGTAACTAACAGCAAGAGGTACATCAATGGTTCCCACCGAAGGGCCCCATTTCCATCTCTGGTTGGTCCTCATCTTAGCTGACTTCTCACTCCTCAATTCTTTGAGGAGACAGCACTCATAAACCAAGAGCTTGCACAATAGATGTTCATTGTACTACTTGACTAGTGATAGAATGATGGGTGCCAATTAAGCTGACACTTTCATTAACTTCTCTTCATTCTGACTACTTTCACAACTATCACAGGAAACAAAATATATTGTCATGGCAAATGGATAGCTCCCCAAGATGAAGACTCCAGGTGACAGAGACAGTCACGAAAAAGGCCACTACAGAAGCTAGGAGTAGGCAGGTGCTCTCAAGTATGACCAGACACCCATGGAGGGTCCTGCCTAGAATGATAAAACACGGAGACAGGGTCCCTGAGGGGGAGCAGGTACCAAGAGAGCTCCTCCCCTTCTGAAGAATGCAGCACATTCTGTGAGTTTCAGGTTCACAATGCAGGTGACCACCAACACTGACATTTGTGACCTGTTGCTAAAATTACCGGGAAAGGCTTGAATGGAAGAAGAGGAGAAGAGTATCTGCCATTTGCTTTCTAAAGGCAAAATCCGGGACTCCGTGGGAGGGTAGGTAGGCCGGTGGATGGACCTCTCCTCCAGTTCTAAGCAGTGCCCCTCACTCATCGGGTGAACTTCAGCACAAGCCAGAGGCCCACCGTGCCGCAGTGTCCTCCTTAGCACTACATGCGGTTCCCACCTGACTATGTGCTTGGCAAAGAGAGTGACCTAACAAATAACTGAACACTTTGTGAAGGAAAGCTAAACCTGTGGGCAGGGACACCATACATCTATTCAAAATTACAACACGAAAACCAAAAATAATCAACATAGTTGGAATTTTCTCAAACAGAATGGAATTTCCTTTTTTCGCTTAAATTGAGTTCCATTCGCCTAACCTGTGGTGGCGCAGTGGATAAAGCGTTGACCTGGAAATGCTGAGGTCGCCGGTTTGAAACCCTGGGCTTGCCTGGTCAAGGCACATATGGGAGTTGATGCTTCCAGCTCCTCCCCCCTTCTCTCTCTCTGTCTCTCTCTCCTCTCTCTCTCTCATCTCTAAAAACAAATAAATAAAATAAAATTATAAATTGAGTTCCATTCAACTGACCTGCAGGCAAACGTGCCATGCATTAAACAGTAATAATGTACCTAATAGGTACAGTTTCTGTCATTTGGTACGGCACGTGCTCAGGCCGAAAATTTCCACTGAGCATTGGAGCGCAGGTGGTGTTTTTCTTTTTGATTCAGAGACAATGCTATAATGTTTGCCTATTTAAAATGATGGTTTACAAGAGCTAGATTTTCCTATCTTTAAATAGAACCCATACTTCACCTCCATTTATATCAATATAAATATAAGGCTCAGTCCTTCTGACTCTCATACATGCACCAGAGACAGCCAGGGGAGGTAGAGACCAGACTAAAAAACTGGTCTGATGTCAAAACGTGAAGGGCAGAGAGGCCACGTGCTTGTTTCCCCATCCTTTGGGGAACTCGTTCCCCCGCCTTTTCTATAATTTAGTCAAGCTAGTCCTCTGAGCAGCACAGATTCCCAGGGACATGCTTATTTATTTTTAGAGTACAATAGCTACAAAAAAGATGTCACCATGAATGAAAGTAAGATGTGAGTCACTGCCCCATACTTTTGTAAAGGTACACAGACATTTAGCATAAGATGATAACGATGAATATGGAAAGTGGGCTAGGGGTGCTGGAGAAGGAGAGGAAATAAAATTTCTGTTCAAAAGAGCTTTGTTCCACCAAGTTCTAAGTACGCCTCAGGTCTCAGAGCAGTGCTTACTTGTTAGGTCATAAATTCCTACACAAATTGGCTTCGTTGGACTTAAGCTCAAGAGCGGTAGAATAGGGGGAGAATGTCAGTTTTCTCTTTGGTAATTTTTATGAATGTTTTAAATATTCTGCAATAATATTTGTTACTTTTATATTTAGAAAAAACAATAAAGGTTATTTTTAAGACAAGTTCTTAGCATTTCTGAGAAGCACAGAGCAGCTTTCCTGCAAAGCCGCAGACTTACACTGAGCTCATTGCCAGGTCTGCGGCAGGAAAAAGTTAGTCCTCACTCAGGAACCCCTGACTGTCTGTGAACTCCTGGCCTGCATTCCAAGGGCCCGGGGCCCCGCCCTTTTCCATAAAACCCCCTAGAGGAGTCAGGAGGGCGAATGAAGCCCATCCACCAAAGTCAGATCAACTCCTCGTAACCTCCCCCACCACACACACACACACACACACACACACACACACACACACACGGTTCACCCAAATTCCCTGGGCAAAGAAAAATTTAGGACAGATGTCACTAATTCCTTGCAGGATTAGGGCACCATATTCCAAATATTCATACACACATGCTGCTCTAATTCTTCCCTCAAATGCCTACTTAAAAATACATAATTAGGTCACAAGTAAAAGGCTGAGGGGCATTATGGACATGCAAGACTTATCCTTGGGAAAAGTTAAGTCCCAGGTGGCACTTGCAGGGAAAAGGGCCAAGAAAAAAGCGAAAATATTACCCAACCCTGTGGCAACACCTGCCACAGTGATATCAGTGGAACAGAAATATAAGTCACTGTCTCTTCAGCACTTCCTATAACCCATGAATGGTGCTAAACATTGTTCAAACACTACCCCCTTAATTCTCAGGACGACCTACGAATTTTATTCTATTTTTTGCAAACGAGCAAACTGAGACTCAGAGAAGTCACTTTTCCACGCCTGCGCAGTTAGCATGAGAATGAGCCAAGATCAGAGCCCATGCCTGCGCAGTTAGCGAGAGGAGGAGCCAGGATCAAAGCCAAGCCTCCCCAGAGCCCCACTCACAAGCTCTCAGGACCATGAGCTCCACAGGGCAGCACCAGTTAAGTCTACTAGATCCCAGGTGGGCCCACGACACATATTCTTTGTTCCCAAATTCATCCAATCACTAAGAACCACAGTGCCAGGTAAGGACTTGTCAAACATTTCTCCTACCCTTACACTTACTTTGCAAAATCAGTGCTATTTCCCCATTTTAGATTTAAGGTAACTGAGGCTTGGAGAAATTAAGTGCGTGCAACATTCTTAGGATTGGAAAATAGAGAGCAATGTAAGATTTCTCTCCTGCCGGATAAAACATAATCAAATAGAGGGTAATAGCCATCCATTATCTATCTATCTATCTCTATCTATCTATCTATCTATCTATCATCTATCTATCTACCTTATCTATCTATCTATCTATCTATCTATCTATCTATCTATCTATGTCAGCGTTTCTCAACCTGTGGGTCGCGACCCCGGCGGGGTCGAATGAACAAAACACAGGGGTTGCCTAAAGCCATCGGAAATACTATTATACAATACATTTTTAAATAAAATATATATTTCCGGAAATACTATTATACAATACATTTTTATACAATACATTTTTAAATAAAATACGTATTTCTGATGGCTTTAGGCAACCCCTGTGTTTTGGTCGTTCGACCCCCACCAGGGTCGCGACCCACAGGTTGAGAACCGCTGATCTATGTAGTTCATGCATATCCCAAGTGAGATCTGTGCTACAGAAGCTCAGTGCAAAGATACATATTCCTGGTTTTGTTTCCTGTTTTCTTGAAGTCCCAGTCCTCGCTTCATTAAGCTATGGCAAAGCATTCTCCCAAGTGAGAAAGCTGAGTGAATGTGAGGGCAGACTTGGGAAGCCACCGACTCACTCCAGCTGCAGTCAGCTGGGTGGAGGGAGAAGAGTGCTCGCCAGCCACAAGCAGACTCACTCAGTCTAGAGGAGTGGGTCGTGCCAATTTGGAATGGGTTGAAAGCAGCCAAGTAGCCCCTCCACCCCTAGAAAACGCCCCTTCCCTAAACCAACCTTGACATTCTCCAATGGGTGATTCACTCCCTGTGTGGCTGCCAGCCATCTGCAAACATCCTGTTTTAAATTTCAAATACCTAAATAGTGGTGGTGCAGAAAAGTTCTGGGAGGAGAAGTTGGAAGTCAGCTGGACAACCTGGGAGACTAGAAACAAATTTATTCTCTAAATCTTAATTTAATACCAACTAGGTATTAAGGACATAACAGAGAGCAAGAGGGAACAAGGCAGGGAACACTCTGCTCTCAGGAGAACGTCCATTCCGGGGAGGTGGCAGACAGGGTGTAAGACAACAAAGGAGCACAGAGTACAGAACGCCCTGGGGAGGAAAGAAATGGGGAAATGGATGGAGACTAATGAAGAAGGCGGCCTGGCTTGGGGTGCTCGGCTGACTCCCACAGGAGGTGTGGTAAGCAGGCAAAGAACTAGAGGGCCAGAGGAACCAGATGAGCTAAAAAAGGTTCTGGCCAAAAATACACAACCACCCAATACTTGTAAAGCAGGCAGATGGCTGATACCTGAGGACGAGCAGGTAGAACGGAAAGACCGGAGCCTGCAGAAGAAGTCACGTCAGCCTCTGCAGCAGCCTGCGTTTTATCCTGAGACAACAGGTAACCACTAGGGGGGCTGAGATGCACCAGACAAGACCCAATCTATGTTCTTAAAATGTCACTCTAGCTTCCTGAGTATAATGAGTCACACAGAGGCAAGGGAAACAGGAACGAGACCAGGTAAGAGAGGGAGGACTTGAACTAGAGTGAGAGTGGACGTGGGGAGAAGAGGGGGATTGGCCCTATGCTGTAGAGACAGCAACAACAGGACTAGGGTGGACCCAGGTGCGGTGGTGGACAGGGGAGGGGAGATTACACTTCCATTGGAATCAGCCAAATATGTATTATAAGAAAGTCATCATAAGAGCTCAGCTCACCACACTCACACAAATAAACACATTCCTTTTGACAATCAACCACTTGGGTCCAACAAGAAATTCTTGGTGCCCTGGGAGGATAGCTCAGTTAGTTGGAGCATCATCCCGAAGCACAGAAGTTGCCGGTTCGATCCCCAGTCAGGGCACATACAGGAACGGCATGATGTTCCTGTCTCTCTCTCTTTCTCTCTCCTTTCTTCTCTCGTTAAAATCAATTTTTTTAGCCTGACCTGTGGTGGCGCAGTGGGATAAAGCGTCGACCTGGAACACTGAGGTTGCCGGTTCGAAACCTTGGGCTTGCCCGGTCAAGGCACATATGGGAGTTGATGCTTCCTGCTCCTCCCTCCCCTTCTCTCTCTCTCTCTCCTCTCTCTCTAAAAATTAATAAATAAAATATAAAAAAATAAAAATAAAAAAAATCAATTTTTTTAAAGTAATTAATTAATTAATTCTTGGAATGCATTATTTATTGTAGGGCCGTGTAGGGCAGAGAATGCCTTTGTTCCAGTTGGATGGGACTCCTGGGCTTAGGTAGAGCTCTTCCCAGTACCTTCCCAGCACCTGCCGTCACTTGTCTGCTTGGTGCTTCCTGGAGGGTATGATAATTTTGAGAAGGAAGTTTAAAAGAATGTGTGGATATGATGAAAGCATAACCAAGGAGACAGGTCCATGGCAGTGACTGTCTGGATTTAGTCACAGCGTGACCCAGTGAGCACCTCCCATCACCGCCATCACCGAAACACTGCTGAGAAGTAATCACTGCAGGAAACCTCACTTGGAACTTTTTACCAGGGAAACAGATTTCCTAGTGAGCAAGGCTTGCCTTTCAGAAAATCTACTTTTAAGAAGTTTAAAAGTTATATACAATAGAGAGTCCAATATAAAAGCTATAACTAACTAAGAACACTCAAATGTCGCCACAAATTAGGATTTGTGGTTCAGCTTACCAGCCCTCATATTTTTTTACAGTAAGAACTGTCCTCAGAAATGACATTGCACTTGTATTACTCTCCACGGCACCACCACAGAAATGCTTCCACAGGAATTCCCCCAGCGCCCCAGGAGACTCACATGGGTGTCTAGACTTCCACAATGAGCAAAGACTATGCAAATTTAGAAAACATGAAGCGATCTTTCATTTAAAGGACTAAAACTACTCAATCACAAGAATCATGTCCCTTATATATATAGTTTCTTAGAACCCATCAGCCAGACTCAATGCAATCAGAGGATAAAAAAGAAAAAAATTTAAATAGAAAATGATGGCATTAGAAGAGATGGCAAGAAAAGGAAAAGAAGGCTCAATGCAGACTCAGACAGGACATGAAGATACTGGAGGAGGAGTGAGTAGAAACAGGGAGAGCAGAGAGAGAAAGAATAAAAAGGCAGAGGAGAGGACTGGGAAGAGGATGGAGGGACAGAGTGCACAGGAGGAAATAAGAAAGAAGGAGCTTGCTTCGAAACAAGGAAGGTCATATCCTAAGAGAAATGGGTCCCTAGACCAGACTGCTGACTACGACACCTGGAACTGACAGGCTGGTTAGAGTAACTTCCTCTTCTGACTGAAAAATGGCTGGACTGGGAACGTCTTACCTCTGACATCAATCTGAGCTGTGGCTTCAACTCAGCCCACCTCCCTCCATGGCAGGTCCCTTCCCTAGGAAGTGAAGCTCCTGAAACAGGTCTTTTCCAAACTTGACCCTTTTGTGATTTAAAAACGAAATAGAGGTGAAAACCCCAGGAAGAGGAAGCAGACTTCCCCAACCTCTCTCGATGGTGTGTTACCTTTTGAAAGTCACTGAACTTACCCTTGATTCAGTTTCCTTGCCTATAAGTGGGAGTTGGTGATCACACCCACCTTGTAGGGTATCCAGTAAGGACTAGGTCGGAACGGAGCCTGGTAGCATAAGAAGTGTGAGCTACTTATTAGCAGAGTTCATTTATCCCAAATTCTCAGTGTCCTTTATCAGCTTCTTCATATGGAGGGGTTGTAGATCAGAAGTTTTAGATCAGAAGTTTGTTGCGTGCCATTGTTAGGCAGTTTGCAGTCATATTTCAGCACATGTGCTCTGCCCAGGTCTATACATTATTGTGTCACACTGACACAAGGTGCTTTTCTTTCTTCAGAGGATCCGAAGTCAATCTCCCTCCCTGACCCCCCACCCACCCCCAGCTCTAGCCTGGGAGGGAACAAAAGAATAAAGGTCTTTACTCCACGCCAAGGGAAGCAGACAAAACAGGGGGTATCCGTGCTTGGAAAATCCAAGCTTCCTCCCGCCTAGGTTTGACTATCTAGCTTCAAAACTCCTGCAAATACCGTGCTCTCCCCACCCCATCTCTACGCATCTCACCCATTCAGAAAGGCTGTACCGCGTCCTTTACAGAAACACAGCAATAACAAGGGAACTCAGCCCTGCTCCCCTGTTTCTGTCCGTCCCACCATTTTGTGTTCACTATAAGCAAACGACAGTATTTTGCTCAGTCATCTCATGACATGGGAATAAGGAAATTTCGTGCTTGGATAGGGTGACATACAGTGACTAGCTTGGCAGGGGTTGGGGCAGGGGGAAGGTACCACAAACAGAAAGTGGCTCTGGCAATTAAAAATTCAAAGCTATTCTCCTAAAAGCATTTTGATGAAAAGATGAATTTTTCCAAGCAAACCCAATTCTCCATTCACTGATGTTCCTTAACAAAGCCTTGGGGGACCCCTCTATTAGCAGAAGGATGCCAAGCCCCGATGAAGGAGTCAGTGCCCATCTGCTTACATGTACTGTCTCCAGGGTTTTAAAAAGCAGCATGATCTGGGTCCAGGAATCCAGAGTAGCACAGCCTATTGCATCCCTTTCATGTCTTCACCTCCCTCTCTGTAAGAGCTAGAGGCATAGCAATGATCGGGCTCCCACTGCACGTGTTCGAAGTCTCTCCCCTCACTGGCTGCGAGCTGGGCAGGCTTCCTATCCCCTCCCATGACTCAGTTTCTTCATTCCACCCTTGAGTTGGCCATGGATATTAAAACATTTTAAGAGTTCAGATTAAGAAATCCAGCAGCCTGGATTTAATCCAGCTCAGCACTCAGCAGATGTGGACACTTGAGCAGTGGACTTAACTTCTCCGTTAAGTAAGAGAAGAGTGAGACCATAATAGCACCACCCCATAGATTTGTGGCAAAGGTTAAATGAAATCAAGGAGTAAAGAGCCCGTAATCATGCCTGGCACAGCCAGTTCAGTGTTGAAATCGTCACAGTCGTTATACGGCCGCCTAGGTCTTCTGTCATATGAGACCCCGAGTCCCCAAGGCAGACCAGCAGGGACAGGAACAGTCGTCATGGAGACTCAGCCTCTGTTCAGTTTCTGATCCAGCCAGTGTATCCGCCTCAGGCCCCCGGCTACCAAGATCCATAGTTTAATGCAGAGACGTAACAAGCTAGAACCTTCCACGCCTGCTAGGCTAAGCTACCCCCAGGCCCAGTCCTGTCGTGTCCCCCCAGTCTTTGTGGCTCACCTTCAGCACAGATTCTTGGCTCCACACCAGCACTGGACTTCACCCTGAACTCCAGACTCCGCAGCCAGGGCCTGACACCCACACAGCTCTAACAGGCACTGCAGGGCTCCCTCAGGTCCTGTGCCCGACCTCACACTTCCCTGCATCTTCGCCTACCTTCACTTCCATCCTCCCCAGAGGAGGGGCCAGTCCTGGAGCTGGGCAATGTGCTGGGCTAAGTGCACCCAGGTCCTCGTTGGACGCCCTTTGCCTGCTCCTGGGCATCCTGGCGCCCGAGCTGCGCTCCGTCAGCACGCACAGAGCTGTACAGCACCACAAGAAGCAGCAGCTGCCTGCCTCATGGGCATCATGCCTGCCTGCCTTGCGGGCGCCATGCCTGCCTAGAGACTTAACGGCCACCGGGATTGCACACCTGACCAGCAGTATGTCTGTCCCCAGCTGTACACACCCCCCTTCCCAGAAGCTCCTCACCTACCAGGACAAGCAGTTAATCGTCCTCCAGATCAAAGTGAAGATGAGGTGGTGGAGGCCTTGGCCAGGTCTGGGGACAGCCTCCAGGTAGACTGGTGTCCTCCAGGGACCCGAGGTCTGCTGGGGGCTCATCCCGAAGACAGTGGCCCTGGGTGAGCAAACCCGGTGGTGGCCAGCGGAGCAGCAGCCCCCAGGGCGGAAGACCCAGCCCCCAGCTGCAGAGGAGCATTGGGTGTGTGGTGACCAGGACAATGTCTGGTTCCGCTTTAAGGCAGCCAGTGCACACTGATGCCCCGGGCTCCGCGCCCGATGCCCTGCTATTGTTTTCTTGTTACTTCCTCTTCTCTAGGAAATGCACCAAAGCACAGACACCCCAGAAAAGTCTATAAAAGTCACACCTTTAAAAAAAATCTCATCAAAGCCCTCTCCTCACTGAGCTCAGGGACTTGGCATTCTGTTCCCTCAAATACCCTCTGTGTGGCTGACCTCTGGCTCCCGTGGCTGCTCCCAAGCCTCCCCAGCTTCCCAAGAGAAGTCAGCTCCCTCAACACCTTTGCTTCTCTCCATCCACTGGCCTGTACTTTTCTTCTCTTCAAATAGAGCTGTCTACGTTTCTCCCTACTCACCCTGTCATGTCATTCACCGCGGTCTCTGCCCTCCACCTCCCCTTTCTTGTTCTTCATGCTCACCGTGGCATTCAGACCCTGACGCTCCACCTTCCTCACACCATCCCCCTCCTGATTCCGTGAGCTCCCTGCACCCCGGGACCCAGGTGAACAGAACTAGCCACACCTCTGAGAAGCCTCGGGCACTCCTCCCAGACCACTGGCCATACGTTCTCAGTCTCCAGAACAGGACTGTGACCATACTCTGTTAGGACACCTGGGTACCTAGGTCCAACCAGTTAACTGGAAATGTGCCTCAATCACTCACAAGAGAAGGAAAATATCTGGTGATCTAGACATAGACGTGAAATGGCCCTTAAAGATGTATTTCAAAGATCCCAGTGGAACCGAGGGTGAAATAGAATCTCGGTTAGGGGTGGCCCCGCCGTAAATGAACTGGCGAGGCCGCGCCGACCCACTAAGGGAGGGTTAACAGAAGTACGTCTCTATCTCGTAAAACCCTTTCAGAGCAGACGGAATTTAAAACAGGAGTTGTCCACGTTGCGACTTTTAAGCAGTCCTTTTCACACTGGAACAGCATAAAGTTTACTTAATATTCACAGTGCTGCATAAAGGACTATTGAGAACACTCCAGGGGCAGCTGAGAAAACACAGGGAATGAGGCAACAGGTCCGGTGCCAGGCCCTGGGGTAGCCTGTCCAGCTGAGCCCTCTCACAGACCCTGCAGATGGCACACGAAGGACAGAAGACTCTAGGACACCAGGACAGTGGCCATCATGCCAAGAGCTGGGGTATGACAGGGAGGTGGGAACAGAAAGGCAGGAAGCAAAGGCGAGGACAGCTACCACAAGCAGAGCCAGACCTGGAGGACACACCAGACACACCATGGAAGAGCTGGGACTCTGTCCCCAACCCAGCGTGTGTTCACAGGACATCTGCATTGAAAGGGAATTTGGTGACCAGCCAGACAAATATGGTAAAATTAGAGACAAGGTCCCCTTTCCTCTCCCTACTCTGCCTCCCTTTCCTCTTCTCTTCCTGAACAATGCAGTTCTAAGCCCTTGAGAGCCACGTGGGCATCTGTGTGGGGCCGGGGTGAGAAGGGAGGTCGGGCGTGCAGGGAGGCTGAGCTGGAGCAGAGCAGACCTCAGGTCTGCAGAGTGAGAGTGGGTCTGCAGAGGAGGGCGCAGGGTGCCGGGCAATGGAACCCAGAACCCAAACGAGGGGAGAAAGGCATCCTTGTTGACGGGGAAGTGATCCAGTGCTAGGTTTCAGAGTCTGAGCTTTGAGACTCCCCCAGGGAAACAGCCTTGATGGAGAATCAAAGCCCAGTGACCTGGCAGGCGGGTCAGAGCCCACGCAGGGGGGAGAGGGCACTTACCTGAGGCACGGGGGCTGGGAAGGGGGCAGCACAGCATGCAGAAGCCCAACTGAAGTGAGTCAGGCATTTATGCAAGAGAGGAAGTACACGTAGAAATGGCAGCAAGGGAGTATTGGCTATAAACAGGGATTGATCAAATGAGTAAGCAAGCTAAGAACAATGGGGGCCAGTTTTGTCACTGCCAGAGAAAATGTTTTTACATATTTTGGAAAGAAAGAAAGCTAGTTGGTCCCATAGTATGGGACTGGAATGAGATCCACTGGTATAGATTCATAACATTTTATATAGAGACAGACATACTAATAACTACAGATGTAACTGCACGCATTGGCTTACATCAGGGGTCCCCAAACTTTTTACACAGGGGGCCAGTTCACTGTCCCTCAGACCGTTGGAGGGCCAGACTATAAAAAAAACTATGAACAAATCCCTATGCACACTGCACATATCTTATTTTAAAGTAAAAAAACAAAACAGGAACAAATACAATATTTAAAATAAAGAACAAGTAAATTTAAATCAACAAACTGACCAGTATTTCAATGGGGACTATGCTCCTCTCACTGACCACCAATGAAAGAGGTGCCCCTTCCAGAAGTGCGGCGGGGGCCAGATAAATGGCCTCAGGGGGCCGCATGCGGCCCGCGGGCCGTAGTTTGGGGACCCCTGGCTTACATGTATACATGCATGTACAAACATCTATTCCACAGAGAGGGCCTGGCACAGCCACACCCATCAGCAGCGAGCACATCTGGTGCCCAGATCCTTGCCTCCAGGTATCACTCCTCAGGCGAGGAGCAAAGAAGTTCCCTAAGGAGACGCCTGATTCCAAGGTTAGGAAAGTTCAGGATGAGCCATCTCATTGTACCTGGAAACAATGGCATACTCAAAGAATGAGGAGACCAGCCAAACAGACACTGGAGCCAGACCAAAGGGCTTCCACCAGCCAAACTGAAATAATGGAACATCACAATACATGGTGATGGACTAGTATGGACACAGTTCAGACTAGTATAAATGAACGAATGAATGAATGAATTGAAAGCCTTTGAGAAAGACAATGTTTACGTATTTTTAAAGTCTCTTTCCCCTAAATATTAATTACAAAGAAGAAAAAAATTAACTTGCTATCTGCTCTGCAGCCACACTACCTTCTTGCAGTTCCTCCCAGGGACACCATGGCTCCTTCCTGTTCCAGGGCCCATACGCATGTGCACTAGCCCCTCTGCATCTTACGTTTTACAGCATGTAAATGTACTACCTGCTGAAAACATATTATTATAAATAAAGGAAAAAACCCCAGAGTCCTCTAGATTATTTTATCTTATCCTGGATCAGCGATAAAGGAGAAGATGGGTCCGAGGAGTGAAAACCACACACTAAGCTTAAAGTGAAAAAAAAAAAAAGTATAATTATTAAAAAAGAAATAATTGAAAAGTTCTAACTTAAAGACTAAAGAATAAATAATAAAGTATATGCTAGGTCTAGGGCACTGCAGATAAATGTGAATAAATAAAACTATTGATGGTACATTGGAAGACATTTCCTGCAGGACACCGAGCCTTCTAGGTAGTTATTCTGCAATTGTAGCAGCAACATTAATAATAATAAAAATAGCCACAGTGATAATAATGGCTAGTTTCTAGAACATCCAATCTATTCAAGTCACAGGGTTACAAATTCAATGTTTTATTTAATCCTCACAGTCAACCAATAAAATAAGTATTAGATTAGCCACCTTGTACAATCCCATAGATAATTTGCCTGAACTTATAGAGCTAATTAATAACCATAATCTATATAACTCAAGGGCCCACTAGGCTCCAAACACCATATGCTTCTCATCAAGGCAGCCCTGGGAAATTTCTAGAATAAATTATCACAGGAAAAACTCCAGTGTCAGCATCATCCTTCTGCAATCCCTCATTTCTGCAGTGCAAGAAATGTGAATAGCTACCCCTGTACAACTTGGGCCAGAACGCTCTTTCTCACTCTAACATTTTTTTGACGTTTTAGTTTTTCAGATTCAATTCTTTTTTTTTTTTTTTTTTTGTATTTTTCTGAAGCTGGAAACGGGGAGAGACAGTCAGACAGACTCCCGCATGCGCCTGACCGGGATCCACCCGGCACGCCCACCAGGGGTGATGCTCTGCCCCTCCAGGGGGTCGCTCTGCTGCCACCAGAGCCACTCTAGCGCCTGGGGCAGAGGCCAAGGAGCCATCCCCAGCGCCCGGGCCATCTTTGCTCCAATGGAGCCTTGGCTGCGGGAGGGGAAGAGAGAGACAGAGAGGAAGGAGGGGGGGAGTGGAGAAGCAGATGGGCTCTTCTCCTATGTGCCCTGGCCGGGAATCGAACCCGGGTCCCCCGCACGCCAGGTCGACGCTCTACCGCTGAGCCAACCAGCCAGGGCCCAGATTCAATTCTTAATGAGAGGCTTTACCCATGCATGGATTAAAAAAAAAACAAAACCTTATGTTTGCACACATCGCCACATTATAGTACACCTCTTACTGCCAATCACTCAAAGTATTGAAGTTTCTGAGTTTGATGAGCTGGTAGAAATTGCTCAGCCTTCATTTTCCAGAGGAGGAAGCTGGGACCTCGATGTGGTAAGGGACTTGTCTTACTTCGAGCTCCCGCTAGCTTGGAGCCATCGGACATAAAGTGCAGTCTCTCAACACCAAGTCCCATGCCTTGGGTAAATAAAAGCTTAAATCACAGTGGACTGTCCTAAAGATGAAAGTAAATGAGAAGAAAAGCCTGCTTATCAAATTTGCATTTCTTTATTGAAACAGTTTAATGTAAATAAAACTAACTAGTAAAGGAGGGGATTCTCTCCAGAGGAAGGATTTATCCATAGATCTCAAATCCCTCCCTGGTCATTGGCCAAGGGAACTGCCATTGCAACCCTTTGGACAGAAAAGAATTCCCACTCAGAAGGGAAACAGTGTTTGCCCGGTCCACCCTCCAGGCTCGGACAAGCCCTCTGCTACACTGCATTTCAAATCAATGTGGTCAAGGATGTTTATACATCTTTAACTATAACTGTGACTTCATCAATTTCTTGTGAATCATAGTTTCAGACAAAAATCCCTTTCTGTGGACTTACTCATGTTAGCTATTTCCCTCCTTCCACTCCTAACACGCACCTGTGCACACACACACAAACACTCACACGCACACACACATGCACATGCCTGCTCCACTACCTGCAATAAACGTTGACTTTTCCAAAGTGCTGCTATGATCAGCCCATTTCCCATATGCTTTCTCTATCAAGCTATGCAGAGGTCGGAAAAGAGATAAATACATAAATTATATAAGCTAAATAACATAAGATATGTGTTATATACCTTAAATATATATTTATAAAATAGTATATCTTGTAAAATATACAATACATTAAATATCTGTAAGCTATATGAATTGAATAACTTATAAGTTATAGATGTTAAATAAGCCTATTTTAGCTAATAGCTTAACCTCATATGTTGCTTCTGCAGATGTGCTTAAAAATAAGGAACAGTAAAAAGAAAAATCACTAAAGCACAGCAAGAGCAAGGAAGAGAAAGGAAAGCAAAAAGAAGGCCCCAAAAACCCACAACCGGGGAGAAAAAATCAGTCATTGGAGATAAGCTGAGAATGTTGGAGGATCGGAAAGAGAACCTTGGTTTCAAACTTAAATAGAAGAAAAAAGGTCTGCTTGGAAGAAAGACAGTGATTGATACTGATGACCCAGCCAGAGACTGTGGAAACTACATTTTCAAATGGTGTGACTCACTCCTCAGGGTTAAACCAGAAATTGAGTGAGGAAAACATTTCCAGAGACAAATCTGTCCATAAACATGGTGGCGGGTGGCTGGCTTAGCGAAGGGGAAAGTCAATGGCATCAAATGGGACCATCAGCATGAAACTGTCCAACTCCGATACATCTGTTTCTCAGAACTGCTAAGTGTCCTCCCACCTGATTTCACGGCCCAACCATGAAGGAACACGCAGTGGGAATGCATGTACTGAATGGTAGAGAAGCATGGTTCTGTAGGAAACGCTCAAGTACAGACATCACTCTTTTCAAATGAGTGCCTGAAATGTCCCAAGGAGGAAAATAAGAAAATCAAATAACTTACACCACTGGGAAATCTCAGGTGGTCATGGTTTTCTAAGGTGTTTGGAGGAAGGTTTTCCCATGCTTGACTATTTGAAAAGCAATAACCAGGTACAATCCATGAAGAAGGCCAACAGGCCAACTGCAGGGTTAACAACCAGTTTATGAGGAAGTGGGAGACAAACACATGCACGCCTGCTCTAAATCCCCAATGTATCTAGTCAGGGATATAGAACCTGGTGGAAGGAAGGTGGTCCCGGCCCTGGGGTAGGGGCCATGTCTCCTGTCGCTGTCGTCTATGGAATGTACTGCCATATTGGCCCCCCATGTGTGGACAGAGCAAAGGAGGAAGCCTCTTTCATGCTTTGCCATTCTCCTTTTGTACCTAGACTTTCATTAACATCTGAAAAACTCCAGACTTGCAATCTCTTAAAGAAATGTTTATAAACATCAAGGTCTCCTCATTCTTAACCCAAACCTAGCATCAACAGGCTCCATCCCCCTTGGGAGTAGCAACAGAAGTCTACACAGTGCCTGTCCCAGCATTCCAGAGTCCCAAAAAGCCTGCCTCTTCTCAACAGCTCAGATGAAGACGCTGAAACAAGACAGCATGGCTGAGTACACTCTCCAGAAAGATGAGGATGAAAGAATCTGAGAACTAGAAGCTGTATGGTGACATCTGTCTCTGACAAGACACGGATTCTAACATCACTGCAAAGCACAGCAGAGTAGCAAAGGATGACAATAGGTACATGCGTCCTACCTTATTTGGCTCCCAACACCCTGTGGATCTTTTCAATATTTTTCTGAATTCCATTATCTAAGATTCCTTGTCCACCCTTTCACTCATCGACATTGATGAGAACAGCAGCATCTCCCCCCACACACACACACACTGTTTCTAAGAATCATTAGGTGCCAGGTGTTTGCCAAAAGGATGCAATACATGAAAGGCTATACTTAGAATTAGTGTCTCTGGGTTTGACAGGCCAATGTTTGTCAAATTTTAATGCACAAGCAAATCACCTGGGGATCTTGTTAAAGTTTAGGTTGTGATTCAGCAGATGTGGGTAGGATCTGAGATTCTGCATTTCTAGCCAGCTCTCAGCTGATGTCCCAAATGCTGGTCCACAGGCCACACATCTGGCAGCAAGGACCCACTCACATCACAGAATCAAGGCGGCAGAGGGTCTCATCCCAGTCAAAAATAAATCGGTCATGCCATACTGCACGATCCCCTTCAACAACCAAGTAAAACATTTTTCCACTTACCAAACCTAAAACCCAGGCCTCCTGTTTCCTCAAAGTTCTTATTAATATCGGTCAGTGAACAGAGACACTTTTGACAGGAACTAGATCTTCCTAAAAACTAATATTTACGTGCCCTGGATCTACAAGTCATGCTGCATCAGAAAAGAAGAGAAACATTAAGACATTGGTACTGGGAAACTCTGGACACCTAATCTGTGATGTCTATAATGAAAACAGAAATGCGATTCAAAGTCAAGTCTTCCCAGAAGAGGTACACAGGAGAAGGCAGTAACATCTCTGGTCGGTGTGGCCCTATAAGCCAAGTGACTAGCCCAGTAATAATGAGAGCACTGGCCTCTTGTCTCCCACAGCAGCTGAGGGCTCTTGCTTCTCCCGCACTCACCGAGCCACAGGGAACGTCCTTACTTCAGGACCCAGAAAAAGAAACTAGTGCTGCTCCTTGACGTACAGGTTGTTCAGTTTTCTCTCTCACTTCCAATCGATCCTGCTGGGAACTCCCAAAATGAGCCCAATGAATCAAAAAGTAAGCAGAAAGGTAAAAGGGGGGGGTCCACTCATATTTAAGAGCCTGTAACCCAAAGCAGTACATCAACAGTGAGGGGAGGAATCTCCCACCAGCCAGGGGCCCTGCTCCAGTCTCATGTCTGAGAAAGGAAATCCCCAAAGGTCAGGGGTCAGGGTGAATTCTTCAGCCTGGGAGCAGAGTCAGGAAATGCAGAGAGCATTTATTTCCCTCCCTGGGGCGAGGAACAAGGAACCCTGAGCCACAGTCATGCTATAATTCAAATGAGTGTTTCCTGCCAATAAACCACGAAGTTCCGGATGGAGGAGCAAGGCTAGAAGCCATGATGAGAAAGATTTCCCACGTGGCTCTGCCAGTGGTGTCACTCCTCAGCCACCACCCCAGGCTGTGGCCAGAGTTCAGGAACGTGGGGACAGAAATCATTACATTCTTTGATTGTACAGAATGGAACTGGTAGGGACGTTTAATCAGGGCGCAAATTCAGGGGGCCATGTGGTACAATGCCCAGCCGTCTCCAAAGAGGCACCCTCATACAGTACAAATTTCTAAACGTCACTAATGTCATTTGTAGCATTTACACAGAGAACACTTAATTCTTGCATTTTGGGAAATTAGAACCCAACACAACTAGAAAAGTTAAAATGATTATGACAGGATATCCTAGAGCAAACTGACACCTTGCCAGTTAAAAGCTGAGAAGCTATTCTAAACTTTCCTCGTGTACTGCATCCGAAGAGAAGGAAGGTCCAAGTTCTTTTTGGAGCATACCTTCTATGTGTTCTGGTGACAAAACATTTTATTTCTCAGTTCCATGTAAAGATGGCTATTCAAGGACACTAGTTGGGGTTGCCGTCAAACATGGCTGTCGGATATATATTTCAGCACAAAAGTTTCACTGAAAATTTGGGTGTTTGTATGGAAGAAATGTTTCTCCTTTATACATGTTTATGGGATCTGAGCCTTTATGTAATTATCTTACAGATAAGGCCTCCTCCTTTGTACTCAGCTCAAGGAGTTGTTCACCAGAGAACAGAAGCAAAGACCCAATGGTTTCAGGAAATGGACACAAATTCATTCCTCACCTTGAGCAGAAGGAGAGATTAGGAGAGGGAATTGGTTATGTCTTGTGGCAGCTCAATGGAAAAAGATCCTCTATTAACACACACAAACACCCTGTCTCTCCACCCTGTTGTTTGAAACTGAACACCTCAGGCCTTGGGGAACATCTAGCAATGGATTTTTACGTTCCCATGCGACTGTCACCCAGGGGCCACAAAGCCAGGCCAAATTCTGTAGGTAGGGGCCTCTGTGGCTACTCTAGTAGCAAATATTTGTGCAAATTGCAAGAATGCATGCAGCGAAGACAGATGAAATTCTCAAAGTTGCCTCTTCCAGAAAGATGAATTTTAAAAGGCACCAATCTAGGTAGACAGATTATAAAAGAATGCTCCACTTTGGGCTAAGGAATCATAAAAAGGTCCCTTTTCCTCCTGGAGACAGGACTTGGTTCGGCAGGCAGACACAAGTCCAATCATTATCCTTTGACTAGGACCATTCTAGGTGAGCGTTGGCGAATTAAGGCACATGAGCATATGAACTTGAAGCCAGCCAGCTTGCATGCCCACAGAAAAGAAAGAAACTCATTTGGCTTTTGGTGCCTTTTAAAATAAACATCCATTAATTGTCTCATTATGTGTGAAAAGCTCCAAAATAATCCCAGTGGACTGTTTCTTTGGCAAAATCACTCAATGATTTGGATCTAAAATTCTTCCATCATCATGGTTACTGCCACATAATTCTGTTACTTAGTATTTGCTTCTTTGTGCTCCTGTATTTAGAATGCATCTGGAAACTGAATTTGAAAATGCCCACCTGATGGTTCTCAGTGTTGTCTGGGAAATTTCCTGTGAGAAAGGCCATCAGAGTGGGATTTATACTCAAGAGGCTGTACCATTATCAGGAGGTACTGGAAGGAGGAACATGCTTCCAGTTCCTGCAGTCAACCCACACAGGTCTGTCTCTGGGCAGAATTGGAAGAGACTTACCATGTTCATGGACTGAAAGATCAAACATAGCAAATGTCAATCTCCCACCCCTGCAATTAACATACAGGTTTAGTGCAATTCCTATCAAAATCCCAGTAAGGTTTTTACAGTCAGATTATTCTAAAATTGATACAGAAAGGCAAAGGAACTAGAATTTCTAACACAATTTTTGAAAAAGAAAAATAAAATGGGAGAACCGGTCTACCTGATTTCAAGACTAATTATATAGCTATAGTAATAAAGGTTCTATTGGTGAAACAGAATATAAAACTCAGAAATGGACTCACAAAACTATGTCCAACTGATTTCAAAATTATAATCCATAGTTGAGCTCAAAACAAGACAGGAAGTCTTAATGGGCCGAAGGGACAGAAAGGGGAGGAAAGTGCGTCCCTGGAGGGAGCCATGTCAGCTATCAGATTAGGGATCAGGGCTGAATTCCAGCCAGAGCTGGAATTGAGGCTGGGGTTTAGGGTAGAGCCAAGAACGACATTTATTTTTAATAAAGCCTGAGCTGAGAAAGATTGCCCCTGAGTGCACAGGAATTAAAAATATTTGTTTACTGACTCAGAGATACAGTCTAGGTGGTGGGTACCTAAACCAGGCCTTTGGTGAAAGTGGGGTACCCCATATAATGAGTCTGAACCCTAATCCTGTATCATAACATTTTAGACTATCCTCTCAGTGCAAAAATCTAAACTGAAATACTAACAACAAACTAACCAAGAACAAATCCCTCAGGGCCCCTGGCAACAGAAAATTCAAAGTCACCCCACTGGGATCCTCACAGGTCACAACTCCCACTGAGGACGAATTCCGAGTCTAATTGATTAAAGAACACAATTTCTCCATCAAAGAACTGAGAGGAGAACAAATCAACTAAACTGTTCAAAAAAACAAATCCTATAACTTCAGAGTTATGAAAGTGTTGAGGGGAAAGGGTGGTGAAAATAGCTGAGATGAGCAGAGGGAGAGCTGGGAAGCCAGGGACATGGGCTAACTCAGTCTGACAGTGGGCAGCCTCCAGGGGATGGGGACCAGAGCCCAGTGAGAGGGCATTAAATGGAAGGTGGTGGTCCCACAGTTTGTCATAGGTGACTTTTCTTGGGTCTTCAGTTTGCAATCATCTGAGTCTACTCCAACAGAGACTAAATGAACTTCAAATTAGAGAGAACTCCAAGAGAACACAGCCTCCACCATGAGGATGACCACATCTGAAGCAAAAGCTATGCCAGCTCTGAGCCGTAAGAATGACAAGCAGATGTCTCGCTGCATATGACAGCGTGTCCTTCCTCAGAAAGCCTTCCCAGATGCCACTCCGAGTGGGAAGCTTAGAGCCAGCCAGTCCTAAGCCTGCCGTCCTGTGAATCTGAGTGTGCGGTCACCCCTGGGTGTAAGACAATATAAGTATCTCCTGGAGATCAGACCTCAGACAAGTGATCAGAAAAATTTAGACACAAGTCCAACCATTGATTACCCTTCTGATGTGGACCACCCTAGGTGAGCACTGGCAAATATGGCAGATGAGCCAATGGACTTGAACCCAGGTAGCCTGCATGTTCAAAGGAAGAAAAGAAACTTATTTGGCTTTAGGTGCCTTTTTTTTATGAACATCCATTAATTGTCAAATTATGTGTAAAAAGCTCCAAAATAATCCCAGTGAATTGGTTCATCTGGAAAAATCATTCAGTGATTTGGATCTAGAAATCTTCCATCATTTTGGCTACTACCACATAATTTCATTAGTTAAAATTTGCTTCTTTGTGCTCCTGCATTTAGCATGAGTCTGAAATCTGAAAATGCCCACAGGGTGCTTCTCACTGCTCACTGGGGCCATTTGAAATGGAAACGGTACCATTATTCTATTTCCAAACCTGGGAGCAATTGAGAGCAGTGGGTCTTAATCCCAGCTGCAGGCTGGAATCCCCTGCTACCTGCAGATTGATCGACCATTAATTGTATGCCCTTTCTCCTTAAGGCATTTAGAGGCCAGGACCATGAACATCAGGAGTGCTCAATTTGCATGTTGAATGCATCCATGAACCCACTGGTAGTGGTTAAGATGTTAGGGGTCTGGGGACGGAGGAGGGAGGTGATGGAGCCCAGCACTCACCAGTCCATGGCAAGAACTGAGGGCCGCAGTCCCAATGGAGGTGCCCCGCTGCAGCACTGTGCCCCTGAGGTGGCAGGGTGGGCCGGAGGAGGCCACCATCTTAACGTGGGAAAGGTTCCCATACCTCCTCTCCACAATGTAGCTTTTGGAAAGAAATCCCTGATTGACTGTCAAGTTAAAAAACAGGTCCTTCTCCTCATGCGAAATTCTGTAGTACACCCGGTCCTCTGGGCTATCCAGGTCCCTCTTCCTCCTGCTGCCGGGGAAGGAATGGCGCAAGCCATAGGACAGAAAACGCCCACGCGCATCCACACGGACCGGCGCCACCACGTGATGTTCCGGCAGGGCCCTGACAAAATGGTCTGAAAAAGAAAGGAGACGAGAGTCAAACAGAGACCTCTGCTACAGCAAGGCAAACTTAGATTAGAGCTTGCTGAATGCAAAACCCCACTGCTGACTTGAAGTTTCGAGATCCTTTGTACCATACAAACACGTTAACATTAAATTCCCTGAACTGACACGGGGCTCCCTCCTGGGTGGCGTTTGACCATTTAAGCAGACACTAGAGCAGGGGTCAGGAACGTATGGCTCGTGAGCCAGATATGGCTCTTTGATGGCTGCATCTGGCTCACAGACAAATCTTTAATTAAAAAAAATGTTAAAAATATAAAACATTCTCATGTATTACAATCCATTCATTTCCTACTGCTCATGTTCATGGTTGTGGGTGGCTGGAGCCAATCACAGCTGTCCTCCGGGACAACACCAAATTTTTATTGGATAATGCCGAACGTACACAGGTCATCGTATGGCTCTCATGGAATTACATTTTAAAATATGTGGCGTTCATGGCTCTCTCAGCCAAAAAGGTTCCCGACCCCTGCACTAGGGCATAGCTCTGGATGTCAGATAGTTTGCCCAAGACAAATTAAGGCACAAATTAATTCATGAGGAATACTATTGGGAAGGAAGCAAGATCAGGATAACGAACAGAAACATTTCAGTTCTAGAGTTCATTCATCATAGCACTTCGCTGTTTATTAAGGAATTTAAACACCTTGGGAGCATCCTGTTAAGTCAAGCTGAAAAAAAAATTTCAAAAACACAACAAACCCATCATACACACTCTGACGAACCCCACACCAATTACAGCATAAGCAGTCCATAATGCAGCAAAGAGCACCTAAAGGAACTTGTGTCTTTCTCCTTTAATTTTACAAAATATATGAAATAAAAGGGTAAGTAAACCTACGAGGATTCAAGGCACGAGTGTAAAATATGAAAACTGCCACTTTGACAACGCAAACCACAAACACTCACTCCTTCCACATGTAAGAGCACACGTGCCTTCTGACGTCCTCAAATTTAACCCCTCCGCCACCCCTTCATTCTGACATTAGAGAGTAAGAAGGAATCTAACTATTAGGGAGTAACTATCACTCTGGATTTGAGACTAGTTAAAGCAAACCATTAACAGTAAGATAAACTAATCTTTTGTTAGAGGCAGAAACACAGAAAAAAAAGAAATCAGGAAGGAAGGAAGGAAGGAAGGAAGGAAGGAAGGAAGGAAGGAAGGAAGGAAGGAAGGAAGGAAGGGAGGGAGGGAGGGAGGGAGGGAGGGAGGAAGGAGGGAGGGAGGAAGAAAGAAAAGAAGGAAGGAAAGAATAAAGGGAGAAAGGGGGGGGATTCAACTTGCCACCTCCCAGCTTACTTGCACTTTCTAGCTGTATGACTTTGTTCACGCCACCTGCTGATTGGCACTCTATCAATGTACTGTTTATTCCTATTTATGCTTTGAAGTCCCAACTTTCCTTTCTCCTGCTCTCCCAGTTTGAAGTTCTCTTTGCCACCTCTGAACCCCATGCCCTCACTTTCTGTAGCTCCCAGAATAGCCTCATTTTACAATGCCTTTTGTTTATCGCACTATGTACCCCCATACTCTGGGGAGGCCAGAATCTCGTCTATCACAGCACGGATGGAGCAGCGACCACAACTACAGCCGGTTAACTAAAAGAGCTGGGCTTGGTGGGGTACAGTGATAAAAAACCTTTACTTCCCAGACAGCTGCCTTCAAATACTCTCTGCCAGAGAAGTTCATCTACACAGTTTCACTCCTAGGTACTATAAGATTATCTCAATTTTTATAAAATTATAAAATGTCCAGACCCATTGCTTCCAACTGCAGCATTCTGGAGCAACAGACCATGTAGTGACATGGGCAGAACTTCAAAATACAGCTCGATGAAAAATACGAAACAAGACAAGGAAACACAGAGCCACTCACATTAATGGAAAATACACGTACACAGAAACAATACTACAAAGTTTGCCAGGACATACTCAAACGAAAAATACACATGGAGCCCATTAACACGGTCTTCTATGAGGAGAATGAAAGTGGGGAATGGAGACAAAAATGCACAAATAAAAAAAAAAGAACAAGAAAGGGGTTTTGCACGAATTAATGATGCTATAGGCCAAGAACTAGAAGTCAAATTGACTCAGTCCCCTGTGCCACCCACGCCCCCAAGGACGAGCTGGACCTCTTCAGTATCAGAGCTCCACTGCCCTTCCAAGTTCACACCCAAGAGAAGCATGGCCAGGCTGGGTGAGGCGGGTGTAGTCAGCTTCCAGTAGTATCTCTCCTGCGTTTTCCTCCTCTTCTCCTACTTGTAACGATGTCTCTGATCCCCCAGGGTTAGAGCAGTGGAGGGAAGTTAGAGGCAAGAAAAGTCTTATTTAACTGAGGATAGCCATCATCATGCAATGGTCCCCTCTGTGTGTGGCCCATGTCCAGATGCTGACTCCCTCTCTCAAGAGATCTCAGGTCCCTTATAAGGCTTGTCTCTGAAGATACAACTCAAAGAGTCAAACATGATTTTTGAAGGTGTAAATGAAAGAGTAAAGCACCCATTTCCCAAAGAATAAAAAAAGCAAACAAATACACAGCTTTTGACTAAGTTGCTTTTAACCTAATAGGTTTTTTAAAGAGCCAGCATAAGGCAGCTATATAATATCAAGATAACAATTACTCTAGCTATTTAGTGAGCACTAGCTAGGAGCCAGGTACCCTAAGTCTCTCCTCATTCAATACTCACAACATGCTCTAGATCAGTGGTAGTCAACCTGGTCCCTACCGCCCACTAGTGGGCATTCCAGCTTTCATGGTGGGCAGTAGTGGAGCAACCAAAGTATAAATAAAAAGATAGATTTAACTATAGTAAGTTGTTTTATAAAGATTTATTCTGCCAAACTTAGCGAAAATCTGCTATAAAGTACTTGGTAGTTATTATTATATGCTTTAACTTGCTGTAACTCTGCTTTATAAATTTTATAAAGTAAAGTTACTTCCCTACTTTATAAATCACCATTACTGTGAAACCGATGGGCGGTTAGAAAATTTTACTACTAACAGAGATATAAAAGTGGGTAGTAGGTATAAAAAGGTTGACTACTCTTGCTTTAGAATATTATCCCCATTTCATTGACAAAGAAACTGAGTCTAAGAGAGGGCACAGAGCCAATGTGTGACATTACTTGGATTAAAATCTTGTGCTTCCTATTTCAAAATCATGTCCTTGCCATGGTACTTCATGTACATATATGCAGTTGCACTTGGCAGAGAATATAACAGAGTAGAGGCAACAGCACTGCCCCTGGCGATGATGATCTAACAACCAAAGAACTGCTTGACTTCTTTAAGAGACCTCAATTTGCTCAGCAATCAATGGAGGTAACAATTGCCTCTTTATAAGGCAGAGTAATGGGAAATAAGACCGGCTTTGCCTCTTGACATTACTGCAAAGGAGGCAGCTAAGCCACGTCAGCCCACAGGTGTGGATGGAAATTGGAGGCCCTGTATGTAGTATGGTTAATGTAAGTGGCCCAACTACAGCTGCCTCATGCACCCTAGGTATACCGACAGTATCTTCGTCCTAGGGCAGTGTGAGGAGCCAATAGATAAATATACATAATAGATTTAGAACAGAGCTTGACAAATAGCACTCACTAGCTATTATTAGTATTAAAGACAGAAATGCTTGGCTACCAGTGATCTCTGTGGCCATAAATACATGTAACTTCCAAACAGAGAGAAGGAAGAAGTCCCCACTTACCTTGACTTCCTGTCGGTAGGAGTTTAGTTTAGAAGATTAGGTAGCTATAACTTGGCCAACAGAAAGCAGAGTTCAGAGGGAATAGGATAGGGATGGAGAAATAAGATGTCAGGAAATAATAACAGCTCCTAATTTTCACCACTTCTATGGTGAAGCACGGAGATAGGACCACATTAACTTAGTTTTATCTATTGCTCACTGTTGTAAGGAGGACGTGTTACTAACAGTGTCCCTTGTCTTAGCCTCCATCCTCAGCTCTGTAAAAATATAATAAAGAGGCGTGAGCATTTGTGCTGGGCAACCTGACCCCAGAACCCACCCTTGGGAGCTGAGCCCTGACTTCTCCAGGGTCTATCACTGAGCCCCAGACATCAAGGTGGGGGGAGGCTACCACACACTGTAATGACACCACAGTCTGCATCGGAGTTAGCAGGAATAATGATAAGACTGGAATACTTTAATTTGCCTTGTGTAAAATTCAATGTGAAACCACAAATACTGCACGAGACACTGTGAGTAAGCCCATTGGCACACGGACTTTTGAAAATATAAAACATTGAGTGGTATTATACCCTCTGCTTAGAATGAAAGGAGAGAGGTGAGAGAACATTCACCCATTAGTTTTTATACATTTTAGGTTAAATTCATGATCATTCTCCACATTTGTTTCTATCTTAGTGGCTGAATTTCTAAGACGCCCTTCTGAAAAGGGCAATGAGATTCCTGTAATGGAAATCCACTTTTAATTATCTTCCACAGATTGTTGTAACCTTTCTACTGCATTTCTTATTATAGAAAACTACATGTGTGGAAATGTTATGGAGAATCATGTTGCTCCCCTCAAAGATGTAATGCACAGGAGGATGGATTTGCTCACCAACCCCAAAGTAACCCAGAAATGGTGCAGAGAGTAATTGCTCATTATTATAAATGCACATAAAACATGA
Organism: Saccopteryx bilineata; assembly: GCF_036850765.1. NCBI lineage: Eukaryota > Metazoa > Chordata > Mammalia > Chiroptera > Emballonuridae > Saccopteryx > Saccopteryx bilineata. The sequence goes on from NC_089490.1 coordinate 297,909,042, forward strand.
AAACTGTGAAGTCTCTCCTGGCATTAAGGAAATATCCAAAATCATTTTCTCCTTGCAGAATCTATTTTTTGCAAATAACATGAATGCATAATTAGCACATTTGTGTCAAAACACACAGCAACACTCTAGGCATTCTCACACAATCCATGCAGCCCAGAACACGTCCCTAACATGGGATCAAGTGCCTGCCCTGTTGATTTCATGGAGCTATCTGGAGCTAAAGAGGTCACAGAAGTGACTGGTGACTTGTGAACAGCCAGGGAATCACACGCCTAAAGGGACAGCACTGGCTGTAGAAGAGAGGCAGCATGCTGTGTGCGAGATGGAGATTTGCCATCATCCTGATCCTTGCTCGGGAACCCAGTGGGAGTCATTGCACAACTGAGCAGTGGGAAAAGTATGCTGAGCAGAGTTTGTCAAATCTGCCTGCTTTTAGTCCTAGAAAGGATTAGATTTATCTCCATACTCCTTCCTCGGTCTAAAATCCTATCTCTGCCCGACCCTGAGGCCTAGAAGGAACCTTACTGGTTACCTAAGTTCTGACTGTGTTTCTAACTGTGGGACTCTTTTCACCCCTCTGGTAAAGTAGCAATTAATTGGCAGGTGCTCAATAAATACATGTTGGCTCACAGACTGACCACCTAAACCGCCCATTCCTCATCTGTAAGTATAAGGATGGGAGAGGTGATATCCAAAGGGATATGCAAGTTTAAATGTTCAGAATTTGGCCCTGGCCAGGTAGCTCAGTTGGTTGGAGCGTCGTCCCAATGTGCCAAGGTTGTGGGTTCAATCCCTGGTTCAGGAACAAACAAGAATCAACCAATGAATGCATAAATAAGTAGAACAACAAATCAATGTTTTTTTCTCTCTCTCCCTCTCTGATATCACTCTTTTAAAAATTTAAATGTTCAGAATTTGGGTGCAATTCAAAAATGCTGTCAGAGTTCAAGTGGAAATCTAGGGGGATTGGCTAATGGTGAAGCAGCAGGCAGGTCATTTGGAAGCAAAACCCAGGTCATCTTATTCCCAGGAAGCCTCAAATTTTCCTTCTCTGACTTGTTTGCTCTCTCAACTTAGTCCTAAATGGAGCTGTGCTCGGAAATTTCTCCTTCTCATAAAATGTGGATTAAGGACACATATTTTGGTGAAAAGCCTTTTAAAATCTGAAATCCTTTTTTAAAACTTAAAATACCTCCTCATCGCTAATAAGCTTGGGGCACTTTCCAGCCCTTTTTCAATGTCAAACACTCTCAGTGCATAGCCTTACAGGTGACCAAGGGAACAACCAGCTGCCACTGCCCAGAGGAGAGAAAGCAAGGCCCTGGGCAGTCCGCTCCACACTAAACTGAGTTCTCTTGCTAAGAAGATGCGGCGCAGGCAGAGCTGAAAACCAAGCCTGGAGAATGTGTGTCTTTGAACCAAGCCATCTCTAAATGCCCTGGGAAGTGCTCACAGGCTTTATTTGTGCTGCCACAGAAGAGAGACTTTTCACAAAGGGGCTGTTTTTCAAAGAACAACAAACGCTGCTATTTTAAACTTGGGGGTAGGAGATTGTATCTGGACCGTTTACACAAGCGAGTGCTGGCTGACTGACATTCAACCCCAGTGCTGCGGGCTGCAGCTTCCAAGGAAAGCAAAATGACTTGCTTCTGACGGCTCCTGAAGTCTCAGCAGATGAGCTCTCCAGCAGTTTTGAACTTTGCAACGTAGGCAGAAATCTCTGTGTGTTAATCCTAAGAAGGGGGGGCTGGTGATCCTTGCCACCCAAGTGGTCGTGGGGATCAGAGGGGGTCAGGAAGCAATGGAAGCTTCCCAAGACTTGAGCACAGTCAGCAGAAATAGGACTTAGTGGATGCTAACCCAGTGGTGGGTGTGTGTGTGTGTGTCCCTATTAGAGCAATGTTGCTCGATTGTAAGGGGCCAGCCTCGGGAGTCAGGCTACCTGAGTTCAAACCTCGCTCCATCACAAGCTAAGCCCATAAACTCGCCAAGCTTCAGCTGCCTCATCTGGAAAACCGAGACAGTAACAATGGATCCTGCGCCCGGAGGTGGCCAGTGGGCTGACACACACAGAGAGCGCCGCAGCAGTCTTGGTGCACGGAACATTCTCCAGCACTGCTGGTTGTTTTCTCCTAGAAACCCAACGAACTCCCCACCAAACAGGAAAGTGTCTCTGACCCTTCCAGTCCATAAATAGCAGGGGCGACAGTACTACACTTCTAGGGAGTCAGGCTTAGAAATAATTAACAACAGCAATAAATGGTCCGTCACCCTGCTCCAGGGCTTTCCACAGCATCAGGAGCCTCATGGAACTCAGAAAACGACACACTGGCCCTGAGCGGGAGGGCAGGGCAGGGAAAAGGAAGCCCCACCCCCACCCCCCGCTGGTCAATTTGCCCGAAACGGGCTGTTATTTCTAAAACACTGCCCTGCATCTTTCCAGGAAACCAAAACACAGCCAAGCTCACTCACCAGGGGGGCGGAATCACATTTCCCCTTCCCTGACCAGAACTTTAAAACCAGCTGGAAACGCTGCCATGTCTGCCCTTAACCAGTTGGAACTTTTCCAAAAAAAAAAAAAAAAAAATCATTTTCCGTGTTCTGAATCTGAAAATTTAGGGGGCTGAAACCGTGCGGCTTCAGAGGACACAAAAAGGGAGGCGGGGGTGGTAACCAGCTACCTCTGGGGTCCCGACTGCAGTGGCATCGGGGAAAGACCGGCACGCTCACCTTTCAGGTAGAATTACGGGCTCCTTACCTAACACCCTGCGTCCTGAGAAGCCCGCGGGCTGAGCGCCCGGCTCCGGGCTCCCTGCAGCTCAGCCTAAAGGCTCTGCAGAGTTCAGCCGAGTGGGGGAAGGGAGAGGGGAGTCACCAACTTTTCACACGTTTTGCCTCTACGGTTTTCAACAGAAATAAAGAAAAGCCACCCACCTTGCCTCCGGTCCGGGAAGCGCACCTGGCCGGGCTGCGGGTGTCTCCCAGAGCACAGCCCCCCAAAGTTCAGGAGCTGAGCCACCACCCAGAGGTTTGCAAGCCAGCTCCTCTGGGCACATGGCATGATTCAGTTGTTGGGGAGAAGAAAAGTCACCAAGTTTTAGCTCTCAGCTTAAGAAACTGAGTCTCCGCCTGCAGCCGAGGGGGGAGACGCCGGGGTGCATGGTCCGGGGTGGGCGGGACAGCAGCGCTGCCCAGATCTCCGTCCGCTTTTTTAAGCAGAAAGGGGCTAGTTACCTTGATTTCCCCTCCCTCCTCCTGAAAGGGGAGTGATTTCAGCTGACAGAGTCGGTTTTGTGCGGGATGTGCCACGGGTCGGGGCGGGAGGGCGCAGCCCACCCCAGATCCCCGGCCTCTCCCTCCCGCGCCGGCCCGCCGCCAGCTCTGTGCATCTTCCTCGGGGACTCCCACCCCCGCGCTGCCCCGGCCCCGCCCAGAGACCCGGCGAGCCGGCCAAATAGGGGAGCCCCGAGAAAGCCACCCTGGGCGGGACTCCGGGAGGGAGGCCCTGCCCTCCCTTCACCCGGTCACAATGCAGGCAGAGGATGTGGAGCGCGGAGATGGGACTGAGGAACACGGTTCCCCACCGCCCCAGCTCAGTGCTGCCCCCTTTCCTGCCGTCCTCCGCCCAGTTCCTGAACTTTTCCTAACATCGCACACTCCACCGAGATCCTGGGCTGGTCAGACTTCTCCGGGATCCTCTTCCAAGGCAGGCTGACACTCCCATTGGGAAAATTAATAGATGGCTTTTGTCTTTGCCAAATCACTCAAAAGGAAACAGTCTGAGCTAATCTGCTAGTCTGACCCTGGACGAGTCCCTTCCTCGATACTAAAGGTGATCTGACTAAATGAGTGTGAGCCACCCTGAGTCTGAAGGTCTCTCTGGTGTTTTTCTCCCTCTGTGACCTCACCCTTTCGAGCTGTCACCACTCACCCAGAAGGAAACCAGGAGCGCAGAGGAAGTCAGTCAGTTCAGGAAGGTGCCTGTTCTTCCTCCAGTTCACCTGAACAGGCTGCCCAGGCAGGGGTGTCCATTCCCAGGAGTAAGCTTTCCATCACTGAGAGGATGCCACTAACAGGGAGCTTGCCAGGCTTCCTGAAAATTTACTGGAATAATCCAGCCAAGATTTTGCACCTCTGGACTTACACAGGCCTCCTTACCCCATTTAGGAGGAATTTGGCCCCGTGTTGGTTCTACATGGCTTCCAGCCAACCATATGTGGTCATCAAGAAGTTCCAGGTATCAGCTCATCCAGCCATGCCCAGGGCCAGGGCGGCCACATCAAAGCGGTGAGCCAAGTGCAAGGTGGTGCTCACAGGCCTGGGTGCAGAGTCTGCAGACCCCAGCACTTCAAGGGGCATGTGTGAGTTTCCTATTAATTCACACATATCAAGGAATATGTATGAGTTTCCATTACAAAGTCCCATAAACTTGGCAACTTAAAACAACCCAATTTTTTAATCTTACTGCTCTGGAAGTCAGAGGTCTGAGATTGGTCTCACTGTGCTTAAACAAACTCAGGGGATGTTAAAACAGCTGCATGCCTCTCTGGAGGCTCTGGGGGAGAATCCGTCTTCTTGCCTTTCCATGTTCTAGAGGTGCCCACATTCTTTGGCTCGTGGCCATCTCCCCCATTTTCAAAGCCATCAATGGCCAGTTGAGTCTTTCATGTCACATCACTGTCTCCTTTCCCTTCTTTTCCACTTATAAGGACCCACGTGATGACACTGGGCCACCAGGATCATCCAAAAGAATCTCCTTATCTTCAAATGAGCTGATTAGTAACCTTAATTCTACCTGCAACCTTTATCCCCCAATATGTAATGTAATATCTTGTGTTACATCATCATGGGCCAGGCAAAGAAGTGCTGGAAAAGGCAAGAAAATCTGTAATGTGTACAGTCGACTGTGTGCAGGCTGATAGGCTTCCATGAGAATCACTTCTATGAAATCTCTGCCGAAGACATAGCCTGGCTCTTATGGTGACAGAACATCAGACAAACTGAAGTGGAGGGATAGTCACCAAATTACCAGCTTCCCCCTTTTCAAAAGGCCATAAAAGTCAAAGGAAAACAGAAATGGTTCCGGATTAAAGGAGACCAGAGAGGTATGACAACTAAATGCAGAACCACTCTGAATCGAACCCTTTTGTTACAGAGGACAATGTCGGAACAGTTAGTGAAATTTGAAAGGGGAGAAAGGATTGCATGGTTGTCTGGTATCCCTGCTAATTTCCTGAAGGTGATGGATGTGGTTATGTAGAGGAATGCCCTTGTTTGTTAGAGACACATGTTACAGTGTTTGGGAAGGCAGGCAACTAGTTGACAATTTACTCTAAAATGATTGGGAAAGTAAAATGTTCTCTTTTCAACTTCTAACTTTGCTTTAAATTGGAGATCGTTTCCAAAACTATTAATTGTAACAGTCTGTTCTTTTTCTTTAAAAGAATGTTTGGTGGAGATGCTATAGAACTGGAAATTAGAGAAGTTAGTAAACAATGAAGTGCTCATGTATGGTGGTCTCTGAGCATCCAGGCCAACAATTGAGGATGTTACCATTATCACACCGGTCCTGAACCACGTGGCCATAAGCCCCTTTATTTCGTCCTGCCTTAAAATCAAATGTGAACTTAAGAAGAGTTTATCTATTGTTTCCAAGGAGAGGAAGAAATTAGAGATGAAATGCATCAGGGAAACGTTGAGTGTCACTGCTTTAGCAAAAGAGAATACATCATTTATCCACTCAGCAATATGTATTGACTGCCTACTCTGTCCATACATAAGGAATATAGCAATAAATAAAATAGATATCTCTCTCTTCATGCTTGTGTATACTCTAGTTTGGGTTGTGGGAGACAGAGGAATAGAAACAAATATGCAAATGTATAATGTGTAAGAGTGTCGGGAGCCGATCAACAACTGCTGGCTGACAAGGTCACAGCAGAAGAAGACCCACAACTGCTGACTGACAAGGTCACAGCAGAAGAAGACCAAAAACTGCTGATTGACAAAGTCACAGCAGAGAAGACCAATGGCTGCGGGGTGACAAAGTCACTGCAGTGAAGACCAATGGCTGTGGGGTGACAAAGTCACCACAAAGGATAGACATAATGATACTCCCCCCCTTTGACTTTTTGAATTAATCTGGCCTTATATCCCCCCTTTTCTGGGTGTGTGCTATTATTTGTGGCACAGGGATAATAGTACCGTGCCTTCCCTGTAGATTCGTAGTGATTTCTTTGGAAATGAGACAGGGTGTAAGTTCCACAGAAAAGCCTGCAAGCCCCTTGAACTGGGCTCATAGACATAAGAGGCTGGCTATGATATCCCTCGTAAAGGGTTAAGTCTGTAGGAGAATTTCTTCTTAATCATGTTAAAAAGAATAAATTGTGACTTAGGAGGCAGTGGCTGTGCACAGAGCACCCTTCGGCCTTCACTTAACATTTTTTCTCCCTAGCCTTTTCATGTGATAAGTAGAAAAACATTCCTTTCTTCCTGCTTATTTGATCTGCAAATAGTGGTATATTCTGAGAAGAATAGAGTCAGAACTTAACTAGTGTTTAAATATAATAAATAAGTAATATTTGATTAGACAATAGTATCTTAGGTAAGGTATAGTAGAATGGCCCATTGTGTGGCCTAGGATGAGAGCGTAGTCAGCAAGAAAAGAATGTTTTACTAAGAGAATTGTCTTGACTAAAGGCAATTGCTAGGCTTTCTCAATGAGATGTTTTCATGAGATTTAAAAATGTAGGGAAATCCATGGAATGTCTTGTGTTGCTGCTGGGCTATCTTGCAAGTACACTCTGCATATCTTTGGGTGAAAGCTATTCTTAATGTTATGTTAATTTCTTTAGAGGCAAGCCTTTTAGAACTAATACTCTAAAAGCTTTTACTGACGTTGTTATCACTATTCAAGTTATTTTGTATTTTGAATGATTTGCTACCTGGTTTGTGACTCATAGATGTAAATTAACTGTTATCCGGAAACATGAAAACATAGTGAAACAAAAGTAATAATTAACACCATGTGATTGTAACTCGGTGTGCGTGTATAAAAAGGGAGCTATACTAGCATTTGGGAGAGATGCCTGGCAGTAAATGCTAACCGGAGAATAAAGAGAAAGAAAAGAATTCGGCTCTCACTCCATTTTCGCCGACGCCGTCTCCTCCTGTGGGACCCCTGGATCCCCCCCGGGGCTGGACCCCGGCATAAGAGGGTGATAAGAATGATGGAGAACTATAAGCAGGCTACGGAGGACAGGGAGTGATGGAGAGAGTGAGCTCCTGTTTGATACAAGATGGTTATTTTCTAAGGAGTCATTCACTAGCTCAAACTGGAGGTAAGGTCAGGAAAGGAGTCCTGGCTTATGCACCCAACTACGCAGAAGAAAACAATGAGAGAGAGAGAGACCAAAGATTGCATTTTCTTGGTTAAGAAACAGTAACTCCTCTCACTAGTAAATGCAGCTCAATCAGTGACTATGAACTCTGACCTGGTTAGAGATTCTCACTTGTAGGGTGGTGTCAGGAAGGGACAGAAGTGTCAAGGAATGTCTAAAACCCTAGCTACCCCACTCTTTATATTCTCTTAACTAGAGCCTGAGAATAGCCTGGGTTGTGGGTTCTTCCCCTGAGAGAAGCAGACAAGCTGAATGCCAGGGGTCCTGCTCTGGTCCCACCAGGACACTGCCCTGATATTAATCACTGCTTTTTGGTATCATCCTGGTATCATTGAGAGCTGTGCCCCAAGAACCTCTGGAGTGAGTAAAGTAAGTTAGTCCAGGTAGCAAGGGAGATATACTATTGAGGTATAATTGATATACATAAACCATAAATGTTAAAAGTTACAATTTTATGTGTTGACATATATATACTGGTGAAACCATTACCGCCGTGTGTCTGTGAATGTGTGTGTATGTGTGTCTGTCCACGCACGTGTGTGTGCATGTCAAAGCAGAAGTTTCCTCCTGCCCCTACTTGAATCATCCCTCACCACAGGTAGCCACTGTCCTGCTTTCTGTCACAGATTAGTTAGCATTTCTAGAATTTTCTTTAAATGGAGTTATACACTCATGGATATAGATACAAGTGCAGTAGTTACCGGGGGAGGAGGATGGAAGGAGAGGGAGAGGGAAGAGGGTTGGGGGAAGGGCATAAGAAAGTACAAATATAAGGTGAAAGAGGATGATTTCATTTTGGGTGATGGGTATACAATATAATCAACTGTCCAAATGATGTAGAGATGTGTGCCCAAAATCTATGTACTCTTGTTGACCAATGTCACCCTGTTAAATTTAATTTTCTAAATAAAAATAAATAAATGGTGTCATACAGTATGCATTCACTTTTGTTTGCCTTCTCTCATTCAGCATCATTATTTGAGATTCATAGGCATTTTATTTGTCAATACTTTGCTCCTTTTTAGTCCTGTATAGTATTCCACTGTATAGATCTACCACAACTGGGCTCTTTGTCCACCTTGTCACAAACTTATATGTTGGCCATTGGAAAAATGATGGAGAGAAAGCCTTGGATATCTAGCCTTAAATGTGTGCATACTGCTAACTCATTGTAAAGATCTTTTCTTACAACTGATGAAGAAAGGCTCCTATGTACTCCAACAATTGCATTTCTTTTTTTGTGTGTGTGTGTGTGTGTGACAGAGCCAGAGAGATTCAGAGAGAGGGACAGATAAGGACAGACAGACAGGAAGGAAGAGAGATGAGAAGCATCAATTTTTCATTGCAGCACCTTAGTTGTTCATTGATTGCTTTCTCATATGTGCCTTGACCAGGGGTCTACACAGCACAGTGAGTGACCTCTTGCTCAAGCCAATAATCTTGGGCTCAAGCTAGTAATCTTGGGCTCAAGCTGGTGAGCCTTGCTCAAACCAGATGAGCCCGTGTTCAAGTCGGCAACCTTAGGGTTTCGAACCTGGGTCCTCTGTGTCCCAGTCCAAAGCTCTATCCACTGTGCCACCGCCTGGTCAGGCACAATTGCATTTCAATGGACAGTATGTGTATGTCTTCAAGATAAAGTAACTTTAAAACGTACACATCAAAATAATAAAAAATAATCATAGTAATTGGCTTTGAAGTTAATCCTGGATTAAGATAAAACTTCTCTTTCCAGTTTTGTAGCGTCTCAACAGAGCTTACGCACACTGCCAGACATGGGTTAGGTCACCTCCACAACCAGGAGGTGAATTTTGACGGCACTTTGATTCTTCCGAGAGCAGAAAGCCAGACTCTGTGCTCTCAGAGATCCTTTCATGAGACCCAGGGGACAGTCAACAGAGGGTTAGATGCCTTTGCTAACATCTTAGCCACACTTTCCAAATAGTGCCTGCAGGACCGCCTCCTTTGCTGCCTCATAGCCCCTCTGGGGGTTGTAGATAACACCCACTCCCACAATTAGTTACCTGTTTTGCTGTCCTGCTAAATCTTCACCATGTCTCCTAACAGGCCTCCCAGAGCACAGGGCTGTGCAGCTCCGTTCCCTGTTTTCTGCAGTAAAGCAGTGGCCATGGTCAGATAAGGTGATGTGATTTATCTTTTGGAGGTGAGAGGGGTGATATGTGTACAGATAGACGATGGAGTCTGTGAAAACTGGCGTGAGAAAATTAAGTGCAGAGGATATGTTTACCAAGTCCACGGAAGAGTGTGCAAGGCAGAGAGAAGTCTGGGGAGGACTCATGGAAAGAAGCAATGTCATTAAGTGGTGAGTTAGAGAGTCGGCAGCAGAGCTCCATGTCGGGCAACAAAGTTGAAGTTAATGAATCTTGTGATGCGTTATGATTGATTTTCCACTTAATTATAAACTGTAGGTACACGGTTCATTTATTCAACTCTGCATTTCTCTCAAAGATAAACAAGGTAAATGAATAACTGATCAGAAAATGGGTGTGAGTGGGTGACTTCATGGGAATGTTCTGGGGAATGATCTACGTTGAGGACTAAGGAGACATCCTTCTATTCCTAACTCTGACTAACCTTGTGAAATAGAGTCTTGTTTTAGTATTCAACTATTCCTTCCTCTCTTTGTGCTCTGGAATAAGGTACACTCCTTTTTGGATTTGCTTAAAGCACACACAGCTATTTAAATCACCAGTCAGCAGAGCAAGAGGAGGTTCACTAATACTGACCTAAGGGACACTTGTTACAACAGAAACACTGTGTGTATGTATCTCAGCAGAGGGAGGGACACTGGCCACTGTCAGAGGAGGACGGCTGTGTTCTGAGCACCCCCTCTCTGGCTCCAATCTTCTACTCTTGGAATACAGACAAGAGAGAAGAACCAATGGCAGGCACTCTGCTGGCAAGCACTGGGTGAGGGGGATCCAAATCCCAGGTCTACATGCAGTTTTATTGAGGGGGAGAAGATATGATAGGTAAAATTTACTTCAAAATATTTTACTATCAATAATAGCAGTGTGTGTTACTTTCAATTTACACTCTCCAAAAAAAATAATATGAACCTTGAGGACAGTTGGGCAATGTTTCATCAAAAGCTCATCACATCGTGGGTCAGCAACTAAGGGACTTTAACTTCTTTATCTGTGATAAACACCAGATGTTTCTTAACTGGAATACTGAAGCAATGTGGCTGGATGAAGATATTGTAGAGACATTCCCCAACCCTGTACAAACAGGATATAAACATTTAGCCCAAGATATGTCCATGGTCAACCTCAAGGGAATAACAGAAATGCACGTTGCCTTTTCAACTTAAATAACTAAAAAGATAATGGGTAAAATATATAAAATAGCGATTTCCAGACAATGGACAACAAGCATCACAGGACAGCAAATCCTTGAGAGTCAACAAGTGATGTGAGCCTGACAGTTATTCAACTAACTGCCCAGAGTTTCCAGGTTGCAGTGCAGGGAGAGGGACCCCCAACAGCTCAATGGTGTCTTTGATCTGAGGAGACAGTAATGCAAAGTAGCTAGGAGTTTGCAGGACAGATTATGAAAGACAAAAGACATGCCCAGATGGAAGAGAGTTTCAGAAATTTGTAGCAGAGTCCCTTAAGCCTTTAACCGAATCCTGCTCAGCCCCTGAATGGGAATAAACTCTCTGAAGTCGGGGGAGGAGAGAACACTGGAAACCTCAGGTGGGACAGTTTCAGGGATTACAGAGGGCCAGGAATGGCCTTTCATCCCCCAGTCAATCTGGGAGAAACCCTGTAATGCACAAGGCATCAGAAGGCTTTTGCCTTAGTAGGGGGGTAAAGTTAGACCTGGAATAAAGATTGTCCTGGCCTTACCTGATGAAACTGAAATGCAAGCCTTCAAAAGGACCAAACTGTTTACAAGTAACTTAATATGACCCAAAACCAAGTGCAAGAATATTTAAAGAGTACAAAAACATTGAGCGCACAACGAGGCCAAGGTCACCATCTGTGCCATCTAATTAAAGCAAAAAAGGATCAGGCATGCAAAGAAGCAGGAAAACGCAGTTCAAAATGAGGAGAGTCAGAGAATAGAGTCAGAAAGAAGTAGTAGATGAGGATATTGTTTGAGTTATAATAATTACATTTTGTAGGTTTAAGAAGGAAGAAGAAAACATGAGCATGTTAAGAGATATAAAGAAGACCCAAGTCAAACTTCTATTGTTAATAAAAAAGCAATGTCTGAAATGAAAACTACACTACATAATATTAATAGCTGATTGGACACTGCAGAAGAAAATATTAGTGAACCTGAAGTCATAGAAACTATACAAAATGGAACACGCAGATAGAGACTTAAAAAAAAAGCCACGGCATCAGGAAGCTGTGAAAAAACCTAATATAAGTGAAATTGAAGTTCACAAAAGGGTTTAGGAGAACCAAAAACAATAAGCCTATGGAATAAGTTGTATGAGTCTTTTATTTCTGCTTACAAATAAATGTGTGTGGTAGGTTTTTTTCATGAGACATGCTTCTTTGAAATGTGGCAAAAAGGTGGTGGGGTGGGGACCAAAATCATCCCCTACTCACCTCCAACAAAGATGGGGCTGGCGAGAGTTTAGGGGCTAATACTCAAAAGCATCCCTCACTGACTGTGACGATGTCTGACCTGTGTGTGAATGCTGCGATGGCCCCTCTGATCCTGAGTAAGTGAGCCAGGAAAGAAGCCAGGAAATGTCAACCCTTCACTGGATCTGAAGCAATAGGGAACTGGATCTGGATCTGGGAGAATATAGGAACGGATGCTCCCCTTTCGTCCCTGATTGTCACAAGCAAATCTAGAAGTTAACAGCTTAGTTAAGATGACCAGTGCTCTCCTCAAAACACATACATACCAAACAACAAACAAAAGCAAAACAGGGAATGATGTAGAGCAATGGTTTGTAGCTTTGGCCACACATAACAATAACCTGGAAAATTTTGTAAAAATAACATCTGGACCTCACTCCAGGCCTGTTCATTCAGAATTCCTGTGGGGAAGACCGCAGGGAATGATTTTAAGCTTCTCAAGAGCTGCTAAGACAGCTAAAGAAACAAAGCATCAATAGGTTATTCTGCCACGGAATTGTTTTGCTCTGTTCTGTTTTCTTTTCCCTGACAGACATTGAGAATCTCAGAGGGGAAAGTAGCCAGTCCTCATCGCTGCCCTCTCTCCCTATCACATTCTCATTGCCTTGAACTTTCTTTCAGGGAAAGAGTTACTAACAGTTTTTTGTTTTATTTTGTTTTGTTTTTTTTATGTGTTTCAGAGTAGAAATTGGGGGAAAGCTACTTCTTTGTTTTACAACAATGATTCTCAAACTTTAATTCATCAAAATCACCTGGAAGGCTGGCAAAACCCTAGACTTCTGAGCCCCACCCCGAGAGATTCGGATTCAGTAGATATCGGGTGTGGACTGAGAGTCTGCAGGTCTCACAAGCTCTGGAGGGCTCCTGCTGCTGGCTGGGACCCCGTTTTGAGAACCACTCTTTTAGAGAACATGGGATGATGAGGGGAAGTTTTTTCTCAACAGTGAAAGAAACAGAGTTTCAATAATTAAAGAAGGAAGTGCTCAACCCCAGAAGATGGAGAACCTCAGGAACAGGAGCAGGAGGAAGGAGGATGCCAGAAGGGGTCCAGAGCCTGCCCCCATGCAGCATCCCAGAGCGAGGGTGCCTATATGGATGTCTTGTGCATCAGGACCACCACGCTGAGACGCTCAACAGGGGACTGGAGGGCGGAGCTCAGCAAGGGAAGCAAAGCTGCAGTGGAGCTGCCCGATTCGTTGGGCCACTGGGACCTGGACAAGCAGCACCAGCAGCGGTGTGCCAGCATGCCGAGCACCAGGGCCCTCCTTCTGCTCTCCAGACAGCTTGAGCCTTGCTCGGGCACAGCCCCGATCAACAGTAGGAAGCCTCCAAAGTTGACTGGTCTTGACTTCTCTCCAACTTAGTCAGGGGAGACTTAAGCCAGATTTAATTCGATTTAGAAAAATAATGAAACGTGACGTTTTTTGCTCTCAGAATGTTATACAGTAATCCAGATCCAGACTTGTTTTAATATTTTCTGATGAATCAAGTTCCCTATTTAATTGCTGAGTTGTGAGCGTGTGGAACATGGGAAGAGGACCAGAGAAGCATTTGAAAGAGAGTTTGCAGGTTACGGCCAGGTATTCCAACTGGAAATTGCTTTCATATTGTTGAATGAGTGTGAGTGGTTAGCAAAAAAGATGGAATTTATGACTCATTCATGAATTCTAGCTGCATATAATTTTCCAGGCACTGTGTCAGGAACTGAGGATACAAAGAGGGATAAAACATGGAATCTAGTTCTCCAGAGGTTTAGAGGAGGGGTAGCTGTTTATTATTGTCTGTCTGAGACAGTAATAAGCACCATAATAAATGTTCATACAGCATCCTATGGGAACACAAGAAGAGTGGCTCATTCTCTCTAGGAAATATGAGGAATAATAAAATCTTCCAAAGAGGAAATAATGTGTGGGTTGAAGCCTGAAGAACAATTAGTCGTTCATCCGTCAGGCAACAGGGAAAGGAGAGGCAAAAAAGACACAGTGGACAGAGAAGAGGTAAGGGAGGTTGCTTCTCAAAATGTGGGGATGACTAGTGGGCAATGCCATTCAGCATTAGGGATGCTGCAGCTGGTGACAATGTGATACAATATAAGGTGGGGCCAAATTGAGAAGTCCCCATAGTCATATTCAGCTGCTGTGAGCAAGAATAACAGAAGTTTAAAAAAAAATGTTTATATAGCTCCATACCTGTTGATTAAGCTCTGCCCCAAGCCCCCTGAGTCAGCCCATCTTGGGCTGCTCTGGTCCTCTCTTGAACCCCCCTCCCCTCATCTCTGTATGATTTAGCAACTAGAAGGGTAATCCTGGACATAGTAGGGGCCCTCTACATATTTCTGCTCTTACGTTTAATGTGGCCAAAATTCTTTCTTAGAAATTAATGTCTTTCTCTAGTATCTAAGAAGCTTAGATCATTGAAGTTTAACCCTTCTTCTTTTAGAAGAAATGCACTTATAGCCATAAATTTTCTGCTAAGCATTGCTTCTGTTGCATCCCACAAAATTTGATATGTTATTTTTGTTATAATTTAGTTCCAACATAATTTTATAATTTATTTTATAACATTCTAAAAATGTTATTCTTTAAACCTAGATTGTTTAAAATGTGTTCTTAATTTTGAAATATTCAAGGACTTCTAGTTATCATTCTTGCATTAATTTCTAGTTTAATTCCACTGTGCTCAAAATACATGTTCTGTATAATTTCAATCCTTTGAAATTTTTTGAAACTTGACTTGGGCTAGCCAGCACATGGCTTATTTTGGTGAATGTTCTATGTATATTTGAGAAAGTGTGTATTTTCTGGTTGTTGAGACTAGAGTGTATAATCTATGCTTGGGACGTGCCCTGACTGGGGTTTTGCTTGAAAGCCTGAACTATGTACTTTTTCCTCTCCGTTGTGCTAAGCTCGAACTTCAATCTTTGTTGCCCTATCACTGTGTAGTTATTGAACTATCTGTTCAGCTGAGTAGCCATTCAAGTCCTGTTTCCTGCTGGATGTCCTGACAATCTGCCACCCTACTGTGAGCCTTTAAGATGATCCCAATGATTCTTGCCTCCTAGTAAACAAATTATTGAACAACTCCTTGCTCTTTGAGTGTGGACCAGACTTACTCAGCTCTAAAGAACAGAATAGGACAGAAGCGGCACTTCTGATATTAGGTTATAAAAAAACTATAGCTCTCACGCTGAGGTCTCTCTCTCTCTCTCATCACTCACCCTGGTGGAAACAAACTACTTTATTGTGAATTAGACCTGTGGAGAATTCCACATGGTGAGAGATCAAGGTCTACCAACAACCATGTGAGTGAACTTCAAGGTGCCTGCCTCACCTTGCTGCTAAAGCCTTCATTCATATAAAACCACAGCCCCAGCTGACAGCATGACTGCAACCCCCTATGACACCGTGGGCCATTGACACTATACTGCCTGTGGGTTCCTGATCCACAGAAACTATGCGATAATAAATGTTTGGGGTTTTTTTTTATACTATAAAGCATAAACACAAATTGTTATTCACCAAGAGATAACTAATACAGAGAGATATGAGGAAATAATGAGAAGCAGTTGAATTTATGAATTTTTCAGTTTGGAGGTATTTGTTTTTGTTCTTGAGAATGTGTTAACAGGACCTACTAGACTGGGTTAGATTGGGTGTAAGGGAACATGAGAAACCAAGAATTACTCTCAGGGTTAAATGAAACATCTAAGTGAACAGTAAGGCCATTTACTAAGATTGAGAAGTCTGACGAAAATTCAGCAGCCAGGTGTAACTGTCTAGTAGCAGTTCAATAGAAACTTCTGGAGTCCTGAGGATTAAGGGCTAGAAGTCAGATTTGGAATAATAATAGCATCAGCCTCACTGGATGTGAGCATTAGGAGAGATAATGCAGGTAGAACTCTTTGCACAGTGCACATGGTTCTTGTCTGTAGCAGGTGGAATTGTGTACCCCCCTCAAAAAAAACACATTCAAGTTCTAGTTCATTGTATCTGTGAATGTGACCTTGTTTGGAAAGAAGGTCTTTCAGATACAATTAATTAGGAATGAAAGCATACTGAATTAGAACAGACCTGAATTAGATGACTGGTGTCCATATAAGGAGAGAAAACAGAGACACAGACACACACAGAGAGGAGACTGTCATTGAAGACAGACACAGAGATAGGAGTGACACAGCTACAAACCATCAGAAGTTAGGAGGGAGGCACGGGTTGCTTTCTTCCTCAGAGCCTCCAGAAGAACCCAACTCTACCAACACCTTGATTTCTGCCTTCTAGCCTCCAGGATGTTGAAATAATAAGTTTCTGTTGTTTTGAATCATCCAGTTTGTGGTCATTTGTCACATCAACCTTGGGAAAATAATGCAGTGTTTAAATAGATGTGTAATGTGAATGGTTATCATTGCTTCTATTATTACTCATATTGTATTGTTGTTGTTGTTGTTGTTATACCTCCAAACACCTCACACTTTGCTCTGCACAGAGTAGGGTTTCAGGTGCTAGCTGCATTCTGGCCACACTCTCTGAGAGTCACACTTGGGCACAGCCTCTCCTGAAGGCTCACTCTGAGTGGTGCTGGCTAGTACTCAGGACCTGGCAGACTTCGGGAGCGCACGGCTCTCCTAGTCCAACATGAAGAAAATGTCACCTGCCAGGCTTAAATGTGATTTTTGTGAAATTCAGCATGACTCCCATCTCTTCCTTTGCTTCTAAGCCCAGTGTATGATAAACCATCATTGGACATTAATTCTTTGACTCTTAAAATTTTTTTACATGAAGAATTAGAAAAAAAATAAAAGTTCAGATATCCCCAAATTTGGGGAAAATTAGTATCACCCAGAATGTATTTAAAATGTAGATTCTTGGGCCCCTTTTTAATTCCACTGAGAATCAGAAGCTCTGGGGCTGGGAGGCGGCTGCAAGCTCCCTGTTGACTTTGGTGTCACCTGCTCAGTACCTGGCCTCAGAATATTTGACAACCACAATTCCTCCCATATATAATACAAAAACCAAGGAAACCAAGGCAACGGGCTTTCAGTGTATGACCGAGGCTTCCTTGCTTTTTTAACAGCTCCTTGAAATATGAGAGACAGATTTAATAGAGAGCTAAGTAATAAAAAAATAAAGTGAAACGTGAGCTTAAAGAAGGGGTGCTATTAAACCAAAAATAAAAGGTGTCCACAGGGCAGCCACAGAAGGGAGGGATAATGAGGGCAGGGCCGAGCTTTTCCATATTAGAACCGTTCAAAGAAGGTGCTTTTGTTTTGTTTTTGTTTTTACTAAACTCCTGGCGCCCCCTAGTGGGAAATATAAGCAGTCCAGAGTCTACAGCAAAGCATATTTTCCCTCTTGGAAACTGTGTTCCCTTGCTTTGGAATCAAGATTGCTTCCATTTCCCTTCACATGTTTTGGGTAGCGTGCTACCTTTTCACTAAGTTTTTTTCTATGTCCTCTGCTTTAAAGTCACACCTCTTTACCTCCGTCAGTAAAGACATGAGCCCATCAGGACTGAGGACAATTATGCTTAAGGTACTTTTGTTTCAGACAGTGAGGAAACATTTTAAATTTTTTAAGTCTATCCTAAAAAGTATAATTTACACTAGACTGCTTGAGCTGGCATTGAAATAAACTGCAATTTGAGAATTACAATGGTTTACACTAGTTCCCTTTGCCCAAAAGAACATAGATGGTTCCTTAGAATTTACTTCTGTTGGCCTGAAAAACACCTGGTAAATAGTTTTTATCACAATAGTGGCAGAAACAGGGAGCTGGCTGTCCAGAACAGCTCTACGGAATCCTTTATTCCGACTGCATCAAGGCAAAGAGAGCGCAGGTGCATGTGGGTAACCATTTGTGGAAGAGCGTTGGGCTGAGAGCTAGATAGGTGGGATCTATTGGCTGTGAACTTGGCTCACCAGTCCCATGCTCTGCCTAGCTTCAGTTCTCAGAGGGCAAAACAGAGGGCAACACTTGAACCCAGCGCTTTACTATGTGAAGATCCTTTGAAAAGCCTCACAATCACAGACATTCAAGTGGTCAGCTAACTAAAAAAAGCAAAGTGGAGCCTGTGTTTGGTTGTGCATTCAGTAAGGGACTAATCATCTAATTTAGGGTCTGAGCATGAAAAGAAGCCATGATCATCGCTTTAAAAGGAAAAATGGGCAGGAGATAGTGCATTTTTGAATCATCATCAAATTTCAAAGATAAAGTAGGAGTGTGGGGGGGATTCTAACAGACACGTTTGGGAATAAAAAAAGGAAAAGGGATCACAAATCAAAACAGACTTTCTCTAGAAACATGGGCTATTAAGGGTTGCAACCATTTCCTCCTGCAAATTGGAAGGCGAAAGGGAAGCTGGCGATGGGCTCTCCCTCCTCCCCTGCAGCGGACGCCGCAGAGTTCAGCACCTCGGAAAGCGCCCTCTCACGCCCAAGGATTTACGCATGCTCCTTGGGAGCCCGCGGCCTGCTTTGCGGGTACGAGTTTAACTCCGGAGAAAGCCGTGGGCAACTCACTAGGAACGGACAACAGCGGAGAGACGGGTGCACCAGGCAGCGAGGGCGACACTGACGGACCTCCAGCGAGTCAGAGCGAGGTAGACGGATCTCTCCTATTTCTCTGTCTCTTAAAGGACAGACACCGTACAAGCTGCAGAGGAAGCCGACACCGGTATTTGAAAGAGGAGGAGCGGTCCCAGGGGCGGGTCCCAGGAGTGGCCTTGGGTGGCGGATGGGCTGTACGCTAGTGCCCGAGTGGTCGCAGGCACGCAGCGGGGAGCGGCAAGGCGACGTCCGAGTGGCACAGGAAGGACCGGGAGAGCCCATCTGGGCCCCAGGACGCTTGGACGCCGAGCGCTCGCGCTAGGAGCGCGGTCACCACGAAGTGGCCCTGCCCGAGCGCAGGAAAGAGGATTAGGGGATTGGGGGAGGGGTGGGGGGTAGAGCAAGAGGGAGGTGGGCGAGGTGGGGGAGAAGCGCAGAGGGACGTCTGTGAAAGGCCGGGGGAGTTTCTCGGAGCGCGGAGGCCCCCAAACCAGATGCAGAAAGGAAGCTGGCGAAGGGGCCGAGGGCAGCCGCACATGGCCGGCCGGGCTACCAGCCCCGTCCCCCCGCCAGGGCTCCCGGGAAGCGGAGGGGCATCGGGATGTAGAGAGACTGGGCAGAGGAAGTGAGGCCCAACGAAATGGAGCTCGGACAACTGGGCGCGTTTATTCTAGTGACTTTTACGGAGCCCGTGAAAGGGTCCTCTAGGTGTAGCCAGCCAGGGTCGCTGACCACAAAACCTTTCCTCATCACCACCCCAAGTCGCTGACCTCGCAGGCACCTGGCCGCCGTACGGAACGGCCAGCCCACCACACACGAGGTCAGTGGAAGCAACAGAACAAATCCCAATGTCTATGTTCTCAAAAGCAGCTCATTTTTTTCTCCGAATTCCCTCCAGCATTCAAGGTTTGAGTAAATTAGGCATTTATCTGAGGCAATGACTACACATCACCAGACTCTAAGATGAGGCGGGAAAAGGAACCACAGACATTTCCTAACTTGTAAAACCTTGTGGGCCAGTCTCCGTATGCCCTGCTCGGCCACATCTGTAGCTGTGTAGACAAACAGTAATGAGGGATGGGGGCAGGTCTTGGCAGGGGGAAACAGGATGGTGAGCCTTACTAACAGCGACGGGAGCTATCATTCATGGGGCGCAGTCCAACCGCCAGCCTCCCTGCTAAGCGCTGCTCTACAGGACACAGCAGAAACTCAGTGCCTGGTTCAAAGCCCAGCTCAGCCACTTACCAGTTGTGTAGCTTCAGATGAATTACATAATGCCTCTCTGCCTCAGTTTCTGCACCTGCGAACTGGAGATCAGCACCAGCAACCACTTCCAAGACTGCTGTGTTCACAGAGGTGGGACATTTGAAAAGTGGTAAGCATCTTATATGTGTTATACATTATTATTGGTCACAGCTCTCCAAGGTAGGAATTATCACCCCAGTGAACAGATGAACAAGTGTGTGTTGGGGACATTCAGTAGTTTGCTGGTGAGCAGCAAAGCCAGGATTCAAAACCAGTCCAGCTCGAAAGCCCGAGGTCTGTCTACTCAACTACGCCACCTCTCAAGGCTGCTGAAAACCTGGTCGCATGAGAAGCCGGGGGGGGGGCTAGAGAAAAACTGCTTCACTTAGAGAAAAAAACTGTTGGAGACAGAAGGCTGTTTTTGAAAGGCTTTTGTGTGGATTCCAGAGGATGGAGCAAAGGTGCAGGTTAGAGAGAAATATTTTCACCGTGTCCATGAAATGAGCTGTTATAAAGTGGTAAATCCTTCGGCACAAGATGCTCAAGCAGACTCAAGGATATCATAAATTCATGTGAATTAATTGGGAGTGGTTTAATATGAATGAAATATGCTCAGGTTCATCAAGACCTGAACTGTGCCGTGGAAGACATCCTGCCTTTCCTGACCCCTGCCCGGAGACACAGTGAGAAAGGTGCATGTCGCTGCTGTCACCTGCACTTGCCCTTATTCCCCACTAAATGGAGGGATAGCCCAGTGTCTTCTGAGACAAATGATGCCCGAAATACTGGGCTGTCTTGCAGAGGGCGGGGTGAAAGTGAGGGGCGGGCAGATGACTGCAGCCAGTCATACTACCGAGTAGACACCGGGCCGACCCAAAAAGCGCAGAGCTGAAGGGAAGGTTGATTTTCTGTCATGTGCTCCACGATGTTGTGTCGGAGGTGAGGGCCAATGTCTCTTTATTGAGCTAATCCACATATCTAACAAAGATAGCCACAAAGCAACAGCCAATCAGTGCTACCAAAGAGGCCGTCATCACCACGACAATGACGCTCCCGGCCATGACCACCAGAAGGCCCAGGCCACCTCCAACCAGGATCTGAGCCAGCTGTACCATGCAGGTGAGGGTGGCGCAGTCCAGGCCCTGGCCTCGCCCGCTGCTCTCCGGGCCCCCTGCTTGGGCCTGCCGCTTCTGCAAGGGAAACACAGGAACAGGGTTTGATCTGCACAGAACATTCTTTAGGGAGCAAGTGGGTTGTAAGTACTGCTGACTTTGTGGGTCACAGGGTCTTGGTTGCGACTATTCAACCCTCTGCCAGCAACAATACAATGTGTCTGTAAAGTCATGGTGCACTCTTGACCGGTCACAGGAAAGCAACAAAAGATGATAGAAATGTGAAATCTGCACCAAATAAAAGGAAAACTCTCCAAGTTTCATACCTATTCAGTGCAGTTCGATGTGGGCTCACGCAGAGATTTTTTAGGGCTCCTTAGGTAGCTATCCCATATAGCCTCTAGACTCATCACTGACTGATGGCCTACCAGAAGGGGGTTGCTCCACCAAACTGCCGGTTTCCTTCAACTGCTTATCCCACTGAGTAATGTTATTCCTATGTGGTGGCACTTCGTTATAAACACGCTGATATTCATGTTGCACTTTGGTCATGGATTCGAATTTAGCGAGCCACTGAACTTTCCTCTGTACTGTCCACATCTCGACTGGCATGGCCGTGGGCTGCTCTGCTGTATACACGGTGTTATGTCATCATCTGCGCATGCGCACATGCTGCCACATCATCCTACAGAAACTGGGAGGGTTTTCCTTTTATTCGGTGCAGATTTCACATTTCTATCATCTTTTGTTGCTTTCCTGTGACCGGTCAAAAGTGTACCATGACTTTACGGACACACTGTACATAAAAGCAACTACAATAAATACATAAACAAGTTGGCTTTCCAATATAACTTTAGGGACATTGGTATTTGAATTTCATGTATTTTTCATCTGTCACAGAATATTAGCATTCTATTAATTTTTTTTAAATCATTTAAAAATGTTAAAAAACTTTTTGCTCAGTGTCTGTATAAAAGCAGGTGGCTGGCCATATTTGCCAGCCTGATTTAAGGTCACCAAGAATCTCCACCTCTTCCTTAAGCTGCCTTTCCTAGCTGCCAGAAACTCACAAATTCCAGTGTTAGCATCTACGAAAGCTAAATGGTTAATGTATATAAAATTATCTCAAGTCAATAAATACAATCTAGTCTTTGCAGGTTCTAGTTAGGCAGTATGCTAGGCAGGTTACCTATGCTATAGATATTTTATTTAATTTTCTAACAACTCTATAAGGTAAGTATAGTATATAATACCCATTTGATTGATTAGAAAACTGAGACTGAGAATTTGAATAATTCCTATACTATTAAGAAAAAAAATTGTGCCCAAAAAATGCACATTATCCTTTGACTATAGAGGAAAAATAAGAAAACAGATTCCTATTGCTTAATTTTCATTAAAATATGCAGGAAATATAAACAAAAACCTAAGAGTGGTTAAATGTAAGGGTCAGCGGAGGTCGGAGTAGAGGAGGGAGTGGTGGGAGCCAGTCTCAATGCACCCTTCTCTATGTCACTGTGATCACTGAACCATGTGGATACAGCACCTTCGTGAACAGACTTTAATATTTAATCAATCAGCAACTATCCCCAGGGCTACACAGCTGACAAGTGGGGGAGGCAGGATTTGATCCAGGTTTCTCTGAGTACAAAGTTTATGCGTTTCTGCCCTATACCACCTAACTCTCTCCTCGGAGGGACGGTTCTGTATTATAGCTGTCTCTTTAACAGCAAAACGCACGCATGCATTGGAACACTGGTGACAACGTTTGCCAGGGGATGAGGACAGCTACCACTCTGGTTCAAAAGGTTTTAACTCTTAGTGAAACCATCCTGCTGTGGCGTTTGCCAGGTCACATAATGGAAAAGACGGACAGCACTGTGGCCACATGGATGTGATTCGCATTTCAGGCTGTGATGGATTCAAGTCCAAATTATTTCTCCAGCTTTTATATCACTGCTCCAGTTAAACAACTGTAAGCCTACTTTCATGGGGGAAAAGTTGCAGATTTTGATAAGGACATGTGATAATCTTCGAGTGGAAATCTGTACCCTGGAGTTCTTTTAGAGCCATTCAGGGCCTTGCCCTCTGGCCTGAGCTCCAGGTGGAGATGGGGGAGGCCTCCCTCAAGGCAACTGGTGGAGCACCACCTGCAACCAGCTTTCCTCCATGTCCACAGGGTCAGACGTACCCATACCTGGACTTCCCTCAGAAATCCTTCCAGGCACCTCTGTGGTGGTTGGGCACCAGAAATGCCACAGGTGCACTGGACAGGTGGGGCAGTTGTCAGAAACCCTGGGCTCCCCTTTCCTTGTCTCTGTTTTTGTGGGCTGATTTCTCAGCATGACCGAAAGCCCCTTTCCTAATCAGATGGGGGTAAAAATACCTGCACCCCTGCTCCCAGGTGCACAGGGCTCCCGGATAAAGAGGAGGTGGGCGTAGGCCGGGCGGGTGGCCGTGGCTTGGCCAGACCTTGCTACATCTGGCTAGGTGTTTAGTGCTGCTGTTTCAAGAACCCCCATTCCCCAGCTCTGCCCTACACTTTCCCACCAACTCCCCCAGCCCGCAGGTGAGTCAGGGGTCACCCCGTGCAGAGCACACGACGCACCTGTTCCTCCTGCTCCTCGCGGTGGTACTCGGCAATGAGGTTATAGGGCACGGTGTACAGGGTGCTGGACATCACGCCAAAGGAGGCGCAGAGCCCCAGGGTGGAGTAGACATTCGGGAAGAGCCCGATAAATCCTGTGCCCAGGCCGAACAGCAAATACCCCATGAAGTACAGACCCTTCAATCCAATGTAGGTGACCAGAGCTTTCTGGAAGTCTGTGGGAAGACAAGAGGGAGAAATTATGGCTGGCAGGGCCTCACGACACTAAGAATTTCAGACAAGCCCTTCTTTTCAAGTTCACTTCTTTTTTAAAAAAGAAGCCTTTCTTCTGATACCAAGTCCGGAAAAAAAGAACCTTCCTATCTGTGCTTGAAAAAGCTGACTTTTGAAACCAGTGTTAAACCTCTTGCACAAAGGAGAGCTGGAAACTGCTTGCTAGGCTGACCTTCCCCACAGGGAAGGACTGGGCATCATTTAGCAGACAGCTGAATAGGAACAGGGCAAAAGAGGTGGGCAAAGCGGCCTTGGCTCTGGACCCTGGGGTGCAGGACGTGGAAGAAAGTGGGAGTCGTTCTCACTCACCGGGGTCTAGCCCAACAGGACCTAAACAACAACCCAGGCCTCTCGTGGCCCCACGGCCCAAAATCAGGTTGGGAGAAATTTAAACCAGATTTCACAGAACAATCCAAGTCATCCAGTCTCTGAGCCTCCCCACCACGCCCACTCCTGACCACCGTCTGCACACTGGAGGAGGAAGGAAAAGGCGTGCATGATCTGCAGACACTCCCCCGACCTGCCAGCCCTGGCTGAGCACATAGGAGACACCAGTTACGGTAGTGGCTGCCATCACTGTTGGAACAAACTCCTCTGGCTGGCTGGACATGGCTGACTCTGAACCTGGGGCCCTGCCCAACAGCTAACCCTGGCTTGCTCAGAAAAGTACTAAAGCAGAGTTCATTTTTTTTTAAATTTTATTTATTTTTTACAGAGACAGAGAGAGAGTCAGAGAGAGAGATAGACAGGGACAGACAGACAGGAACTGAGAGAGATGAGAAGCATCAATCATTAGTTTTTCATTGCGCGTTGCAACGCCTTAGTTGTTCATTGATTGCCCTCCCATATGTGCCTTGACCGCGGGCCTTCAGCAGACCGAGTAACCCCTTGCTGGAGCCAGCGACCTTGGGTCCAAGCTGGTGAGCTTTTCCTCAAACCAGATGAGCCCACACTCAAGCTGGTGACCTTGGGGTCTTGAACCTGGGTCCTCTGCATCCCAGTCTGACGCTCTATCCACTGCACCACCGCCTGGTCAGGCGAGTTCATTTTTAAAAATTGAAAACTCTGCTTTAAAATGTTTTACATTGTCTTTCACTATGGAAGGGAAAAATCCCTAAAAGCTTTTATCTTCTTTTTTCAATCAGTTGTTTTTAATCTGTACATTCCCTATCCTTCCCCTGCCCCACTGAAACGGAACACGTGACCTCAGGATAAATGATTGATACTGGGAATGTGCCTGTTCAGGAGCGAGATTTTCCAAATCCCTCCAAATAAATATCGGGCTTATAGTGCACAGACAAGAAACCTACTCTGGATTACATGGAATCAGTTATGAAACTAAACATGGTAGCAAGCCATCCATGGAAGATGGATCTCTGAAAATGACAAGTGTGTGACATTGCTTCCTCTGTTAGATTCAGACCATCCCTGGAGGGCTGTTGTAAAGGCTGGGAATGAAAGCAGTATAAAGCTAAGTCTATTGGCCCTGGCCAATTGGCTCAGTGGATAGAGCATCGGCCTGGCATGTGCAGATTATGCGGGTTCGATCCTTGGTCAGTACACACATGAGAAGCGATCATCTGCTTCTCTCCCCCTTCTCTCTCTCTTCTCCTCCCACAGCCAGTGGCTCTACTTTTCTAGGTGTCAGCCTCAGATGCTGAAAATGGCTCAGTTGATTTAAGCATCAACCCCAGACAGGGGATCCCGGGTAGATCCTGGTCAGGGTGCATGTGGGATTCTATCTCTCTATCTCCCCTTCTCTCAATAAAAAAAAGAAAAAAGCTAAGTCTATCACTGTTTGCTTTGTGATTATATTTATGCAGAAAATATAATCTAAGGTATCTCAATACCTAAAAGATATGGTCACTATTCATTAGAGGAATGATCTTAATCAAAGAGGATAGCCCAGCCAAGGAGAAGAGAACCAAGGAGAAGGAGGTATCTGGAATCATGAGCAACTTCAGAACAAAGACTCTGAGTCTGTCTGGCACTTTATTCATGAAGAAGAATTAATAAGTCTAAGGGCCAAGCTGACTTGCCCTGTGCTGGGTCTGATACCCAGTAGTGGTCATATCCTCACTGTGCCCCTAGTGAGGACTGGAGGTAAGTGATGGATTTAAGCAGAAGCTTGAATAGTAGTGTATATATGAACAATTGGCTATATTTCAGTACTCGGTGTTGCTATTCCTCACTGTAACTGAACACATCATCCCCATGTATTTATCAAGAATCTGGTATTTTAAAAAGCAAAATATAAAAAAGTAAATACAGAAATATAAAATCCAACATTCTGCTAGACCAGAGTGCTTTGGACCAGTGGTTTTGAACCTTTTTACACTTGGAGACTGGTGAAAATAGGAGAATTATTTTGGGGACCACTAAGGCAGAAATTACCCTGAGCATAAGCAAATTTGACTAAGACCGTTGGGTCTGTAATCTTCACACAACATCAAGGTGGTTGACTCTTTCAAGGTGGCACGCAATTTCTGGCAGATTGTTCTGCAGACTGGTGGTTAAAAAACTGTTTTAGAAGATACTCTTAGAAGGAGGAAACTTACAAGAATAGAGGGAGGAAGATATAGCATTGATGCACAAGCCCCAACATCCAACCTCGACGCCTCTTTCGTAGATATGAAACTCTGTGGAGTTGTGTGGACTGTAGGGATTCCCATGGTACACAATCTGAAAGAGAGATTTGGGGCTATTGAGATATAGATGCAGGATGGTAGGGACCCCTTATTGTATGCTATGTTTCTCCATCCCTGGGGAGCTACATCGATCCTATCCTCCCTTGACCATGTCACCCGTCTCATCCTTTCACACCTCTGCTTCACCTAACATCTGGCCCCACCCAACTTAGGCTACCCTGCCATCCATTTTTGGTGCAGCCAATAGGCTTCTGACTCATCTCCACAAGTGCCTTTCCTATTCCTACATGCACTATTTTCTCCCTCTCTTCTATTTCTCCAACTCCAACTCACTCTTCAAGGCCCCGATCATAGCACCCCCTTTATGAAGCCTGCCATGACTGCTACAGCTCACACAGATTTTCCCTGTTTGTTGCATTTGATCAAGTTTCATAGTATCCTCCAGTTGACTAGGGCATAGTAACTTGCCTCTGGAACCTGTCTGGAAGCCAGCTCCTTAAAGGTCCTCTTTCTGACACTCTTAAGTGCCCGTCCTAGAGGTTAGCCCAGAACAAGCTCCACAGGCGCTGACTGAAAGATTAACATGCGAGTCAATGAGTGTGTGCACAGACATGCTCATTACCTGGCCCATGAAATCTGTGAAAAACAGCATGTTGGCCAGGAAGGCAGTCCATCCCATGAGGTGGCTGATGCACAGACAGCGGTAGTGGGGAGGCATACTCCTCAGGGCCCTCAGCAGTGACCTCATGGTCATTGTCCCTTGAGTCTGGAATAAACATGAAACAGGTGTGACCTTCAGTGAAGACACATGGGCAGCGGTGGGAGCCAGAGCACTCAGCCATGTTACATATCATGTCGACCATCACACAGGGTCCCACTTTCGGGGCGTAGCACTAAAGTTTCCAGAGAGTGGTCTCTAGGAGGTGTAATGTTAAGTATGTGTAGATGCTTAGCAGTTTCAGGCCCAGAATGGGGCTTTGGGGACCTGAGGGGAAAGGGAATGGGAATGGATATTGGATTTATTTTGCTTTGGGCTAAGATGCAAGAAACATCTACCATCTTATCTTTGAATGACAGAACCACTACGTGAGGACAGAGCTCACAGATTATTATAATTCTTAGATTTCTTGACTATGAAAATGTGGTAGACTAAATTTACAGAGGGCTGTGATTTCCAACTTGTGGTATTGCCTCATGATTACATATCGTTACATGGCAAAGGGATCTTGCAAATATAAATTAAGGTTACTAATCAGTTGACTTTGAGTCCATCAAAAGAGATATTATCTGGGCAACCCTAATGAAATCACATGACCCCTTTAAGAAAGCAGAGAATGTTTTCCAGCTGGGAGCAGAAGGGGAAGTCAGAGCATTTCAAAGCACAAAAATTGCTAATTTTGAAGGTAAAGGTAGCCAAGTGGAAAGAATATGAGCATGATCTCTAAGGGAAAAGAGGGACTCCTAGCCAACAGTCAGCAAGAAAACAGGGACTTCAGTCCTATAACCGTAAGGAATTAGATTCTACCTGAATGGGCTTAGAAGCCTATTCCCCCCCAGCTGAGCCTATTCCTCCCCCAGGATGGAAATACAGCTCCACTGACACCTTCATTTCAGCCCTGTGAGGCCCTGAGCAGAGAACCCAGTTGAGCCCACCCAGATTTCTAACCTACAGAACTGTGAGATAATAAATTATGGTTTTAAACTGCTAAATTTGTGGTAATTTGTGAGGTAGCAATAGAAAACCAGCACAGAGAGCCAGCTGGTTCCCTGCTCTCAGCCAGGTTTATTCCCATGAATCCCGCCTTCAGCCAACACATGTAAATGAACCCTATGCTGAATCAGAGGTGAGAACACTGTAGAAGAAATAAACACATGGACACACACATGAATACACAGCCCAAAAGGATTTAATTTAGACTAAGATTGTGTAAAAACCAGAGGCTCCAATTTTCTAATATCAGGAGCCTTGAGAGAATAAAAGAATTTTGAACTATTGACACAGCTATTTTGAAATACCAAGAATAAAATAGCCTGTAACATCTTGTCATATAAGAGAAGAAAGAAACCTCAGGAATACAGAGCGGTCAGTTGCCCTGAAGACGCTGAGACTATAAACATCAACCACGCTAGGGGCATGAGTCTTTCCTGTCAGATTTTTATTTATTCTAAATCTTGATGTTATGAAATTGAATATTGGCTAGTTTATTTATAAGATGGTCTCATGAGATTTTGTTTTAATTATAACAGCATATTGTGTTTATACCTCTTTTTTTTTTTTTTTCTGAAGCTGGAAACGGGGAGAGACAGACAGACTCCCGCATGCGCCCGACCGGGATCCACCCGGCACGCTCACCAGGTGGTGACGCTCTGCCCACCAGGGGGCGATGCTCTGCCCCTCTGGGGCATCGCCCTGCCATGACCAGAGCCACTCTAGTGCCTGGGGCAGAGGCCAAGGAGCCATCCCCAGCGCCCGGGCCATCTTTGCTCCAATGGAGCCTCGCTGCGGGAGGGGAAGAGAGAGACAGAAAGGAAGGAGAGGGGGAGGGGTGGAGAAGCAAATGGGCGCTTCTCCTGTGTGACCTGGCCGGGAATCGAACCCGGGACTTCTGCACGCCAGGCCAATGCTCTACCACTGAGCCAACCGGCCAGGGCTGTTTATACCTCTTAACCTTACATGAAAACGTTTTTTAGTTCCTTGTTGCAGGAAATTGTATTTACTCATGGTAGGTTTGTTGGATAAATTGATTTTTTAATTAGTCAATTTTATAGTATTTAATCTATTGACCACGACTGAATGGATTTCCTTATATTTAATCAGTATTTAAAAGAATAGGTATTTCCTTGGAGTTAAGAAAAATAACTGCTTTCCGAATGTGAACTATGGTACCTGTCAAAATAAATGGTGTGCACAAAAGAAGCTTAATGCCAAAGTACTACCCTCCCACAGGAAGCAGCAGAAAAGGTACAGACTGAGGAACAACAGCCCAATTCATACCACAGACTACGTGATTTATTTTCGCTTTCTTTCGCTTCTTTCCAAAATACAAAATTTTAAAATGTGAATCTGGCCAGCAGGTAATCAGCTTCATTCCAAATAGTAATTTGTGCTTCTGCCTCATATATGATTTTCAGCCTGCTTTCATTGTTACCCTAATTTTTCCTTTCTTCCAAAAATAAACATGAGGTTTTCAAACTGTGCCTAATATTTCTGCAAAAGACAGGAATGTAAATGTGCAAAGCTCTTTTCAGTATTTTAAGTCAGAAGGAAAATTCAGCTGGCATCTCTCTGACTCACCAGTTCCCTTGGCACAGCCCTTTCAGTGGTTCTGAGCCCCAGGAGCTGGAGTTCTGCATGTAGTGTGTGCCTTTGTCCACTGGAGAGTGGGTGGTGACAGATTTGTAAGTGAAAAAGGCACAGAGCCTCAATGGGGAAAGGACCTTCACAAGAGTGTCCTCAAACGGGGACTAGTGAGATACTGAAGCAAGTAGTGATGGCAGGGCAGAGTTACTGGTGGATTTTATGGGATCTGAAACAATTCTAGCCTTTCATCATTATACAAAAACAATCCCAGTTCTCAAACAGCACATCCCCCCTCATTCTGGGAAGTAATGACCTTGACAAACAATGGTGGCCAGGGCCCTGGCCCTGACATGCTGTAGACCTGCATTGCTCGGGGGAGGCTCCCGAGATGCACATTTGGAATAGAAGGGTCAGATGCTGGCTTTGAGTGTAGGATATGTTACTCTGCTTGTTTGTTTGTTTTAATTTTGTTCTTTAAACCAAATAAAACCAATCAGAGCCTACGGTGTTGTGTATGTGGCATGTACGAGAAAGTGAATTGTATTTGATGCCTTTATTTTCTTACTAGTGTGGAGGGTTTTATGCTTTTCAAAAGGCTCCCATTTATCTGTTCCATTTGCTCCTCACAACAGCCTCTGCTGAGTCACAATAAATGGTGCAGAGAGACAGTTATAATCTATCAGGGTAATAGCTCCTTTCCTTAGTAAAACCCTACTTTGTTTTGTTCTTTAAACTGTGACATTATTTTTTCTTTACTTTTTTTTTTCTTTCTTTCTTTTTTTTTATTTAGTGAAAGGAGGGGAGGCAGAGACAGACTCCCCCATGAGCCCTGACCAGAGAGCTTAGCTAGGTTCATTCACCAAGCTTATATGGTCACTAGGATTAGGTGCTAGTGAGTTTTCTGAGACTAACAGTCCCAATGCCTGTTCTGCCTTTCTTAGGAGTAATGGAAGTTTCAGCCAGGTGTAGGGCTTTCAAATCATGCTATTGTCTCCATTTACTTGCAGCTCAGTGTGGTCATGTGACTAAATTCTGGTCAACAGTAGGTATGCGGAAGTGATGTTTGCAGCTTTTTAGTTGGGTCCTTAAAAGGAAAGGCTCCTGTCCTCCCCTTTCTTCCTTCCTGCTGGCAGAAATGCAGACATAATAATGATAACTGGAGAAGCCATCTTGGACCTCAAGATGAAAGTTCCATGTTCAAAATGCAAGCAACAAAACAGAAGGGTCCAGCTCCCTTGTGGAATCAGGAGGGTAGCCCCAATCCATCCATCTGAACCTTTATAAGAGAGAGAAATTAACTTACTTCCTGTTTAACGTAATGTGGGTCTCCTATAAACTAACTCATGCAGGAGCCCAAATTGAAATCCTAACTTGATTGTTCCAAAGCTCTTGCCCCAGGAAGAGAAGTGGAGCTCATAGAGGACATGAGATACACTAAACTTGTGTAAAACTTCTGTTAGAGTACAGATTAAGTCTGTTTCCTATTTGTGCTTAGAGCACTCAGCATTCTACCAGACTTATAATAGCACGTACTGTATATTTAGCATTTTACAAAGTTACTTAGAACCATTCTAAGTAACTATGCATGAGTAATTTCATATAAGCTGCACAAAACCCTAACAGGTACATAAATTCCTTTCTCATTCTACAGAAATGTATAATAGATGCCCAATGTTATACATCACAGAGGTGGAAGAAGCAGGATTTTAATACCTATGCTCTTAATCATTAAGCTACCTACAGCAAGTGCCTGAGAGTTATTTTCTGAATGAGGAGCACAGGTCAGCCAGCTAGAGGAGCCAAAATTTAAAATCAAGTCTCCCACAACCTCTTACCAGTAAGGGAATCCTTGTTCTCTGCCCCCCCCCCATGTTGCTATTCAAACTCAGCTTGAAGGAGGACACAGAACTTGCTACAATGATGGAAATGATCTATCTCTGCAGTGCCTCTGCAGTAGCTACTAGGTCTATCTCTGCAGTGCTTACACAGTAGCTACTAGATCTATCTCTGCAGTCCCTATACAGTAGCTACTAGATCTATCTCTGCAGTGCCTACACAGTAGCTACTAGATCTATCTCTGCAGTCCCTACACAGTAGCTACTAGATCTATCTCTGCAGTCCCTACACAGTAGCTACTAGATCTGTCTCTGCAGTGCCTACACAGTAGCTACTAGATCTGTCTCTGCAGTGCCTACACAGTAGCTACTAGGTCTATCTCTGCCATGCCTACACAGTAGCTACTAGGTCTATCTCTGCCATGCCTACACAGTAGCTACTAGATCTGTCTCTGCAGTGCCTACACAGTAGCTACTAGATCTATCTCTGCCATCCCTACACAGTAGCTACTAGGTCTATCTCTGCAGTGCCTACACAGTAGCTACTAGATCTATCTCTGCAGTCCCTACACAGTAGCTACTAGATCTATCTCTACAGTCCCTACACAGTAGCTACTAGATCTATTTCTGCAGTCCCTACACAGTAGCTACTAGATCTATCTCTGCAGTCCCTATACAGTAGCTACTAGATCTATCTCTGCAGTCCCTATACAGTAGCTACTAGATCTATCTCTGCCGTGCCTACACAGTAGCTACTAGATCTATCTCTGCCGTGCCTACACAGTAGCTACTAGATCTGTCTCTGCAGTGCCTACACAGTAGCTACTAGGTCTGTCTCTGCAGTCCCTACACAGTAGCTACTAGATCTGTCTCTGCAGTGCCTACACAGTAGCTACTAGATCTGTCTCTGCAGTGCCTACACAGTAGCTACTAGGTCTGTCTCTGCAGTCCCTACACAGTAGCTACTAGATCTGTCTCTGCAGTGCCTACACAGTAGCTACTAGATCTATCTCTGCAGTCCCTACACAGTAGCTACTAGATCTATCTCTGCAGTGCCTACACAGTAGCTACTAGATCTGTCTCTGCAGTGCCTACACAGTAGCTACTAGATTTATCTCTGCAGTCCCTATACAGTAGCTACTAGATCCATCTCTGCAGTCCCTATACAGTAGCTACTAGATCTATCTCTGCAGTCCCTATACAGTAGCTACTAGCCTCATGGGGCTGTGGAGCAGTTAAAATGCAGCTAATGCAATCAAAGAACCAAAGTTTTCATTTTAATGAATTTTAATTTATAATTACTAGACCTATGGGACTAGTTGCTATTCTATTGGTCAGCATTGCTCTAGTCTCTTCTTTTTGACCATTTTCTCTTAACCTGGTTCCATTTCTGGCACTTAATAAAATTTGCTTTAAAATTTTAAGCTAATTAATTCAGTGAGCAGTTTACTAGAAATGGACTAAAAGGATTATCTAATCAACTTATGAAATACAAATTCAACATGCCCAGCCCAGTTACCGACCCAGGGCTACTGTCATTTGCAGAAACAAATGTATGATCCTCATCTAAGAACTGAAGATATCTCTTTGGCCTGAGGATAGCCCAGGCTTCTCTTATGGTTAACATTTTGCACCTGGCTTCATTTTTCCTGGTTAGACGTTTTGAAAAGAGGAAGAGACAGGTGAACCAGAGGACAATGTACACACTTTCTCTGAGGTGTAAAGTTTCGATTCTAAAGGATAATAGCAATTGGGGATTTGAGAAGTCAATTATACTTCATAAAACTCCTAACATCAAATAAACAAACAACAAAAAAAGACAAAGAATAATTAAAAAAAGAAAAACAACCTTAGAAGGACAAGAATAAGAATGTATTTCCAAGTAAAAAAAATAAAAAAGAATTTGCATCTTTACCTGTTCAGTGGGATTTTGTTTTTTTCCTCCCCGCATGGCCAGTTCTGGGTTTACATAACCATTTTTAACTTTTTCAATAGACCCATACTCATGTGTTCTGTCCGACGACAAGGGAGGGGCCTGGGGGGCTTGCTGTGGGAGATTGGCCTTTGTGGCATCTCTGAGTGGGGCTTCGGGGATACTGCACAGGTGAATAGTAACACACAGGATGAGGACCAGGGCGGAGAAAAAGAACATGACCTGGAATTCTGTGCCCAGCATTCTTCCCAGTTTCAGGTGGGCCCAGTCGATGGCACCCAAAAGGTAACCCAGGGCACCACCAAAACCTGGAAAGCAAGGAAAAGCTATATTAGCATAGTTAGCAAACCATCTTCCCTGTCCACTATGCCCGGGCCCTGCCCTTCAGTGGGAATACAGCAGTGGTGCCTGGTTGTGACTGGCGAGGTAAGAGAGAGGGGCTAAACACATGCAGCCAGGACAGGTAGATTCAGGGCTTGGCTCTAGCATGTACTTGCTGTGACCTTGGACTTCTTCACGCATACTATGGGGATGATAAAACTATGAGTATACAGTCATAACTAGAAAACGGTGCCAGGCATGGGGGCGGGCTGGTAAATGCAGCCACTGTCAGAATTCTTGTTGCTACTGGAACCTGTATAATTTTGTTAACCAGTGTCACCCCAACACATCAACAAAAAGAAAGAAAAGAAAGCAAACAAACCAAAGGAATTCTTGTGGCCTTTCCAAACTATACTGTCTACACTGCTTAAAAACTAAAATACCTGACCTTAAAGAGCCCCAAAGAAAACCAATTTCTGACACCAATAAAAATAATTATTTGTATTATCATATATCTATTAATAAGGTATCTAAGGCGATGCATGGTTGCGAAGATCAAACAGCCTTGGAATCTGTCTTCTTTCCTCTATCAGAAGCTTGCTGCTAGAGGTTCTTGGTCCCAGTTGATAGCAACCAGAATCCTAAGAACTAAAATTTAAACATGAATTTTTAAAAACCCTATTATTACCTAACGGTCTACCATATTTCCCCATGTATAAGATGCACCCTTTTTCAAAAAATCTGGGGTCTAAAAACTGGATATGTCTTATACAGTGGTTATAGATTTCAAATGCCATAGATGGAACTGAGGGTGAGGCAATATATGAAGACAGTGATTCATCATCAGACACAGATTAGGACAACCTAATGGATGGGAGTTTGACAGTGATGAAGAGTTGTATGAATTTTATGATGAATAAAACTTGAGTTCAATAACTTTATGTAATACATTTTTTTTTTCAAATTTCAGAAAAATATCATATGTCCTCACTCAATTGGAATCCAAGGAATAATGAGAACTGAGGAACAGAATTGAGACAGAGGAGGGATCAAAGGGACCAGAGGAAAACAGGACAGAGGGAAAGGGGATGATAGGATGGGATAAACCTGAAGGGAAGTGGGGAGGGTGCTATCGGGAGGGGGGCAAGAGAGATGTTGAGGGGAATAGGGGGGAAGGGGGATGCATTCGGGGTAACCCTAGAATCTATGTAAACACAATTAATTAAATTTAAAAAAATAAAAAAAAAGAAAAAGAATAAATTCTCCTTTCCTCAAAAAAAACCCCACAAAACAAAACAAATTTCAGGCTCCAAAATTAAGGTTCATCTTATACATGGGGAAATACAGTAATGTTGGAAATCCTGTTATTAGTGACTCATTCTTTTCTGTTCCTGTTTTAAAATGCAAGTGCTCTTGGTATGGACAAGAATTTATTTTTATCTTATTTTACTTTTTTTTTTTTTTTTACAGAGGCAGAGATAGACAAGGACAGACAGACAGGAACGGAGAGAGATGAGAAGCATCAATCATCAGTTTCTCGTTGCGCGTTGCAACTTCTTAGTTGTTCATTGATTGCTTTCTCACATATGCCTTGACCACGGGCCTTCAGCAGACCGAGTAACCCCCTACTGGAGCCAGCAACCTTGGGTCTAAGCTGGTGAGCTCTTTGCTCAAGCCAGATGAGCCCGCGCTCAAGCTGCCGACCTCGGGGTCTCGAACCTGGGTCCTTCCGCATCCCAGTCCGACGCTCTATCCACTGCGCCACCACCTGGTCAGGCTTATTTTACTTTTTTAATGAGACTTTATACTACGCAGCACCAGAACAGTAAGTGTTCCTTGATGCTTCTCCTGGTGGCAGACTGGTGGCTCCCAAGGACGCTGTGGTGAAGGAGGAGCACATCATGGGACCAGAGGGGTCCCAGAAGTCAGGACGGGGATGTAAAACCTTCTACTTAAGTCAGATACCATTAAATGTTAACCTCGCATGCTGCCTTACCAAACACAAATATCTATCTGAACAAATCAGATTCTTTTTGTTTTTGTTTTTCTTGCGTGAATGAAGTCTTCATTTTATTTCCCCAATAATGACACATCCTTACAAACCAGGAAATCAAGGAAGAAAGGAAAACTTAAGACATTTTCTGTCTCTAACTCTAAATACCTAAATTTACATACATCCTGACCACAAGATCGCAAATCTAAATGACAAGTACCATGAATCTTAATTGATCCAGACTGGTGGGAGAATGGATGAGTCTGGTCACTTCACATTCTGGTTAGTTGCAATTTACTATAGAAGATATTTACAGATTCACTGAAT
Source organism: Saccopteryx bilineata (assembly GCF_036850765.1). Taxonomy (NCBI): domain Eukaryota; kingdom Metazoa; phylum Chordata; class Mammalia; order Chiroptera; family Emballonuridae; genus Saccopteryx; species Saccopteryx bilineata. The sequence goes on from NC_089490.1 coordinate 297,945,201, forward strand.
TACAAAATAAAATATTATTATCATGCCCTGAGTACCAAAATGTATTTAAGGTAGAATTATGGGAAATTGTAGTCAGTGGTGTGCACTAAAGTAAAAAACACACGTTCTCTGCCAACGGGCATATATGGTCTAGTTATAGCTACGGGCATACATAAACAGACAAATGGCACAGGAAGTATCTGTCCTGGATGGCCTGAGTCTGGGATCTGAGAGGGAGAGGAGGCCCTCGAGGCACCACCATCTGTTGCTGATTCAGAAGGCAGTCCTGGGACTTGTGGCGCCTCTGGATCATTCTTAGACAAGGACTCTCTTTATACAGCCATGGGGATGCCCAAGGTGTCAGTGGCCATGTGATAAGCCAGGCAGTCAACCAAGAACACATTAAGAGCAAAGCACTATGCAAAGGCTTATCTAAGTCAGGGTTTCTAGGTGTTGGCACTACTGACATTTTGGGCTGGATCATTCGGCCACACAGGGCTGACCCCAGAACTGTGGGATGTATAGCAGCATCTTCTGCTCCTCCCCACGAGTTGCCAGTAACAATCTCTCAACTCCTCCCCACCGGTTACGACAACCAAAAATATCTCCAGACATTGCCTAATGTCCTCTGTGGGGCAAAATAACTCCCAGTTGAGAACCCTTGACCTCAATTAACCCTATAAAAAACTTACACGTTTCTTTTTTCAAGCTATTCCTCATTTGTAACCAGATCAATGGTTGCTTAATCATATTGTCACTTAATTCTTCTACCATTTATGCATCCTTCCTTCAGATCTATTGTTCCTCTGAACAGAGAAAACAGAACAGAAGACACCTTTCCACTTGAAAGAATGACATGTATAATAAATCACCCAGTTTGATGGAATGGTGATTTGTTAATGAAAATAAACATATAGATAGAAGTATAATGATTGATTTATATTAAATCAATTGAGTTCTATAATTACAGGATTCCCTAGTCCAGTTTTTTTGGTATTTTTGTTTGTTTTTTGTAACAGAGAAACAAAGAGAAGGAGAGATAGGTACAGACAAACAGGAAGGGAGAGAGTTGAGAAGCATCAATTCTTTGCTGTGACACTTTAGTTGTTCCTTGATTTCTTTCTCATATGTGTCTTGACGGGGGACTACAGCAGAGCAAGTGATCCCTTGCTCATGCTAGTGACCTTGGGCTCAAGCCAGCGACCATGGGGTCACATCTATAATCCCACACTCAAGCCAGCGACCCTGCACTAAAGCTGGTGAGGCCTGTGCTCAACCCAGATGAGCCCACGCTCAAACTGACAATGTTGGGGTTTCGAACCTGGGTCCTCTGCATCCCAGGCCGACACTCTATCCACTGCACCACCGCCTGGTCAGGCCCTAGTCCAGTTTTATGTCTACCAGTTGAGTGTACTTTAATAAAAATTTATTGAGCACTAAATATATGTAAAGGACTTCACTAGTGTCTGGGGACAGAAACATAAGTAAGACACAGTTCCCCATTCCCTCCTCCTCAGAAGGCAATTCCAAGTGAGAGAAACGATAAGTAAACAACTACTTTCAAAAACCTGTAATAAATAATAACTTAGATTAGTGAACTGGGTGCCTAAAGAGTAGAGAGGAGTTCTGAAGAGTTTATTTTTGGTGCTTAGCTGATGGCAGCGAGATGATATTGATTAATAATTTTAGGATGCCTCTTAATTGACAATGATGTTAATATGAGTTCAATACATCAGTGAATCCAAAGGTCTGTGGAGGCAGAAGGATGTGTGGAGCTCAGAAAGCTGAAGTAGGTCGAAAGCCACTGGCCACAGTGGTTAGAGAGACAGCATGAAATGAAGGGGCTTGGAATTATGCCTGGTTTCCAGCCCCACCTGTGTGCTTTCTGTCACGTGACTACGGGCACTCCTCCTTGGAGAAACGGGGTTGGTGATGCCCCTCATGAGAGTCCATGAGGGTTAACGTGATAATAACCGGAAAGCACTAGCACATGTAGTGGCAGAACCAGAACCAAAACCCAGCGATCAGCTGACTTCCTTCCTATAGAAACCCGAACTTCAAAGCCTCACCCAGAAGCAAAAGAGAATGCTAAAGATGCCCCTTGACTTACAATGGGGTTATGTCCCAATAAACCATTGTAAATTGAAAAACAGTAAGCTGACATGACATTGATCACAGTTTAGCCTAGTTTACCTTAAACATGCTCAGAATACTCATATTAGCCTACATTTGGGAAAAATCCCATTAGCCTACAGTTGGGCAAAATCACCGAACACAATGAACACCCTGTAGAGCACTGGTTGTTTACCCTGCTGATCTGGTAGCTGCCTGGGAGCTGGGGCTCCTGCTGCTGCGCAGCATCACAGAAGAGTATCTACTACATATCATTAGCCCAGGAAAAGATCAAAATCAAAATCTGAAGTACAGCTTCTACTGGGTAAAACTGCTTTCACATCAGCGTAAAATAAAAAACTCTTAAGTCAGGCCATTGAAAGTCGGGGACTGTCTGTGCTGCACTGAGGGCCACAGTTCACCTCGAGGTGGATGAAAGGACTTATCCTTCTAGGCCCAGCGATAGAATCTTGGATCTCTCCGAGGATGGAGACCCGGGCTTACCAGTGACCTGGTGTGGCATGCAACAAGTATTGGGGATGAAACATGTATCTTAAATCTGCAAAAAATAAAACTTAAGTGCCTGATTTTTAAAATATCATTCTAGGGCAGTGCTTCTTCTTTTTTTTTTTTTTTAAGATTTTATTTATTCATTATAGAGAGGGGAGGAGGAGAGGAGCAGTAAGCATCAACTCCCATATGTGCCTTGACCAGGCAAGCCCAGGGTTTTGAACCGGCAACCTCAGCGTTTCCAGGTTGACGCTTTATCCACTGTGCCACCACAGGTCAGGCTAGGGCAGTGCTTCTTAAACTTTAATGTGCACATGGACCATATGAATGTCGTGTTTCTGTTTTGTTTTGTTTTGTTTTGTTTTTGAGAGAGAGAGACAGGAACACTGAGCTGCTCCTGTATGTACTCTGCAGCCTCCAAGCTCGGGATGATGCTCCAACCAACGGAGCTATCCGGACAGGGCTTAATTTTTATTTTTTTAGAGACAGAGAGAGGAAAGAAGAGAGAGGGGTGGGGGAGGGAAGCATTAATTTGTTGTTCCACTCAGTCATGCATTCTTTGGTTGCTTCCTGTGTGCGCTCTGAACGGGGATAGAACCTACAACCTTGTCATGGCAGGACAATGTTCTTAACTGACTGAGCTAACTGGTTGATACCATACCTTATGCTAATATCCACAGAAAACCTCTAAATATTTTCTCAAACTCATAGCAACACTATCATGTGTTAGCCTTGGAAAAGTTTCCAAAACATAGAAGTTCAATCTTCTAATTATCACAAGCAGCAAAGCAGAGATTGTTTGGCCAAGACTAACCCTGGCAAGTGGTAGCCACATTGTCCTAGGTACCTTAGAACAAAAGAACTCTCAATGTGTCATGTTCAAAAGCCAAAAAGTCTCCCATGACTTTGTTGTAATTAATTTCAGCAGAAGGAATTATGGGACTTAAATTAGGAGAATGCAGTTTGAAGCTCCATGGTTAGGGGCCCATGACAGACAGGGATGGACTCCTGCTCATCTCCCCTCAAACGAAGAGGAACTGCACTGTGTCAGCACTGAAACATTTGCTCAAACAAATACTGACCCAATGGCTTCTATGTGTAGGCCCTGCACTTGGCTACGCAGACATAAACCACAAAACTTGAGATCCTACTTCTCATGGGACCTATCTAGTCATGAGAGGCCACCGAATATGTCCAAATATAAAATAAATAGATTGGTAGGGCTATGAAGACAGTCACATAAGGTAGACTGATAGAGTCTCCTCTCCCAACTAGCTAGAAAAATCCTCATGGGCCATGATGGTGCTACAGCCTCATTTATAACCCCGCAGCCCAAGGAGAGTCCTAACAGGTGCTCTATGAACGCCTGTTGGCCATTAGCAGCATAGCTCTAACTAAATGACCCAATAGCAGTCAGAGGAGGCCAGCAACAGCCCAAGGGAACAGCTCCATTGTCCTGGCATAGCCGCTTTCAAAGCAGGAGGCCAAGGAAATGCCAACTCTTTATGTAACTAGAAATCTCTAAAGGGGTTTTATCTGCTTGGTTTGTTTCTATTTTTGTTTTTCAATGTGGTCCTTGGGATACTTGCCACAGAATCACCTGGGGTGCTTATTAAAAATGCAAATGTCTAGGCTCCCACCACAAATCCACTGGATCAAATGAACTAGACTAGGGGCCCAGGAAACCTCATTTTTAACAGGCTCTGAAGTAAGGCTGATGCTACATTACTGATCTGAAGAAAAGAAACCAGAAAGCAAAACACACAGAGTGCACAAGGCCTCTTTTCATTTCGGATGTAAATGTCTCCACAAACGTTCTTCAGAACGCTCCTGGGCAAACTTCCTTTGCAAGACTCTGCAGCCTGGTCACAAGCTGACTTTGTTTAGAGAAGTACACTGGGAGACAGAGCCCGCGTGATGGGAGCATTCCATCAACTGATCCATTCATTAAAAAAAATGCATGTGCACAGAAACTGGACGGCTTCTGCAGAAGTGCCTCCCTCACCGGCAGCTGAAGAAGAGACTTTCTGGAATATTCCCTACCTGTGAAGAGGGCATGGTAGTGGAGGCCCTTCTCTTTGTCCTGATGAGAGCAGACATCAAATAAGTAGGCTTTGATGGGCCCATCGATGAAGTCAGCAGCAAAATCAAAGAGCACCACACCTATCATGGTGATGGTTATGGCCCAAACCAGCTTCTTCTTTGGGTCAGCAATCAACACTAAAAGAGAAATCAACGTCGGGTTACCTAAATCTTGGTTGGAAATGATTCGCATTTTTATTCCCACCAAAACTTCCTGTCATCGAATTAGTGTCCCTTTGCTTTCATTTTGTTTTGTTTTTCCAAATAAAGACTTCATTATTTCTTTTAGGTTTTAAAAATTCTGTAAATAAAAGTCCAGCAAAGGCAAATGTATAGAGACAGAAAGTTAATGGAGTGGTTCCTTGTCCTGGTGGAGAGAGAGAATGGGGAGTGACTGCTTCTAATGGTTACGGGCTTTCCTTTGGGGATGATGGAAATGTTGTGGGATTAGATGGTTGCACAGCCTTACAGATACACTAAAAATCACTGCATTGCACACTTTTAAACGGTGACTTTTATGATAGTGAATCATTCCTCTTTAAAGTGGTTTTAAAAATGATAATGTGCTTATTGTAAACCATTCCAACGACATAGAAAAGCTGGAGGAAATGCTTCACTCCCTTTATGCACTTACACACATCTGGAGAAAGGTGCACATCCATGCCTTACTGCAGCGCTTCGCAAACCTTAGTACGCTTAGCCACCACTTGCATGGCTTGTTAAAATGAATTGTTGGGCTCCATTTCCCGTGATTCTCCCATGATTTCTCAGGAGGCCTGAGGTAGGGCTTGGGAATTGGCATCTCAAGAGCCCCACGATGCATTAGGTCAGAAGACCACACTCTGAGAAGCTCTGACTAATGGGAGCAGGTCTATGTGCTCATTTATAACCAAATCTCTTCCTATCTTTGCATTTTAATTAATGAAGAGCAATTTCACAATTTTTAACAGCTAAACATGAATCATTCAAGAGATATGCCACAATTCATCCATCCAATCTTATCTATTTCCCCTTGCTTTCAGTTAACTTTTTAAAGAATAATACGTAACATATGCACGTTTTTAAAAATTATAGAATGAAAATAAGTGAATAATAAGCCTCTCTCCCACTTCTCATCTCCAGGCCTCTAGCACCCCTCCCTGGAGGCAACATTCTTATCAAGCACTTTGTGATTCTTCCAGAAATATCCTACCTTTATGAATTTATGCCATTTAAATATATGTAAATGACACCTAATTATCCTGCCTCCTTATCATACTAGCTAACTTGAGAGTGAAAGGCCTGAAACTGTGTGCTTTTTTTATGTTTAAGATCCTGTTTACAGTGCAACTTTTTATCTACTACCACAAATTATTGATTCATGGTGAGAAAAAGTGCTCACTATCAGGTTTGCTTCTGTCCAGAACCTACAGTGTCACATGTCCCCGTGAGCTGACAGACGGGTGCCCTATACCCACTAAGAGGCTCCACATAAAGCTCTGGGCAGAATTAACCTTCATTTGGACACACAAGCAATTTACTGTAAATATTATTGCCGGCTAATTTGACAAAGTACTAAGTAAGGTGGAAGGGGTTCAAAAACACTGCGATGAAAAACTATGTGAAAATATTTAATAAAATAGATACAAATTTAATCCTATTTTAAATTCCTCACACACAAAAAATAAACTAAAATGCATCCTGATGTTTCTAAAATTAAGGCTCCCCAACTCACAGAATGTGGGTCATTCAAAGTTGAAAGTTCATTGTAACCTAGGAGAATTAAATAGTTCTAACCAACTTTTAAGTGTCACCTAAAGAGATTTGAGTCACTCCTGTTGAGTTGCATGGCCGGCCCCTTTTCGCAGCTGCCCCCCCCCCTCCCCACACAGTGCACTGACCTGATATAACGGTGTCTCCGTTGAGGTACAGAGCCATGCCCAGTAGCATCATGACGCCCAGGGTGAGGATGTAGGGTCTGCGCCGGCCCCAGCCAGCCCGGCAGTAGTCACTGGCCAGTCCCACCACGGGCTGCAGCAGGAAGCCCAGGACCGGGCTGAGGAGCCACACCACGCTGTACAGGCCCCTGGGCAGGCCCACGCTGAGCAGGACAGGGGTCACGTAGGCCGCTTCCACCGCATAGCAGAACTCCCGACCGAACATGGCCATGCTGTGCATGATGAGCCTGCCTGTGGGTCTTCTGGGTGGCCCCACAGAACCAAAGGGACCATCCTCAGCTAGGGACATATAAGTGTGGGTGCCAGGCTGTCCGCTGTTGCCGCCCATGGACACTGGGTGAGGAACCTGCCCGCAAGCCCACCACCTCCTGCGGGGCCCCTCTGGTGTGAGAGCCGGATTTGACTCGGGCCTGGCTGAGCAGTCAAGAGAGATGGTTAGGCTGGGGGAAGGGCTCCAATTCTTTCATGCCTCCAAGATCACAAGTTATGATGAGAGGGCAGGGAGGCGGGGCCTAGAAAGCCTGCTGGGATTAGCTGCTGCCAGCCCCCTGGTCCTTTAAGGAATCTTCCTTTGCACCATGCTCTTTCCCTCTCTGTCTGGCTCTCTCCCTAGCACACACACTCTATTTACACACACTTACACACACAGCTTTGAGACAGGAAAGCCCTATAGGCAGGTGTTAAGTCAAAATATTAATCGGTTGATATCTTTTAAAAACTTTTTCTAGATATATTCTGTTCTCTCCTGAACACAAGTTTTCTACACACACACCTGAAAGGTCAATTAACTAGATTTAGAACAGGAGAGGGTTGCACCTATCCTCTAAATCACGAGCTGTCCCAGCACTGGGATACTCCTTCATCGCACTTAACACACTTTATGATTAGATGGTTCTGTACTTGTTCTCGTTCTCCTATGTGAATCAGTCTCTGATCCCCTTAAGAACAGGCATCAGGACCGTTTTGTTCCTTATGGTACCCCCAGCAGCTAGCACAGTTGGCACCTGTAGTAGGCCCTCAATAAATAGTGGCTAACGGAATTACTAAGTATACGCGCTACATTTTGTAAGGCCAGCCAGCAGCCTCTTCGCTCAGATGCTTGTCCTCACTCTCCCCCACCCCCACACTCTGCATTGTAAGAAACTACATTTCCCAGGTTCCATTGCTCTCTGACTGTTCCGGACGGGAGAAGGGAAGAAATCCCACCCCGCTCGCCCTTTGTCATTCCTGAGGAGTCTCGGAAAGGAGCTGCTTGTACCCTCAGGTCCAGTTTCCACTAGGGAAGCTTAGTTTCTGGGTTCTGGCAGCTACCTTTCCCTTTGTCCCTGCAACGCAGGGGTGGCCCTGGCTTCCCAGCGTTGCTCCTATCTGGGTGCCTCACGTCCTTTCGGCTTCTCAGCTCTTTTCTCTCCAGTCTCTGTATCAGATTTCCTCCGTTTTAAAGACCCGGAAGTGGGTCTTATTTTCCTTGCTGGACCTGGATTCAAATGAAAAGGCTGAGTGCCGGGGGAAGCATGATCTTACAGGAAGGGCCCTAAACATGGTTCAGGAGCAAGAGCTGGAGTCAGGAGTAAGAAAATTCAAGTATCAATTCTGGCCCTACCTCTTACTAGGAGTAGTGAGTGACCTGGGCAAATCACTGAAAATGCTGTTTCCCGAACTGTGTACCAAGACTCCCTGGGGCACTGCAATGAATTCACAAGGGTGTCTCAGGATATTTGCAAGATTTTAGTAAAATGAAAGAAACTCAGTATCTCTTAGACACCACATGACCTACTTGTGAGGTAGTTCACACTTCCAACCTAAGACCACACTACAGAAAATGAGAGCGCCAGTGTCCACGCTAAATCCAACACAGGTACAGCCATGTAGTGTAATACAGGGGCATATGACCCGCCAGTAATTGGGATTAAGAAGGAAATAAATATTAAAATATGACTTCTTTCCATTTATGTGTATTACATTTTTCAAAAAGCTAATTACTTGTCAGGACATAAGTATATAAGTTGTTGGGATTTAATTATAAATAGGATGGTAGATATTTCTTTTGACCTAGGGGCCCATGAAAAATTACTGAGACACTAAGGGAATTGTGAACTAAAAAGGAAGGTTAGGACCATCCAAGCCTTCTGTTCTCATCTGAAAAATGATGACACCTGCCTCAGTTTCCCCTGTGATTGTTGAAAAGCAATGGAAATATTGTATGTGATGGGTGTTATTGTCAGTGGCTGCCTACCCAACCATTCTCCACTGTCCCAGTTCTGAGGGACCCTAGATTAGATTCCAGACTCAACCCCCAACCACCCACCCAAACATTCACACCCATGTGCTTCCAGGAAGCTGAGTCCAGGGCAGCTCCAGGAGCAGGCTGGCTCTACCTGAGAATAATCCTACCTTTCCCTGCCAAAGACAGGGGTAGGACTGGCTTCTGATTTAGTCCCTCTAAGGGAACACAAGATGTTTGCTGAGGACTCTTAAGACCCTCTCTTCTTCTGGATGTTAATGTATAGATACAGGACCCAGAACTCGCTACCATGCTGAGGATAAAGTCAACACATGGAGGATGGCTGGCTGGCGGTCAGGAAAGTGCAGAGAAACAGTCTGGGTACCTGGATTCATGCAACCCAAAAACTCACGGTCCTCTGGACTCTAGGAGTGTGAGCCAAAACTTTTGTTTTGCATTTTGTTACTTGCAGCTCGAGACATTCTTACTTGACTTAAGTAAAAGAATGTTGCAAATTCTCAAGTACAACAACATAGTTGTGACTGAACCTGAGATGTCTTTTAGAGGCAAGACATGAACCCAGAGCTAAGAGGCCTTGATGCAATCTGTCACCTTGTTCCATGGGACTTGTTTTATTACCCTACAGTTGGTAGCACCACATCACTTCCTACATTGTAGGATCAAAAGAGTGTAAATAAATGTGTACTGAATTATATATTCAAGAATATAATTCTTAAGTATTCAAGTATATGATTCCCCTTAGGAAAATGTATATTAGAGCAGCCACTATGAAAAACAGTATAAAGTCTTCTCAAAAATTAATAATAGAACTATCACCCAGTAATTCCTCTGCTAGTATTTACCCCCAAAACATAAAAACACTTATTCATAAAGATATATGTACCCCTATATTCACTGAAGCATTACTTACAATATAGCCAAGATGTGGAAACAACCTATACTTGTCTAGTGATCAATGACCGAAGAAAGAAGTGGTGGTACATATAGCCATAAAATATTGCCATTTGCAACAACATGGATGGATCTTGAGAACATTATGCTAAGTAAATGAGATGAAAAAGACCAAAAACTGTTTGCTTTCACTCATCTGTGATATGAAAAACAAAAGTAACAAACTAATAAAAACAAATGCAGATCCAAACAACAGAAGGGTGGTTATTAGAGCAGAAAAGTAAGGGGGCTGAAGTGGGTGAAGGGGGTCAAATCTATGGTAATGGAAGGAAACTAGACTCTGGGTGGGGAATACACAATGGAGTACACAGATGTCAAACTATGATCTTGTACACCTGAATTTATATATAATGTTATTAACAAAATATTACCCAAAAAACTTAATTTATAAAATGAAGTGAATACAAAAAGAAAGAATCCCTCTTTCACTAGAGTTTCCATCTCCTTACCTGTCCCCTCACCTATTTCTAAATCTAGAGTTTGCCAAAAGGTGACTAAAAAAAGGAAAAGTATAGCATTTTCTGCACATGGTCTTATAATGGTCCCTCGTCTATCGAGGGGGTTAGGTTCCAGAACCCCTCGTGAGAGGCAAAAATCCGCAAAGTAGCAAGCTTATATTTATTATTTATGTATTTTTAAGGCTTTATAAACCCTGCCCACACTCTTACAAACCTTTCCCACACTTACTTTGCTCATTTTACTGCAAAAACAATTAAAATAATAAATATATAAAAATACCTATATACCGCAAAATCCTTCAATATAGCGAAAAATCCGTGATACAAAATTAGATATATACAATTTAAGAATCCGCAATACGGTGATACCGTGAAAAGTGAACTGCGATATGGCGAGGGACAACCGCACTTATCAGAGGAAAAGTACGGGTCACTAACAAATTTACATATATTTACTCAATAAAGGTTCACATTCTACAAAACTCAATTTCTCAAACATTTTGTATAAAGTTAATCACAGAAATTAATATTCTAAGCTAACTTATCTATTTACAGATTTCTGCTAACTTTTTACTCTTTTCCTCAGCGATCTATTCAAGATTTTTTAGCACCTCTTATGACAATAAGAAGATAAAATTACTTGATTCTATTCCATGAGAACAGTGCTACTTAAAGTGTGGCATTTGGACCAGAAGCATTATAATCAATTTGCTATAAATGCAAATTCTTGGGTCCTACCCTAGACTCACTGCATTGGAATCTCTAGGCGTTGGGTTCGGGAATCTGCATTTTAACCCTATCCCCAGATGATTCTTTTGTGTGCTAGAAGTTCATGTCCTGGTGAAGAGTTATGTTAACTACACTAAAAGCAATTACTATCCTTGAAGATATATACAAAGTGCAATGGGAACATAGGAAGAGTTAATTCCTAAGCCTGGGAGCTAACAACAACTGGCACCTAGGACATTCCAGCTCATCACAGGCATTGCCTAAGACATCACAATGATAGAGTGAGATGGGAAGCCAGGCCTTTCTGCTCCTGAGTTCATAATCCCTGTACAAAACCACCCTAGGGTTGAGAAATGAAGGAGGTTTCACAAGAAGACTGTGTTTGCGTCAAGTCTGAGTTTGCTAGATCAATGTGCTGGAGCAAAAGGGGCCAGGAGTATTGCCAGCCCTAGACAATGTTGCAGCCTAAGGAAGGGAATGGACGCAGGGGAGACCACAGCACGTATATTTGAAACTTTAGGCAGTCCAGTATAAAGTGCTGGGAACTGAGGGGTAGGGATGAGGCGGGACAGCTACAGTAGAAGTCTTATTATAAATGAAGGATTGATGTGCTTTATAAATGAGTCAATATTTTATTCTATAGGAAAATAGAAGACCACTGAAGACTTTTACAGGACTGAAAAGACCATTTTGGTGTCAAAAACATGATGAAAAAAAACAAGGTAATGATACCAGAAATTTACGTCAGCAGGGAGGCTGAGCAGCAGTCCTGGGAAGAAGTAGGAGGGGTCTGAGTGAATGAGAGACGGGCAGGATGGATATGGGCACCATGGTGATGGGGCTGACAGCACAACATCACTGAGCTTCATTCCTTTAATAGATATTCACCAAAGTTCATGATGGGCCCGGCACTATTCTAGGAACAGAACAGGGTGGGGGGTTAGCAATGAATAAAACCTACCAAGTCCTTTATAATTCTCGTGTGCATTGGTTAAGAGGGAGCGAGGGCTGGAGTTAATATAATGTCAGTAGTGATATGTGCTGTGAAGAAAAATAAAACTGGTGAGGGGCCAGCGAGGGGCTGTACTGTCAGAAAGGAGTCAGGAAACGATTCTCTGTAAGATAACATTTGGACAGTGGCCTAAGTGAAGTGAGGGGCCAGCTGGACGCAGGGGCCAGCTGGACGCAGAGGAGACATGATAGGAATGGAAACTGGAAATTGGTAAGAGGAAGAAGCATCTACAGGGCCTATCAAATGGATGACGGTGCAATTTACCCAGAAGGAGACAGGTCTGGATGGTGCCCTAGGCAGCTGCACAGAGGAGTCAGCCTCTCAGTAGAGTGGCCTAGATGAAAGGGGGGAGTTAGCTTAAGGAAGTGTCAAGAACATTTTCTAAAATTCCAGTTCAAAGACACTGGTTGAATAATTTCCTTATCAAATTAAAAGGATCAGGCTTTTCTAAGAACATTCATTTTGGTAAACGGTAGAGCCAAAAATATTTCAATGAGTCACGAAATGCTATTTAAGTGTTACTTGAAGGATTTTCTGGAAAGCTTTTCAGACTTTAAAGCTCACAAGTAAACTTTAGGAAGGGAAAGCTTTATTTGATAAAAATCATTGTATTAATTCATTTAAAGTACATTATAAATATTTAAGTGTCTTATCAACAAATATAATCTATCAAGTAAATGGAAGGCAGAAAAACTGCCCCAAGTTAGTTTAGGTAAACTAAAAACAGTCCTAAATAGTTGAGATGTTGTGATATGATCTTTCATGTTTCCATATGCACATTTGTATGTATTATTCTCTATTATAAATGCAATATTCAAATTCACTTGAACTGAGGGGCCTAGGCTTTAGAGATTAGCTCTCGGCTTATTACATTCAATAATTTTATTTGCATTAAGCTGATCAATCTCTTCCTGGCTAAACCCAAATTCTTTAAGTATCTCTTCAGTGTGCTCTCCTACAGAAGGATCCCTTTTGAAAGAAGGGGCAGCTGGGGTGTTTGACAGCAGAGGTGCAGGGCGGGGACTCACACCCTGCTTCTCATCAGTGATAAATGAGCCCCGCTCCTTGCTGTGACCATGCTGGGCAGCCTCCTGAAGAGTCAGAACCGGAGTCACACAAGCGTCTGTGCCATCAAAGATCTGACACCACTCTGCCTTTGTCTTCTTTGCAAACACATCTGCAAACTTCTTCTTCATTTCTGGCCAGTCAGTCATGCTATGCTGATCAGGAAGTTCATCAGACTTCAGCCCAAGTCCTGAGATAAAAAACACAATTTCTTAAAATATTCTTCTTTGGGTGGAATGATTATAATCCATGAAAATGAGTTTTAAATTTACTATCCCAAATAGGATGTTCTATCGGGGCTTTTTGATTGGGTCAAGAGAAGAAATTCAGACTCAGCTTGCATGTGGAGCCCAGGGCTGGAGAGGGCGGAGGTAGTAGGAGTAGCAAAATTCAAAACAGACTTTTCATGCCCAAGTTTTATTATTTACACATTGTCAAAAGTAGCCTACTTTTTTTTTTTTTTTTTTTTTTTTGTATTTTTCTGAAGCTGGAAACAGGGAGAGACAGTCAGACAGACTCCCGCATGCACCCGACTGGGATCCACCCGGCACGCCCACCAGGGGGCAACGCTCTGCCCACCAGGGGGCGATGCTCTGCCCCTCCGGGGGGTCGCTCTGTTGCGACCAGAGCCACTCTAGCGCCTGGGGCAGAGGCCAAGGAGCCATCCCCAGCGCCCGGGCCATCTTTGCTCCAATGGAGCCTCGGCTGTGGGAGGGGAAGAGAGAGACAGAGAGGAAGGAGAGGGGGAGGGGTGGAGAAGCAGATGGGCACTTCTCCTGTGTGCCCTGGCCAGGAATTGAACCCGGGACTTCTGCACGCCAGGCCGACGCTCTACCACTGAGCCAACCAGCCAGGGCCAGTAGCCTACTTTTAATGGTCTAGTTTCCAGAAATCTATTTCTTCCCTTCGAGTAGGTTTTCTTAAAGAAACTTCCTCATGATATTATTATCTGACATATTGAATTAAAATAACCTCATATTGTATATAACACTCCCAAACTCTACAAAAGATAAATTTTTAAAAAACTTACAATTGTTTACTTCAGTTTTCAAGGAAGAAGTCTAATGATAATGATTACATTCAAGATTGTAAATTTATAAATAATATTCATTTCTCTGTATTTCAGCAAATTGAAAGAGTTTTAGGAGGGCAGGGATATTTGCTTTATTACCTTCTTAAAAACACTGCCGTAAACTTGTAACAAAAAACTGGTAATCAAAGACTCATTGTAAATTGTCCTTTTTTTTACTATTAATTTTAGAGAAAGAGGAAGGAAAAGAGAAAGAGAGAGCGAGAAACATGGATCTGTTGTTCCATTTATTTATGCATTCATTGGTTGATTCTTGTATGTGCCCTGAGCAGGTATTGGACCCACAACTTTGGCATAGTGGGACGATGCTCTAACAAACTGAGCTACCCAGCCATGGCCTGCAAACTGTTCTTACAGAAACAGGACAGAAAGTCGTCAGCCACCTAGGCACCAGTGGGACATGCAGACTTTTCTCTCAGGCATGAAGGGCCCCAGAAGGCCCATCCACACAGTGCAAAAAGGACAGAAGCATCCAGCTGGGAGTGGGAGGAAGGATGGCTTCCCCCACTCACAGCCTGCTCTGTGCTTCCTCCACAAGCACCTCCCCCTGATGATTAAATTCCACCCAAAAGGGCCACCTTACTAGGCTTTGGTGTGAATGTCATTTATTCTCTCATAGGACAGCGTTCTTAAGTGTGGATGTTTAAGAGTGAGATAATAACAATAAAATCTCCTTTTTCCTATTTTGTGTAAATTTAGCCAAGTTAATCAAATAATTCTCATTCTGATCATCCTTTCCATCCCCACCATGATGAAGAACAGTGTTGCTAAGTTGCAAGCTGCCCTGCAGATGCCGCCACCATGGAGGTAAGAAGACAAGAACACTGCAGGAGCTTTTTAGGGTTTTGAGGGATATAAGGAAATAAGGAGAACTCACAGGTTCTGGAGAGTTGTGAAAAGACACCTGTGAGAAATGTAAGCAGATTTTTCTCTGTAGCCACTTGTCCCATTTAGATACCAGGAAAGATGAACCCATAGTTTGAATTTTTTTACTGTAATCTATAAAGAAAAGTTTCTAAGGAAATCTTTCACTTTGCTTTCTCTTTCCTGTTTGTCCCAAAAGTAGTGATATAGGCCTGACCTGTGGTGGCGCAGTGGGATAAAGCGTCGACCTGGAACACTGAGGTTGCTGGTTCGAAACCTTGGGCTTGCCTGGTCAAGGCACATATGGGAGTTGATGCTTCCTGCTCCTCCCCCTTCTCTCTCTCTGTCTCTCTCTCTCACTCCTCTCTCTCTAAAAAAATCAATAAATAAAATATTAAAAAAAAAGACGATGCTTAACCAAAAGTAGTGATATAGAATAGCTACTGTTGAAAACATTTTTTGCATGTTTTAAAAACATTTTTTAAATCAAAATGTGATGAGAATCACAACACTAAGTAAAATTGGAGCCAATATGTTCTCTAATAAACCTTATACTTGAGAATACACAGGTCATAGTTTATATACTGAGAAATGCTAAAAATCAAAAGGCCCCAGGTGCCCCCAACACTGGCACCCCAGCTCCCTCATTGTCCTGTCACCCTTTCTCAGCACACCCTTCGCTTCCTGTCCACGGCCCTGACCAAGGCCACAGGGTTAGCTAGCAGTGTAAGTTCAGGGTGGGCCGTTTCCTATTCTTTCAACGGTCCTTTATGAAGCTCTGACCACTATAAATATACAATTACAGACTGTGGCTGGTTTTTACAGGACAACCAATATTAAATTGCTGCTATTATACATCAAATAGACTTTCAGGGATTGGTCTTAGGACTCAAGCACTATTTAAAACTTGGGAAAGTGTTTTAATTTCCAAAAAAACTACCTTACACATACATCTACAATTACACAAAATACTTATTAAGTACACATAAGAAACTTTACTGCTCTATTACACAGTATTAAGCACATATTAAGGCGCCAAAAATTCATGTTACAAGAATGCAATGATATATATGCAAAGATTAATGTTTATTAGTATTAAATATCATTTTTTAATAAAAAACTGGATGGATACATAAATGAACTTGAATAAAAAACTGATGAATAAATTTTAGTTCAGGTATACACAGAATATCATACAGCTACTATAAAAAAAGGGTGAGGGTGAAGACCTTTCAAGTTGACAAGTAATGATGTCTTTGTTATACTGTTTTAAAAGGTAATAGCTACTAATTATAATTTTATATAATTGTATATATTACATATAAATTATAAGAAAATAAAATAATTGTGTTTGTATGTGCACGGAAAAAAAAGAGTACTGGAAGGCCACATCCCAAACTTCCCCAAGTGGAAGGACAAGAAAGAATTTTTACTTCTTACTTAATAAATTCTGTAATGCTTAGTATTTTTCCTAAAAACCACATTATTTTGGAATTTTTAAAATGTTTTTTAATTATGTTAAATATACATACATACATAAAATTTACCATTGTAGTCATTTTTAAGTGTTCAGCACTGTGGCACTAAGAACATTTATATTGTTCTAGGTCCTAGAATCTAGGACAATAAAAATCACCACCATCCATTTCTAGAGCTTTTCATCTTCTCAAACTGAAACTCTGCATCCATTAAACACCAATGCTCCATCCCTCTCTTCTCTGACAACCACCATTCTACTTTCTGTATCTATGAATTTGACTACTCTAGGCATCTCACATAAGTGGAATCATACAATGTGTGGCCTTTGTGACTTGTTTATTTCACTTAGAATAATGTCTTCATGGTACATCCATGTTGTAAATGTCAGAATTCTTTTTCTTTTTAAGGCTGAATAATATTTCCTTGTGTATACACACCTCATTTTGTTTATTCATTCATTGAGAGACACCTGGGTTGCTTACACCTTTTGGTTATTGTAAATAATACTAATAAACATGGGTGTAAAAATATCTGGTCAAGTCCACACTTTCAGTGCTTTTGTGTATTTACCTAGAAGTGGAATTGCTGGATCATACGGTAATTCTATATTTAACTTTTTCAGGAGCCACCATATTGTTTTCCACAGTGGCTGCAAAATTTTACATCCCCGCCAGTAATACATAGGGTTTCTGTTTCTCTACATCCTTGCTAACATTTGTTATATTCTGGTTCTCTTTTAATAATACTTTGTAATTTTAAAACAACTTTAAAAATAAGCTTGAAAGAGGTAAACTAAGATTATCCGGCCTGAGGAAAAGAAAAAAATAAATAAATGAAAATAAACAGAACCTCAGAGACCTGTGGGACATCATCAGAAAAATACCAAAACGTTCATTAAGGGACTCTCAGAGCAGAAGAAAGAGTGAAAGGGCAAAAAAAGTCCTTGAAGAAATAATGTTTAAAAATTCCCAAATGTGATGGAATGTGTTAATTACATATCCAAGAATCTCAAGGATGTCAAGCAAGATAAACTCAAAGAGACCCACACCTGGAACTAATAAAGGAGCCCAGGGAGGTTGCAGGAAACAAGATCAGCATACAAAAATCACTACACGTCATGTATTTCTATCTGAACAATCTGAAAATGTTATTGTACCATCTACAGTATCAAAAAGAGTAAAATTCTTCAGAGTAAATTGAATCAAAGTAATATAGGACTTGTACACTGAAAACTACAAAGTGTCACTGAAAGAAAGTGAAGAAGACCTAAATCAATGAAAAGCATGACATATTCATGGATAATAAGGCTTAAGATTGTTAAGATGCCATACTCCCCAGACTGATGTACAAACTCAACACAACTCCTGGCAAAATCCTAGTTGTCTATTTTGCAGAAATTGGCAAGTTGGTTCTAAAACTAATATAAATATGTAAGAGACCCTAAATAGCCTAATTAATCTTGAAAAAGAACAAAATTAGAAGACTCACATTTCCTGATTTCAAAGTTACTACGAAGCAACAGTAATCAAGGCAGTGTGGCACTGGTATAAGGATAAAACACATAGATCAGTGAAACAGAATTAAGAGTCCAAAACCATTCAATGGGGAAAGCATAGTCTTTTCAACAAATGGTGCTAGGAAAACTATAGCCACACACAAAAGAATGAAGCTGGATCTCCACCTCACCTCCTATACAAAAATTAAAACTCAAAATGGATCAGAGACATACTTGTGAGCATTGAAACTAAAACTCTTCAAAAGAACATCTGGGTGCAACTGTATAATTGGAAGTTCTCTGAATAACTTCTATGCAAAGTTTACTAAGGGATGAGTAATTTAAAATGTGCTCATAATGCTAAGATGTTATTAGAACAGTAACTGATTGCAGAAATTGTTGGGAATTCAAAGCAACAGAAATTTTTCAGTGAGTATGTTTTATCACTGTCATTTACAAGTGCCCGAGCCTGATGATAATAAACAGCTGGCTGAAGGATGGTCAGTTTTAGTATTATATTTAAATTCTCTATACATAATGCATAAATGTACAAGGTGTAAACTGCATTGTGCTTTGTTCCTGCTGCTTCCCAGGACTATCCGCTGCCATAGTAGGAGCATTGCTCCCACCGCTCGGCCCTCTGTAAGGTATATTCTGTCCGTAATTTTTAATTAATTTATTCTTAGTTTTAATTTCTGGACAAAAAGTCATCTATGTGATCCAGACAAACCATTCTGTTATATAGTTTTTCCAACTATATTTAAGGTTGGTGAAGTAAACATAGTTGATGATAAAATGCTCTCTGATGCTTGCAGACTCATTTCAGCTATATGCAAATAGCTTGGAGTAGTGCATTGCATCTGAAAAACTACTATATATAACAGTGAAGCTCTAAATTTAAAGTTGAAAGATAAATGCACCTTGACCAGTTTGTCACAACACTTCACAGTATATATGCTAAAACTTCTTAGATACCAAATTACCTATAAAGTGAACTTTAAATTCAAACATTTTACAGGAATGAATAACTTCAATTCAATCATTTAATTAGGGAAGAAGGGATAGCAATTTTCTTGCTAACTTGTAGCATGCTAATAAGACAGGAATCTGCAGAAAAGGGAAACTGCAGTAGCATCAAGTGAGAATAACACATTCCAACAAAATCTCATTCACCAAAGCCTCTCGGTGCTCTGGTGACCCCTGGAATTGAAGTGTCATTAGGGACATCTATCAAGGAACAGGATGACTAGCAAGTCATTTCTAGGAAAGTATAAAATAACAGCACACAAGAACAAGATAAGTATCTAATGCTACTGAGCATAAATATAATAAAAACAATGAACTCCCACAAGAGAGATTATTATTTTTTAAAATCCTGAGCGAGGCCCTGGCAGGTTGGCTCAGCGGTAGAGCGTCGGCCTGGCGTGCGGGGGACCTGGGTTCGATTCCCGGCCAGGGCACATAGGAGAAGTGCCCATTTGCTTCTCCACCCACCCCCTCCTTCCTCTCTCTCTCTTCCCCTCCTGCAGCCAAGGCTCCATTGGAGCAAAGATGGCCCAGGCACTGGGGATGGCTCCTTGGCCTCTGCCCCAGGCGCTAGAGTGGCTCTGGTCACGGCAGAGCGATGCCCTGGAGGGGCAGAGCATCGCCCCTGGTGGGCGTGCCCGGTGGATCCCGGTCGGGCGCATGTGGGAGTCTGTCTGACTGTCTCTCCCTGTTTCCAGCTTCGGAAAAATACAAATAAATAAATAAATAAATAAAATCCTGAGCGATTTTATAGGATTGTAAAATTACATGTCAATTTAAAAGATGGGGAAATACCCCACAATAGTATGGCTATGATTAGGTTAATCATAAAGTGGGTGTGTAATAAAAGACATCATGGGAGATGACGTCAGAGTAATGGCGGGATAGGAAGCGATACCGATAAATCTCCCCCAAAACTCAACAAGATCTTCAACCAGAAACAGAAAAACCTATACTTGGAGCTTCCAGATGCTTCGCAATACACCCAAAGGTATGAGTGAGTGAAAAATGGGCTAAATATATAACCAAACCCCGAAGGAAAAAGGGAGTAAGAAATGCTCCGCCTTCCTCACTAACCTAAACAGGGCGGCTTTCTCTGGTAACTGTGAATATAGAAACTGAGGCGGGCAAAGGGGGTGAATAGATCCAGGCCGCCGCGGCACAAACGGCCGAACCAGGCTGTGTCACACAGATCCAAGCCGAGGAAAATCTGATCCTGTGGCAACCCGGGCAATACAAGCTAACACTCGCGCCAAACCCAAACAAAGAAAGACAAGCGGAGCGGCCATTTTACCCGGTCTCCTGGTCGGTGCGCAGTTAGTGGGCGAGAATTTCTTCCTAGGCCCCGAGAGTGGGTGCCCGTGTTGCCCCACGGAGAGGCAGGGTCAGAGGCCTTTCTGTGGGCCGAGGACAGAGTCTCTGGGCAGCCCCAGCGCCCTGGGAAAGCCACGCACGGGAGGGAGTGAGAACTAATTCCAACGGTGGAGATTTTCCGTGCTGGTGAGGGTTTCACTCAGAGGGAACCGCGGCCGGCCTCATATCCTGGTTTGCGCGCATATAAGGAGTGAGCGATTCCTCCGAGTGCCTCCGCAGTGCGCGCCCGTGTTATCGCAGAGAGGGGCAGAGTCAGGGGCCTTTGTGTGGGCCAAAGCGGAATCTTGAGCCGCCCCAGCGCCTTGCAAAAGCCGCGCATGGGGACGGAGCGAGACTCAATTCCAACGCTGCAACTTTTCCCTGCAGTTGGGGGTTTCACTCAGAGCGTGAGACTGCTGGCCGGATATCCTGGTCGCAGACAGTGAGTGAGAGTTTCCTCCAAGCGCCCCCCAGAAGTGGGTGCCCGCTTGTGTTACCGGACAGAGTGGCAGAGCCAGTGGTCTTTGAGTGGGCGGAAAGCCCGCCTGATTATGCTAGCAGCTCTGACTGACTGAGCCTTACCCAGAGCCCTGTGCTGAGTGGAAATAGAGTGGGGAGTTGCCAGCTCTTTGAGCCTCTTACTATCCAGGCAGAGGCAGCAGCAACCCCATAGCTGGATTATCAGGCTACTAATTGAGGAAGGAAAGACTAGGAGAAAGGCTCCAGGAACACGGACTCTCTCACTGTCGGAGCCTATAAATGCTAATGAGCCTCGACTCCCACGAGACTAAAGCACAATACATGACATTGCCATAGAGACTTATCAACTGCAAGCCTCTACCTGAGCGTGCCAAAGGGGCAGAACCCGGGGTACAGAGTCACCGACCAGGAAGAGGGAGAGAAAAGAAAAAGCAAGAAGATAACCTCTCAAAATCAAGAATAATCTGCAGACTTTATAACCTATCACATTTTATTATATTTGTTCGTTTATTTCTCTTATCTTCATTCTTGATACTTTTTTTTCTTCCTCCAATTTGGCCGATTAACTCTCTACAGGTCTTACTCTCTCCTCTCCTTGAACTACACTACCCATAAGTGTTACATCTCCCATTATCTTTTCTCTTCTCTTCCTTTCTCTCTATGAGGGTTGCACTCCAAAACCCTTAACTCTCTCTCTCTCTCCTTTCTTTTTTCTTCTTTTAGTGGTTCCCTCTTTTTTTTCTCTCTCTCTCTTTCTTTTCTCCCTCTATATTAGTTTCTTCCTTTCTCCTTTACATCTCCTCTCATTCAAACCTCAATAACAAACAAATTATCTTATCTGGGACTCAAACCTATGTTTGTGGCATTTTGGGGGGTTTTTACTTCACCTTTTTAACTCACTAGCAGTGCTCCCATCCCTGGCTCTCCATATTATCTAGTTCTTGTTCCACTAAATACAATAGTAAGTTTTTAATTTGTCCCCCCATTTTTCCGTTTTCCTCTTATTCCTCTCATCATAACTCTTAGACAACCAACACCTAAAAGCAAATCATTTTATTCTTGACCCAAATTTTTTCCTTATTTGCTTTTTGTGGGTCCATACACTCTTTTTTTTTTTTTTTTTTTCTTTTTTTCTTTTTTGCCCCTTTATTACTTTTCCCCAATTCAGGCCCTCCATCACAGGCATTGTTTGTTATAACTCACAGTCCACCACAAGATTTTCTCAAGAAAGAGGGGAGAGGAGAGGAGAGGAAAAAAGGAGGGGGGGAATAATTTCCTTTTTTTAAAAATTTTTATTTTATTTTATTTTTCTTTATTTCATTATTAATTTTTTTTAAAAAAAACAACTCTTTTCGATTTTTTTATTTTTTTTTTATTTTTTTTAACTTTTTATTCTTTATTAAATCTCATTAATACTATCAACAAAACCACCCTCAGATGCCATTAAGGAAGAGAAAATCGAATATCATGGATACAAAAGAAAGAGAGGTAACACAGCTAGATGAGGAAAAATCTATGGAGAAAAAATTTAATATATTGGAAACCTTGGAGCTAAATGACAGAGAATTCAAGATAGAAATCCTAAAAATCCTCCGAGATATACAAGAAAACACAGAAAGGCAATATAGGGAGCTCAGAAAACAACTCAATGAACACAAAGAATATATGTCCAAGGAAATTGAAACTATAAAAACAAATCAAACAGAGATGAAAAACTCAATTCACGAGCTGAAAAACGAAGTAACAAGCTTAGCTAATAGAACAGGTCAGATAGAAGAGAGGATTAGTGAAATAGAAGACAAGCAACTTGAGGCACAACAGAGAGAAGAAGAAAGAGACTCAAAAATTAAAAAAAATGAGATAGCCCTACAAGAATTATCTGACTCCATCAAAAAGAATAACATAAGAATAATAGGTATATCAGAGGGAAAAGAGAGAGAAAATGGAATGGAGAACATACTCAAACAAATAATAAATGAGAACTTCCCAAGCCTGTGGAAAGAACTAAAGCCTCAAGTTCAAGAAGCAAACAGAACTCCAAGTTTTCTTAACCCCAACAAACCTACTCCAAGGCATATCATAATGAAATTGACACAAACCAACAGCAAAGAAAAAATTCTCAAGGCAGCCAGGGAAAAGAAGAATATAACATATAAAGGAAGGCCCATTAGATTATCATCAGATTTCTCAGCAGAAACTCTACAAGCTAGAAGAGAGTGGACCCCAATATTTAAAGTCCTGAAAGAGAGGAACTTTCAGCCATGAATACTATACCCATCAAAGCTATCCTTCAAATACGAAGGAGAAATAAAAACATTCACAGATACAGAAAAGATGAGGGAATTTATCATCAGAAAACCCCCACTCCAGGAATTACTAAAGGGGGTTCTCCAATCAGATACAAAGAACAAAAAAAAACAGAGCCACAAGTAAAAGCTCCAAGAAGAACACAATAAAACCAAATTTAAACTGTGACAACAACAAAAAGAAAGAGGGGGAGAAGACGGAGATTAACAGTAGCAAAGGACGATGGAGTGCAAAAGTACTCACAAAATAGTTCGCTACAATGAACAGGGTAGGGACCCTTTTCATTACTCAAAGGTAACCACCATTGAAAAAACCACCACAGAAGCACATGAGATAAAAAAGATAGCAACAGAGGAAAGATGTATGGAATACAACCAAATAAAAACAAAAGAGAAGGATCAAACAAGACACGAAACTAACAGAAAGCAAGATATAAAATGGCAATAGGGAACTCACAAGTATCAATAATTACACTAAATGTAAACGGATTAAACTCACCAATAAAAAGGCACAGAGTAGCAGAATGGATTAAAAAAGAAAATCCAACTGTATGCTGCCTACAGGAAACTCATCTAAGTAACAAGGATAAAAACAAATTCAAAGTGAAAGGCTGGAAAACAATACTCCAAGCAAATAACATCCAAAAAAAAGCAGGTGTAGCAATACTCATATCGGATAATGCTGACTACAAGACAGGAAAAGTACTCAGAGACAAAAATGGCCATTTCATAATGGCTAAGGGGACACTGAATCAAGAAGACATAACAATTCTTAATATATATGCACCAAACCAAGGAGCACCAAAATATATAAGACAGCTACTTATTGATCTTAAAACAAAAACTGACAAAAATACAATCATACTTGGAGACCTCAATACACCGCTGACGGCTCTAGATCGGTCATCCAAACAGAGATTCAACAAAGACATAGTGGCCTTAAACAAAACACTAGAGCACCTGGATATGATAGACATCTACAGGACATTTCATCCCAAAGTGACTGAGTATACATTTTTCTCCAGTGTACATGGATCATTCTCAAGAATTGACCATATGTTGGGCCACAAAAACAACATCAGCAAATTCAGAAAAATTGAAGTTGTACCAAGCATATTTTCTGATCATAAAGCCTTGAAACTAGAATTCAACTGCAAAAAAGAGGAAAAAAATCCCACAAAAATGTGGAAACTAAACAACATACTTTTAAAAAATGAATGGGTCAAAGAAGAAATAAGTGCAGAGATCAAAAGATATATACAGACTAATGAAAATGACAATACGACATATCAGAATCTATGGGATGCAGCAAAAGCAGTGATAAGAGGGAAGTTCATATCGCTTCAGGCATATATGAACAAACAAGAGAGAGCCCAAGTGAACCACTTAACTTCCCACCTTAAGGAACTAGAAAAAGAAGAACAAAGACAACCCAAAACCAGCCGAAGAAAGGAAATAATAAAAATCAGAGCAGAAATAAATGAATTAGAGAACAGAAAAACTATAGAAAAAATTAATAGAACAAGGAGCTGGTTCTTTGAAAAGATCAACAAAATTGACAAACCCTTGGCAAGACTTACCAAGGAAAAAAGAGAAAGAACTCATATAAACAAAATCCAAAATGAAAGAGGAGAAATCACCACGGACACCGTAGATATACAAAGAATTATTGTAGAATACTATGAAAAACTTTATGCCACTAAATTCAACAACCTAGAAGAAATGGATAAATTCCTAGAAAAATACAACCTTCCTAGACTGAGTCAAGAAGAAGCAGAAAGCCTAAACAGACCTATCAATAGAGAAGAAATAGAAAAAAACATTAAAAACCTCCCCAAAAATAAAAGTCCAGGCCCTGACGGCTATACCAGCGAATTTTATCAAACATTCAAAGAAGACTTGGTTCCTATTCTACTCAAAGTCTTCCAAAAAATTGAAGAAGAAGCAATACTTCCAAACACATTTTATGAGGCCAACATAACCCTCATACCAAAACCAGGCAAGGATGGCACAAAAAAAGAAAACTACAGACCAATATCTCTAATGAATACAGATGCTAAAATACTAAACAAAATACTAGCAAATTGAATACAACAACATATTAAAAAAATAATACATCATGATCAAGTGGGATTCATCCCAGAATCTCAAGGATGGTTCAACATACGTAAAACGGTTAATGTAATACACCATATCAACAAAACAAAGAACAAAAACCACATGATCTTATCAATAGATGCAGAAAAGGCTTTCGATAAAATACAACACAATTTTATGTTTAAGACTCTCAACAAAATGGGTATAGAAGGAAAATATCTCAACATGATAAAGGCCATATATGATAAACCATCAGCTAACATCATATTAAATGGCACTAAACTGAAGGCTTTCCCCCTTAAATCAGGAACAAGACAGGGTTGTCCACTCTCTCCACTCTTATTTAATGTGGTACTAGAGGTTCTAGCCAGAGCAATCAGACAAGACAAAGAAATAAAAGGCATCCATATCGGAAAAGAAGAAGTAAAGGTATCACTTTTTGCAGATGATATGATCCTATACATCGAAAACCCCAAAGAATCCACAAAAAGACTACTAGAAACAATAAGCCAATACAGTAAGGTCGCAGGATACAAAATTAACATACAGAAGTCAATAGCCTTTCTATATGCCAACAATGAAACAACTGAGAAGGAACTCAAAAGAATAATCCCCTTCACGATTGCAACAAAAAAAATAAAATACTTAGGAATAAACATAACAAAGAATGTAAAGGACTTATATAATGAAAACTATAAACCATTGTTAAGGGAAATCGAAAAAGATATAATGAGATGGAAGAATATACCTTGTTCTTGGCTAGGAAGAATAAATATAATCAAGATGGCTATATTACCCAAAGCAATATACAAATTTAATGCAATTCCCATCAAACTTCCAATGACATTTTTTAAAGAAATAGAGCAAAAAATCATCAGATTTATATGGAACTATAAAAAACCCCGAATAGCCAAAGCAATCCTAAAGAAAAAGAATGAAGCTGGGGGCATAACAATACCTGACTTCAAACTCTATTATAGGGCCACGACCATCAAAACAGCATGGTATTGGCAGAAAAATAGACACTCAGACCAATGGAACAGAATAGAAAGTCCAGAAATAAAACCACATATATATAGTCAAATAATTTTTGATAAAGGGGCCAACAACACACAATGGAGAAAAGAAAGCCTCTTCAATAAATGGTGCTGGGAAAACTGGAAAGCCACATGCAAAAGAATGAAACTGGACTACAGTCTCTCCCCCTGTACAAAAGTTAACTCAAAATGGATCAAAGATCTAAACATAAGACCTGAAACAATTAAGTACATAGAAGAAGACATAGGTACTCAACTCATGGACCTGGGTTTTAAAGAGCATTTTATGAATTTGACTCCAATGGCAAGAGAAGTGAAGGCAAAAATTAATGAATGGGACTACATCAGACTAAGAAGTTTTTGCTCAGCAAGAGAAACTGATAACAAAATAAACAGAAAGCCAACTA
Source organism: Saccopteryx bilineata (assembly GCF_036850765.1). NCBI lineage: Eukaryota > Metazoa > Chordata > Mammalia > Chiroptera > Emballonuridae > Saccopteryx > Saccopteryx bilineata. Next base: position 297,971,915 of record NC_089490.1, read on the forward strand.
AATGGGAAATGATATTTTCAAACAACAGCTCAGATAAGGGCCTAATATTCAAAATATACAAAGAACTCATAAAACTCAACAACAAACAAACAAACAATCCAATAAAAAAATGGGAAGAGGATATGAATAGACACTTCTCCCAGGAAGAAATACAAATGGCCAACAGATATATGAAAAGATGCTCATCTTCTTTAGCTATTAGAGAAATGCAAATCAAAACGGCAATGAGATACCACCTCACACCTGTTCGATTAGCTGTTATTAGCAAGTCAGGTAATAGCAAATGTTGGAGAGGCTGTGGAGAAAAAGGAACCCTCATACACTGTTGGTGGGAATGTAAAGTAGTACAACCATTATGGAAGAAAGTATGGTGGTTCCTCAAAAAACTGCAAATAGAACTACCTTATGACCCAGCAATCCCTCTACTGGGTATATATCCCCAAAACTCAGAAACATTGATACGTAAAGACACATGCAGCCCCATGTTTATTGCAGCATTGTTCACAGTGGCCAAGACATGGAAACAACCAAAAAGCCCATCAATAGATGACTGGATAAAGAAGATGTGGCACATATACACTATGGAATACTACTCAGCCATAAGAAATGATGACATCGGAACATTTACAGCAAAATGGTGGGATCTTGATAACATGATACGAAGCGAAATAAGTAAATCAGAAAAAACCAGGAACTGTATTATTCCATACGTAGGTGGGACATAATACTGAAACTAAGAGACATTGACAAGAGTGTGGTGGTTACGGGGGGGAGGGGGGAATGGGAGAGGGATAGGGGGTGGGGAGGGGCACAAAGAAAATAAGATAGAAGGTGACAGAGGACAATCTGACTTTGGGTGGTGGGTATGCAACATAATTGAACGACAAGATAACCTGGACTTGTTATCTTTGAATATATGTATCCTGATTTATTGATGTCACCCCATTAAAAAAATAAAATTATAAAAAAAAATAAAAAAATAAAAAATAAAAAATAAAATAAAATAAAAAAAAAAAAAAGACATCATGAATTGCAAAAGGCCCCAAAATAGAAGCTAAAGAACATTCACAAAAAAAGGTGGTGGGGGAGGGTGAAAGTGACTTACCTTTAATCAGCAGTGCATAGAACTGGGGTTCTATTGCTCCCACAGCCATGAACTCCCCGTCGGCAGTCCTGTAGGTTGTGTAGAAAGGTGCTCCGCCATCCATCATGTTCTCTCCTCGAGGTTTCTCCCACAATGCCGGTGTTTTCCACAGAAAAGAACTGAGATATGCTGTTCCTTCGACCTTGAAAGAAGCAGAATTCAATCCAAGCCAGTTTATTAAACTGGAAAAGCATGATTACTTTCTACTTGCTTTATTTTTTTAATAGTTATGCAAAAATGTCTATCTTAAGAGTATAGGAAGATTATGTTCCATTATACAACTTTGGTATTTTGAGAAAGTGAATTAGAATAGGTTGATGGTGGAGTGCGTTTTCTACACTATTCAGTTCAGGAAACAGTGTTCAGAAAACTAGAAGGTATTACTTTTGTTCTCCCTTTCAAAGAAGACTGGTAAAATGTTGATAATTTTTGAAGTAGGGTGAGTATACATAGAGAAGTTCATTTACAATATATTCTACTTTTGTATATGTTAAAAACTATCAGGATAAAAAACTAAAGCAAAAAGGCTTTTAAAAATCCATCTTCTGATCTCAAAACCTATAAATACATTCACACAGATATATGAAACGTATCACATTCTAAGGGTAAATCACATGACAGTAAAATTTAGCTTATTCTAAGTTTGACTCCATGCCTAAGAAAACTATATTTTAGTATTTACTACATCTTAACTTCAATGATCACTAAGAAGTTTCAAATACAGGCAAATCTCCCTTTATTGTACTTTGCAGATACTGTGGTTTTTACAAATTGAAGGTTTGTAGCAACCCTGAGCCATGCAAGTCTACTGTTACCAATAAGCTCAGATGATGCTTAGCATTTTTAGCAATAAAGAATTTTTTAATTAAAAAGTTAAGGGCCCTGGCCAGTTGTCTCGGTGGATAGAGCGTCAGCCCGGCAAGTGGACATCCTGGGATCAATCCCTGGTCAGGGCACACATCTGCTTCTCTCCCCCTGCCTCTCTCCTTCTCTTTTCCCCCTCACAGCCATGGCCTGAATGGTTCGAGCGTTAGCCTCGGGTGCTGAGGATAGCTCAGCTGACTTGAGCATCTGCCCCAGACAGGAGTTGCCAAGTGGATCCCCACCAGGGTGCATATGGGACTCTATTCCCCCCCCCCCCCATTTAAAAAAATTAAAAATAGCCTGACCTGTGGTGGCACAGTGGATAAAGTGTCGACCTGGAATGCTGAGGTTGCAGGTTCAAAACCCTGGGCCTGCCCGGTCAAGGCATATATGGAAGCTGATGCTTCCTGCTCCTCCCCCCTTTCTTTCTCTCTCTCTCTCTTCTCTAAAATGAATAAATAAAAAATTTAAAAAAAAATTAAAAATAAAAAAATCTAAAAGTTAAGGTATTTATATTGTTTTTTAGACATGATGCTATTATACACTTAATAGACTACAGTATAGTGTGGACATAACTTTTATATGCACGGGGAAACCAAAGACTCACTTAATTACCGTATAATATTCACTTTATTGCAGTGGTTTAGAACCAAACCTGCAACATCTCCAAGGTATGCCTGTAAACGTAACAATATGGGTGTCATGTATACGGGTTTTCTGAGTCCAAACAAACTAGTTTAGGAATGCCAACTTCCCAGAGTCTTGAAGTAAAAGAAACAGATTCATGTCCTGAATTATGAGTATCTCAGGCTTCATGCACTGGGCCCTTCAGAGAAGCCTACTTCCCATCCTAATGGTTCCAGCTCCCCAGGAAGAAAGCCATCCAAGTGTCCTTGTCTCTGAGGTTACCCACAGAGGGCCCATTCCCACTGTGAGCATGGAATTTCTCGGTTACTAGCTGTGAGACAAACACAAATGATCACTTTGGATGCATCCCAGTTTTCCCTTTTCCCTTGAAATCTCATGTACACCTGAACTTATGGCTCTGATACTTGACACCACCAAATAGTGAAGTTTGTATAAGCAGCCTACAGTGGTACAATTTTTTGAATCTATGTTACACAGGTCTTAAAAAGTACCCACATTTACACATATGCACATCCATATGTATACTTATAGTGATATACACAATCACACATATACATTTACATATATAACCTCTTACACAATGCACATACTGATGAGTCTGTTGAAAAAGGATGCACTAATGGAGTTAAATTCCAGTTTGGCCCACTCAGGACACAAACATGCTCTAATCTAATCCCACCTTTACTTAGCACCAAGGGAGGACACAGGACAAGAAACAACAGTTGCCATCCTATAAGCTCCCCAGGCACATGGCCCCTTTGCCCCCTGCCCCCACTTCGTCTCCTGACCCCCCACACAGTGTACGTGGCCACAGAGGAGAGCCCTGTGACACAGGGAAATGGCAGCCTCAATTTCCTAACCTTTCACATTGTTCTCATTATGAAGACCAAGGGCTTACATGCCAACGCATGGCACCCCAGGTCAGGTGCACTCCCCAACATCAGGGGTAAATGCAGCAAAACGCACCCCATGTTCCACAGTTACCTGAACTCTACAGTTTCCAGGGAAACAGTACTAGGAAGAGACAACTCCACGTCATCACATGCTGCTTGCGTCAAGGATTCTAGTGCTAAAAACATTTGAAAGCTACTGGCCTAAAATAATAAGGTACTCAGCTTCCACAACTACATGTATCACAGGTTCCCAGAGATGGGGGAAGGAAGGAATGTTATGCTTTCCTGATCCATTAGGCCTTGAGCAATTAGCCAACACTCACTATACCCTGGTGCAAACACAGCCCTGAGAGAGCTTACAACATTCTCACATCACTAAAACCTCACCATCTTCCTCATCATCATGAAATTCTGATTAGACACAGTCTGATGAAAGTAGCAACTACCTTCTATTTATAATTGACTTTAAATAAGCAATTACATGCTGTTAGCAAATTATTTAAATTATTTTAAAATAAGTACTTAGCCTTAACTTCTCCTTAAAACTCCCAAGGCCCATGTTTGTCCTTAGTTCAGTCCTTTTGGATCACAGGGACCGGTAGAGGGCAGTAGAGGGCAGTAACTGAAAGCTTGGGCTCAGTGTCAGCCCGCCTGAGTGCAGTGCTTCCGACCCTTTAGACTTCTTTTCAGCTAGCCTCTCCAAGTCTGAAAGTCTTCAAATGCCAATGGGAGTGGGCACACCCCCTTCAGGAAGCTGTGTGGATCAAAGGAGGACATATGCAAAGCACCTAGCCTTGTAAGTGAAGTTGGCGCTCCTGCTGCTACTAGCGCATGCTGGGACTGGGATAGGACCTGAGACAGAGATCAGTGGACACAATGGACAGTATGAGATCTACCCTCAGGGCAGCATCACAGGCAATAAGCAGTGCAGGGCCGCGGGTGATCGGCCTCAGAGAAGGAGGTGCAAGTCAAGGTTTCGGAGAGGAGTGGCTCTGGTAGAAAACAGCTTCCAAAACATCACTGATGACAAATCCCGCTTATATTTGATAGTATTGCTTGGTATTAAACTCCTGAGGTCACTACCAACATATGACCCCTGACACTTCCTTTTTCTTAGAGCTTTCTCTTTCCTTTGTTTGACCAGGGGGGGATATCCTCTGGTCCTCCACTTAGTTCTCCTTAGCCCTTGCTTCTCTTCTGCCGGCTCACTTCTCAGATGCTGGTGTTCTGTACCCTTCCCTAGCAGACCACAGACTCACGTGGCTCCCCAATGAACAAAACCTGTTTCCTAAGTATTTTTTTTTTGATGAGGGGAGATAGTGAGACAGACTCTCACATGTACCCCAACTGGGATCCACCTGGCAACCCCCGTCTGGGGCCAATGCTCAAATAAACTGAGCTGTTTTTAGCACCTGAAGCTGACACATGCTTGGACCAACCAAGCCATCTTCAGCACCTGGGCCGATGCTCAAACCAATCGAGACACTGGCTGTGGGAGGGCAAGAGAGAGAAAAGGAGAGAGGGAAGACGAGAGATGCAGATGGTCGCTTCTCCTGAGTGCCCTGACCAGGAATCAAACCCAGGACACCCACACACCAGGCCGACGCTCTATCCACTGAACCAACCGGCCAGGGACCAATCTCTAATTTCAAGAATTCCATTGAGATATATCAAAGGCACTTCAAACTTGAAGTGACCAAAACCAAATTCTTTTTCCTTTTCTTCTTCTTCTTCTTCTTATAATAATAATAATAATAATAACAGCAACAAATTCTTACAGAGTGCCAGGCACTGTTTACTCACTGAACATTGAACTCATGTAATTCTCCAGCAATGCTATGTGGTACATACCATTTTTACCTGTTCTACAAAGAACCAAGGCACAGAGTGGTTAAGTAACTTAACCAAGATCACAGAGCTAGAAAATGGCAGAGCTAGGACAAAGGAAGTCGGCCACCAGTCTGCATACTTGATCACTGTGCCACATTACCTCTTCTTTCAGTAACCCTCCCCCAGGGTGCCAGTGACATCATTCACCAGGTCACCCAAGCTAGAAATAAGAGAGCCACCCTTTTTTTCCTTTTTTTTTTTTTTTTTTTTTTGGTGACAGAGACAGAGAGAGTCAGTGAGAGGGACAGACAGGGACAGAGAGGCAGGAAGGGAGAGAGATGAGAAGCATCAATTCTTTGCTGTGGCACCTTGGTTGTTTATTGATTACTTTCTCATAACCGGGGGGCTACAGCAGACTGAGTGACCCCTTGCTCAAGCCAGCGACCTTGGGCTCAAGCTGGTGAGCTTTGCTCATACCAGATGAGCCTGCACTCAAGCTGGCGACCTCGGGGTCTCAAACCTGGGTCCTCTGCGTCCCAGTCTGATGCTCTATCCACTGCGCCACCGCCTGGTCAGGCGAGGGAGCCATCCTTGATTCCCCCCTCTCCCCTAACTGCCGATGCATCGCCAAACCCCAGCTACTGTATTTCCCCATGTCTGAGACGATCCCATGTATAAGACGTACCTTAATTTTGGGGCCCGAAATGTGAAAAAAAAATGTATTGAACTCAAGTTTTATTCATCATAAAATTCATACAACTCCTCATCCGTGTGAAAAAGCAGGAAATGAAAGTTAAAAAAAAATCTGCAACCACTGTGTAAGACGCACCCAGTTTTTAGACCCCACATTTTTTGAAAAAGGGTGCATCTTATACATGGGGAAATACTCATATTTTCCATCTCAAATATCCCGTACATCCAGACCCATTTTACTCTAACTACGTTAGTACTTTAGCATGTGCTCTTACCTCTTGGCAATAACCCAGGAACCATCTCTCTGCCTCAAGTCCCTTCCCAGTCCTACCTCCAGAGGTATGTCCAAATGCAAACACACAGTGTCACTGGACTGGGCTCCTACCAGCGAGCTGTGAGACCTCGGGCAGGTTCCTACACTTCAGCTTCTCCTCCTCTTTAAGACAACAGTGTACTCTGAATGACACTGAATTAGCAGAAACCACACAGGAAAAGTACCTTGCTGAACACCCACACAAGGCACATGAGAATATAAAAAAATCCGAAGAATTATGTCAAAGTCTCCCCTACAAGATGCTGCAGGAAGGTCTAGACTGGTCCATTTTACCTTAGCATCTTTAAGACTCCTTTCTCTGCTAAGGAAGACACCTAAGCCTGGTTCTGAATGAGGACTTCTTGAAAACCATATTTTAATCACAAGAAACAGATTGAGGAAAATTAATAAAACACAGGAATCAGGAAAGTCATGAAAATTTTAGAAAATGAACTCCACAAATACATGATCAAGGTATGACATTCCGACTACGTAAAGGATATGAGGCTATTTTTAAAAAACGTATCCTTGATAACTTGGACTCACATTTCAAATCTCTCTGATCTCGTCTTGTCCAGGAAAGGAATGAAGGCAGCCATATATTATACTTAGAAACATTTGGCAGGATTATCATCTCACCCAACTAACACTTACCATGTTTGCATCAATGACCTGACCTTTGCCAGAGCGTGTGCGTTCAAAAAGAGCAATCATGATGCCCAGTGCGCACATGAGGCCTCCGCCACCGAAGTCGGCCAAGAGATTCAGGGGCGGATATGGATTCATACCACTTGGGCCAATTTTTGAGAGGACACCTACAAAAAAAAATCAGAAACACTAACTGTAAATGTAGTATCTCTTTTAAATATACAAACATCATAGAAGAATAACCAATCCCCTAGTGGCTGACATAGTGAAGACTATTACATTACATACTTTCCAAATTTTAAGTATATTCAGCCTATTTATACACAAGCTTTCCTTCCAACAAGAGTCCTTGTTTTTTGTTTTGTTTTGTTTCTTCTCTAAGGCTTAATTCCACCTAACATATTCAGAATTTTATTTCTAAGTTTTTGCTTACTGAGTAAAATGAGAAAAATGACTCCAAGAGGAAAAACAATGTTATGAATTTAGTTTATGGCTTACCAACAGTGTAATGCATTTCTATTCTTGAGACTTAATTTACTCAACAACACACAGTTCTTTTTTCTAGAATCAAGCCATTCTAAGACATACTCTCACGGGCAAAAATTATAATAAAATGGTATTTCAATCTATAAACCACACTTGTCTAGTATCCACAGAAGTCTGAAATGGTGACTCAGGCAAAGATTCACAATGAAGGTGGGGGAAGACGGTGTCAGAATCAAACTATATCAACATTTTCAACATTTTCAAACTATAGAACAACTATCCCTATTACCACCAAGTCCCTGACTTCCTAGCACAGGCTTACTTGAGAAGTGACCCCACAAATGTAGTAATTACGTTACTAGTCAGAGTATATTACCTATCAAATGTGTTACGACAGGCAAAAAGGTTGCAAGTGACTGTTCCAAGACAAGCCAACCCTTTTTAAACAACCATATTCTCCTTGTTGATTTAAATTTTCACCTTTAAAGATTTTTTAAAAATATTACTTAGACAATTA